>NC_056734.1:10267806-10537806 GCF_019279795.1 Protopterus annectens
TTCCCCAACGGTTCAATTTGCATTTTGTCCAAATGAGGTTGCGCACCTTCATTTCTGATTTTTCTTTGCATTTTTTTAAATTTTCGCTATGTCGGAGCTGACGTCATCACGTGCGCAATGACGTCAGCTTCGACAGGCTACCAGCCAGTCGGACTTGAGCTCCTGAGCTCACATAATCATTTCCGGCTGGCTAAAGCGGCAGGAATTCGAGCCGGGAATAATGGCGGTGGCCAGGCAGCAACACTAGCTAGGATGAAGCTGAGCAGTTTGCCTGAAACGGCAGGATTAATGGCCAGGCAGCAACACTAGGAGGAAACTGAGCAGTTCGCCTGAAATGGCGGGATTAATGGCGGCCGGGCAGCCAGGAGGAAGCTTGAGCAGTTCGCCGGCTGGGATTAATGGAGTAAGCTGGCGGGCCGAACGAACAGAAGAAGAAGAGCTTGGAATAGGCAGGTAAGAAACTTGGAAGTGTGTGTGTGTGTGTGTGTGTGTGTGTGTGTGTGTGTGTGTGTGTGTGTGTGTGTGTGTGTGTGTGTGTGTGTGTGTGTGTGTGTGTGTGTGTGTGAGACGCTGTTCACAACTTACTATAGTTTTATTTCATTTTCACTTTTCTGAGTGACAGTAATTTTATTTCCAGCTTAGTAGCCAGAAACATCTAAATTTGTATTACTAGCCTTCAGTGCCCTGCCCCGTGGCCCCCCTCCAAAAAAAAAATCAAACAGAAAAAAACAATGGAGACACTTACCTCTCATCTATCTCTACTTTAACATAACATAGCTGATTGTTTCTCAGTCTGTCCCGTATCCCTCAGAAAATCTTATGTATTTTCTGGAAAGTTACTGAAAACTGCACGCATTAAAGAATGCTGGACTTCTGAATTACAGACCGCTTATGCATCAGAAATTACACGTCAATGCAGATCACAGTAATCTATTAACTTGCTAAGTTAATAACAGTTATATTAAAATGAAGTGTTTTTGATTTAGGGACTGCCCATCGTTATATTTAGGGACTGCCCATCGTTATTATTGTTCTTGTGAGATCACAAATGTAATCTGCAATCATTCTTGACAAATTGGGATCTGTTTGATAGCGAAATTGCAACCAAACAAGGTACGGGGTTACATTAAGTGTGCCTAATATTCAAACATAAGGTGAGGGATACTGTCAGAAATGCTGACCAGGATGAAATAAACACTTTACATTAAGTAGCCACTGCCCACAGCATCTTTAACCTTTTCAAAGAGACTTGCTTGGTTCAAGACACGTGTATGTGTGTGTGTGTGTGTGTGTGTGTGTGTGTGTGTGTGTGTGTGTGTGTGTGTGTGTGTGTGTGTGTGTGTGTGTGTGTGTGTGTGTATAATACACTTGGTGGCTAGAGGTATTCAGGCTCAAAGCCTGTACCTTTAGTACAGGGTAAAAAAAGCCTACTATCCCTAGCCACCACCATTTCTGAGTGCGTTGAGAGCTTTTTTCTCTAACAGTTGAAAGTTATGTTCTGTGCTTTGTCCAGAATTTTTTTTTTTGTACTAAGAGTTCAGAGAGCTATGATGAGAAGTAAGAACATGTTTGTGCTAACAGTTCACTTCAGAGATATGGTGAGTGAGAAGTGAGAACTGAATTTGTATTCCCCCATTATTGGCTTTGTTGTTTGTCCATGTTTTTTGTGTTGAGGTTAAGAGCTATGATGAGAAGTGAGAAATGAATTCACTAAATGATTTCAAGTTTCCTATTTTTTAGACAGCTGCTGATTTGGGGTAGTGGTATGTTGTTCTGAATGTAGTGCATAGAGTCCTGGGTTCAAAACCTGCCAGTGAAATGCATGATAGTAGCACACCATTTTATTCTAGCAACTTTACAAAATTATACAAGCAATGTTTAAAATGTGCCCCTGATTTTTGACCTTCTGTCCCCCTCCCCCCAAAAAAAAAAATGAAATTGAAAATAAGTGTGAGACGCTGTGCAAGATGCCTATGGCTTACACTACTGTCATTCTATTTATAGTGTGGGTGTGGAAGCAGACTTTTATGATGGAAAAGTTCTGAATTGGGCAGTTTTGTCATTAGTTCATGTGTTTTGTTTCATTGCCTACAGTACAGATTACTGGTAAAATGTTCAAACAATAAATTTAAAATGCGCTCTAACATGTGTGTTGTATTATACAAGGAATATAATTTAATAAAGTCAGAAAGGTGTATAAAGAAAAGAACACATGTATGTTTCTTGTTTTGTGTGCAAGGGGCCAATGATTTGAAAACAGCCCAAAGGTAATCTTTATCCACCACTGGCCAGATGCATTTTCTTTGGATGTGGTGTGTGTTGGTTTCAATGCTGTTTCAATGAATGTGAGTTTCAAGGGCAAAGTTTAATGTCAAGCCTATTTTCATTGTGAGACAGTATTGTTTTGTTTATCAGATGATGTATTTTAGTGTTTCTGCATTGTTGTGCTGTAAAATGTAAAAATAAAATTAAAATCATTGTAGAAGTAAAGAAGTATGCATACATTAGTAGTGTTTATGGTAAATGGGGTAAAATAGCCAGGTAACAGGACACTGGAATGGCTGCAGGGGGACTCTGGTGCCATGTTTTGGTTGTCTGTTCTTCAATTTGCGTTTGAAAGTTGGTATCCCACAATTCCATTGGAGTGCGTGGGGTTACATAATTATGTATGCAAATTAGATGTTAATCAGCGTACAGATTTGTACCTATTTTTCATGGGCCTTGTCCAGATTTTTGATGTTTCCAGGTTGAGAGGTATGCAACAGTCTTATACAGATTTCCTAGGCAGTTATATGTTGTAGGACAGTGTGTGCAACAGTGATGTGTAACACCTCCTTATTCAGAGCAACTGCATCAGTCGCACGCCATACAATACCAATGTAAACAGTTCCAGTACTGGGTATCATTCTCTTATTTGTGGGCTCAGTGTTGGTATCTGGCAGACCTGTGGGAGGAATGTTTATTATCACTACCTGAATGTTCATACACACAGTACCAGATTCCACATTACTATTATGCACATACATCTCACTCTGTTACTGTACACACTCTGACCACAGCTTGACAAGTCGGGGTGTAAATGGGACATACATGGCTTCTTAGTCTCATAAGGTATTGGGGAGTTGCTAGTGTGCCAGCTTTGTTCTCATTGATGTGTGTCAATCAGTTGTATTTCCTGTTTGTTGCCTATATGTCCGGGATCATCCCACTGACTTCATAGAAGGAAAGGTTGATAGGCAACAGATATGGGCCTCTTTACTGGACATTCTGGACATATCTGTATAGTTGTGGGGTATGATTCTGTCTGCAGAGTACTACCACTGGCAGGATTCGAACCATGGCTGAGAGTGCTAAAAAAACAACAGTTTACATCTCAGTTGCATGTGCTATTTGAGTTTTGTTGTTTGCATATGCCCTGCTTTCTGTCTATGTGTCTCTCAGTTGTACTAAATGGCCTCTGGGGATTACAACTGTCATATACAGGCATTCCTACACATTCAATTTATGGTGCACGGTGTGGGTAACAGTGCTTAATACAACAGTACTATTACATAATTGAGAATTTACATTACCATATGATACCAGAGTATACACATGCAGTCCAGCAGTTAGACCTTTATTGTCAGCCTATTACACTTTTATTTACATACAAACAATATGAGACTCTTCCTGCCATATTCTCTAGTGTATGCAGTACTTGTCTTGCACAATACAGGTTTTATATAGGCAATTCATTTACTACTATTTTTAGTTTTATTTCCTATAACAGTAAATGCATGAGTATTACTGACCTGCCTCACATTGCAACCTCACCAGGTGACTGACGTGGGCATCCTGGTTCGTGGCCCATTGCCATTGCAGCTGTGGGGGACATAAGAGGAATATTTAGCCATACCTATCCATGACATACCTGAGCTGGCAATTATTACACACATAGTGTGGTAATACTTACACACAACTGGAACATCCCTTGCTGCTCTAGTCTCTTGGATCCACTACTCCAAGAGGTCCCCCTTACACTGCTTCAGGTTGGCATAGTGATGCCTGACCTGCTCACCAGTTCGGGGTATGCCAGTGGCACTGGTGAGGTCACAAGTGAGATGGTCCCAGGCCTCCACCTTATTCCCAGGCCTCCGCCTTATGTTGAGTGCCCTGGCAATGGACCTACAGCAGTCTCTGGTCATGGTCTTTGACGAGGAGTCCTGCCATGACTCTGGACTCCTGGATGCACCAGCGCTATGCCAAAAAGTGTACACCTTATCCCCTTCCTGACATGGTGCCTGCAAGGGGAAGCTACAACTAGTTATGAGATGTATTCCCACCTCTTGCGTTTAAGTAGGGACGATTCCCCACAGTTTTCCGTGATTGGCCAGTTTTGAAAAGACTAAGCTATGGGCAGACCTGCTTACCTAGGGTTGGCATTGTTTAAAGAGGTATAACACTAGGCACAGTGAGTTAGCTGGCCTATACATTGCTTACACCTCCTAAGCCTGCCTGTGCAATGCTTAGCATTGCTTACATTAGACTTTGCTTTATAATTCATTTTTGGCATTGATTTATTATTCATTACACCTTATATGTATGCCTGGTATCCATGATTCATGTATACATACACTGTATGGGGTCCTTGTGTTTTATTAGGGACTTCAACACTCTGTTACAGTTACACCTGGCTTCTGGGCTTACTGTTGTACTCCAGTTCACATATTTATGTTATGTAGTGGGTTAAGGCACATATGTCTGTATACTGATTCCTTTCACAGGTTCAGTTTGGTTTTACTATGGTGAAGACTTGTCTGCAGATACCTCATTCATCTGTACTTCTGTGAAGGCTTGGTGGTTAACTACTGTGACTATGGTGTATAGGGTCCTGGGTTCGAGACCTGCATGGTTGCTTATTTTGTTGATTGGCAGAACAAGGGCCATTGGATACAGAGTGATTAAGGCACATTTGAGCGTTTATAAGCAGGTTTGCGTAGGTTCGCACAATGGTAAGCACTGATAACCTCCATTTACATCTGCTTACAGAGAGTTAGCTTCCATATTGCTTAACCTGTGTGCGCATTGCTTACTCCCGCTCAAACGGGCTTAAGCTCGCTTACTAGTGCTTAAATATGCTTACTACTGCTTATTGGTGCTTAAACCTGCTTGCTAGTGCTTTATTCACTATGATATTGACACCTCACATCTGCATTTACTACAGTACTCCAGTTCATAAATATATGTTATTTAGTGGGTTATGCAACATAAATATTAGTCATAACATGCTTTGCCATGGAAAAAGGAATGTGATGCAGTGGGACTCGAACCGGGAATGCCTGCGCATAAGGCAAATGGTTTGTCCACTACACTATTGCGATGCTATTTCATTTACATATATTTTCCTTGTTATCCTCTTCAGCCATTTAAGCTGCATTAACCCTAACTAAGTGATGGGCACACCCACGCACCTATGGTTAGCTTTAATCGGATTGAAAAAAAAAAAAGGGTTTGTTCATTTTATTTCTGTATACTATTGCTGTTGTACACAAGGGGGGCTGTTGGTGGGGATATGCAGGCACCAGTGAGTGGTCTCGCTCAGTTCTTACCCCTTTCTGCTGTTCTTCATTGTGGGGGCGTGCATATTCTGAGAGCTCTGCTCTCAGACATGCCCCCTGCACTCTTACATGCTCCATGTAAGGTTAGGAGCTCAGGCAGCGCATCTCATTACTATGCAAGGTGCGCTGCCATCCTGCTGCTAAATGGCCACCTCTGTGCAGGACTAAGCTAGTCCTGCATGAAGGAATAGTAAATCTGGGAGAATGTGTGCGTCCCTCATACATGCTGGGCCACAAACATACACATGAGCACATGCCTCTAAGACAACAACCAGTCTCAGAATACATTTTATACACCTTTAAATACATATCTTTACTTTTTACTAGAAAATATATGATAGATTCTAGTTCATTTTTGCAGAATATTATGTTTTTTACCTGCATTTGATACTGATTCTCTAACTATATATCATGTAGTTCATTGCTATAGATTGCATTGTTACAGTCACATTTTATGGTTTTCCTTTGTAACTGTTCACTTTTAATGAAGATGAATAACACATCTTTGTAAGCCAAATGTTAAGTTCAAATTTCTCTGCCTGTATACACTATTTATTGTTTTCTGCGACTTTTTAATAGTTTAATTAGAATCTGTGTTTCTAGGTTTTAAAACATTTCTACTGAAGTGATGACAGAAAGTAATTTCATTCAGCAGATTTATTGCATATTTTCTTTTTCTACTTTCTATGGCCCAGAACAAAATCACTGTACCACCCTTTGAAAATCTATTTCTGACTTTTGCATCTTGAACTGCAGTCTTTTGAATGAACAGTCTCTATAGCTTCCCGAGGTGGAAATAACAGGGAAGATAGCTCTGTCATCAATGCTCCAGGATCCATTTTTCTGTTTTTATTTCATTGCCTGTGGCTACTATGCATCTGTCCATCTGAAAAAGAATGCATTGCCACTGTTCAAGTTGTGCCATGACCTTTCATACTGGCTTGTTTCTAGTACATAACTGCTCATACTACATTTTGCAGACATCATGGTGCAGGAGTAGGGGGTTACCCTCCCCACATGCACACACACACAGCACTCCCTCATTGGTGGTAGGTGTGACACCAAATATGACATATCTTCCTAAGCCACAGTAGTACTAGGAAATATTAAGGAAGCATTGCTGATGCCCTGGACATTCTCTCACATCACTTGAGCATTCAGTTTTTATATGCTAATGTTGGGAAATAAATTTACAGTAACTACAAATGATAGTTAAATAGTAAACAAATAAAAAGAAAAAAAATTACATGAATAAATATGATGTAGAAAATAAAGGACAACAGTGAATTAATATTTTGAAACATTGACATTTAGTATACAAATTATCATTATGTGCCAATTACTAAGTAGTACATCTTAGCAGAGACATTTTATTGTATTAAAGGACTTCTCAGGTTTGGTTATATGGAAGATATATTCACAAAATCCCTCTAAACCATCACTTAGGAAGGGGGCATTTCTTTTCTGTACAGTGCCATGAAATGAAAGCGTATTGTATAACAGTCAGAAGTGCCATTTTAGATGCTGCTGTGGTCAGCAGATGCAAATAGTATTCTGCAAAATAAATTACTGGCAAATTTATGAGGTACGGCATGTAATAGTTTAATTTTCAGTGAAGGTGAAGTGGGTCATTTTAATTTTATAATACATGATGACATTTATGGTTGTATATACAGATTTGTCATTTTCTTTATTAGACCATACAATAAGTTTCTCTTCATTCATCACCTTATTCTAGACAAATATGACAAACTGACTGGATAAGTGATAAAATCAAGTCATTTTAGAATAAGGTGACATTTCTTGCCGACATATAAACCACAGTAATAAGGTATTCTGAAAATGATGTTTCTTCCACTCTGTTTATAAATGTCACACACGAAAGTAAGTTATCTGTCTATGCAAAACATTTGAGAGACAAATGAATGCTAATGTACATAATACATTCCCTTATTTAATGTGAAAATGAAGAGACATAGACAAAAGAAGACTACAAAAGCAAAAGTGATATTACTTAAAGGTTTCACAAAACATGCACTGTATAGACCCTGGGGTCCTGTATTGAAATGCAGATTTAGGGTTTCAGTTTCATGCTGCATTTGTCATAGATTAGTACTAGGCTAACTGCCCTTGTGGGCTATTTTAAGCCTAGCCAATTACCTTATGTGAGAGTTAAACCCTGCACCTTGTGTTTGTAAGGCAAACCACCTTAACCATTATGCCAACCTCCCATCTGTATTCATAGGTATGAATTCTGTCAAAAAAGGTACACTTGTTTTCTGAAGCAGGGTGCAAACAATAAATGTATTAATAAGGAAGACTGCAGCAAGATTGTTTTTTGCCATTCTGTACACCATGAGCAAAAAGCACTGGTGTTAATGTTTCTGTCTTAATGGTTTATTTAGTGAAAGTGTGAGCTTTGCGACTCCATCACAAGTGGGACTGATAAAGAATATACTGTACTGTACTGTTTCCTTGATCACCTGAATGCAAAATATGCAACAAAGGAATTACATTCAGGACAAAAGAAAGTGCTTATTTCATCTGCACCCAAAAGAGATACGCACCCACATTCTGTGCATGTGCCCCAGCAGCAACATAATGTTCTCCCTTCTTCATAATAATACCCATAAAGACAGGTTTCTTCCATTACTAATGTTGATAGAGGGTTGTCCTCTGCCCTTGCTTCTTCAGTCATAGCTGGCACAAAAGAGACATAAAGTGACACGGAAGAGATGGATGATGACATAATGCAGTATGGTGCACAGATGATCATGATGTAATGCCAAGGATACTCTTATTTCTAGGTTGATAATTAACAAGACTGCAGGTTCTTGTCTATGACTTGGGCACATGCAGTTGTTACAGATAATACTAATGTTCTTAACATTAACATCAAATATGTGCAGCACCCAGCCAAAAACATAGTTATAGCTGAGTAAATATGGTTACCTCAAGTTTAGCAGTAGGATGACTGAGAAGAAACATGACTGAAGGTTGTTGCACATTTGAGAGCTTGTTTGCAACCAACTACTTGCAGGTGCAGTTCTGCATGTTGCAATATATGAGCCTTAATGATATAAATATTTGAGGATACCTATGTAGTCTTCAGCAGTACCACTGCAGTGGCTGGATTCAGACAACATTCTCATACATTTGATGACAATTTTTTAATGATACCTACAATATATCATTGTAAACATGATTAATCACTCTTATCCCTATGGAAATTGCAACAGTACACTGCTGAACATGTTGCCTGGATTCATTTTACACAGAGCTGTAGGAGTCATCTATTCCTTTTGCATCTAGTTTCTTCACCTCTGTTCTTGTCCCTTGTATTCCATTCCCAATTGCCATGCACATACTCAAGCAGTGTTTAGACTTTGATATTGCAAATTACCTTCTGTGTGTATGAATTTATGTCAAAATCCTGGTCTCTTAATATAACAATGCACTGTCTGTCCTACTAATGGAATATAGTAGGTCGAGACATAAATCTGCTGGCATAGGCTGGTGTCTTCTTCAGTCATGCCTTGGAAATTTAACATAGCTGTTCCAAAGCTGTGCTATCCATTATGTCCATTTTACCAACAGAGACAGTTCTCAGTATTTGTAGTCACTAAATTTAGACATAATACTGTATGGCATTGCATATATACATATAAACATAAAATATGTATTCAATCTGCCATAAGGTGACTGTTAGTCCATTTAGTGTGCCACGGTTATTGCAGGTAGCTTATAGCAATTATTCTTCTCTCCTGTGTCATATACTGTGCAGATTTTCACAGACTGTCCAGACTTTTTACTTTACATTTTTAGTCTGTTCTCATTAAATTTGTGTTTTTTCTAGCAATTCATTGAGGACTGAAGTCACTAAATAATGATAGTTATTTTGAGTTACAGACTTCATATCATTCAGAAAATGTATGCTAAAGCAAAATATGTTATTCTAGCAACGTTCTACATTTATAAGAGCAATATTTAAAATATGTCTCTATTTTTAAGGCTTTGTCTCTCAATTCTTTTTGGCTTTGTCCAGATTTTTCTTGCTAAGAGGTTAAGAGGTAAGTTCATACATTAAATGCCATTTAAACTAGTTTAAACAATACCAGACATTCAATAAGTTGGTTTTATTTGTGTGATAGCCTTTCAGTAAAGTTTTACTTCTATAAAATGAACTAATTTCCACTAAGCTTTAGGTCTTCTCTCATTATGCTAGCTATACCCTTCCTGCCTAATTCAATCCCCTGCCTTCTGTGATGACCACTTTGTGTACTCAAATAACTGAGCCCTCCCTGCTTCTACTAAGTAAATTCCCAGTGTGCTGAGGTTTATCCTTTGATACTGCACCCTCCTGTCCCTTCACTAGCCTTGCTTCCTTTCCCTGGACTGTTTGCTGATGGGGTGTATATATCTCAGAAGAATATCTAGTATCAGTGCAATATTTTACTTGAGGGCTCACAAATGCCTGATGCAGTGGCAAGATTACCATTCTGTCTCTTGATTATTTTCTTCCTACGGTATAACTCAGTGTCCCATTGGCTTTAACAGTTGTCTTTTTGCACTTCTATTGCTGCTTTATACTTCCAGTAACTAACAGTGTATAAGACTTTTTCCTGTTTCATGCAGTGAATTCTGAGATATTGCACATGGCTTTCTATCCCACGACTGCCTTTTTCCAGATACACTGCCTGCATTTAAGAAGTCTAAATCTGTTGCGCCAACTTTCCTGATTATAATGCTAGTCCTCCCATGACTGTCCTGATGCTCTTCCACAGATGCCTGACTCTTTGCCAAGTTGATATATCATACCAAAATGCATTTATTCACTTTTCCATACCCAGTGATAAATGTAACACATATTCTGTAAACAGAACTGGTGTCATAACTGATCCTTACTACACATTACTGGTTAGGTCTCTTGCTATGATACTTAACCTACTCTCCAGAAGCTTCTGCACCCTACCTCTCATTAAGCTCTCTGCCCATCTACACTGTATGTAAGAAGATAGTATACCCATTAGCCCAGCCAACAGCTTCTATTGACATTGATTTAAATGTCTTAGTGAAATCTAGAAAGATCAAATTCATCAAGCTGCCTCTCTTCACATATCATGTACCTCCATCATATATCTGAATCATTTATTTTATTTATTTTACATTTGTTTACCGGGAAAGTCCGACTGGAATAAGACCCATTTTCAGCAGAGGCCCGGGGAGAAAAGTTCCACGTATGGAGATTATACAAAATTTATACAAAAAAATTATACAAAACGTATACAAGAAATTATACAAAAATATACAAGAGTTACAGTACACCAGAAATTACATTCTATGATATTATAGCTGGCATTTGTATTATACAATCATCTGATATTATTCCTTATTGTAGTGTAGACATTGCAGTTTCTCAAAATATGCTGAGGAAGGGTTTGTAGGGGAAATTGGATAGAAAAAGATGAGGTTAGAGATTATCTAGACATGAGACAGAGCACAGATTATGAGGTGGCCAGGGAAGAAGAAAAAGGATGATCAAAAGCTATTAACACTAGTTAGCTTGGAGTAGTACAGGAACAATGCTGGGTGTCATTAAGATAATTTTAAGAATCTTTTTGAATTGGTTGGTATTTGTGTTGGCTCTGATGATGTGAGGTAGTAAATTAGCCTGCTATGACAGTTTACCTTGGCCATGAGCATATGCTAGATTTTATACAATAGGTTGTTTGATCCCAGAAAGTTGATTAGCCTTGTATCTCTAGTCTCTCACCTCTATTACAAGATGTTAGGCTAACTGAGTGACATTCCATAATATATTCCATGACTAGCATTTGTGTATTGCTATGATGGTGTCATGCCTCAAGTCCTTTGGAACATTGCTCTTGCTCAAAGATCTATTGAAATGTTCCATGAGAGATTCCATCAGAAAGTAGAGTTGTGTAAAATATTACCATAAGTGTAGATGTCCTTCTCTTCACTGTTGCAATATTCATAACAGTATTCATAACAGCAGGGATCCACTGCCTAGGGCAGCCTGACGTCTGTCCAGTATACTAAAGTCTTAGGTTGCTTTAGAGTACACTGTATGTTACACATATGGTCCTCGCGTAGGGCATAAAGGTAATGTCTGGACATCCCTTCCTCAGAACTGAGAGCTCCAGTAGCAACTCCAGTCCAAGGAAAACCAAGAGGTAACCAGTATATCCAGTACATCCAGGGGAGAAATGGATCGGGGGGAGGAGTGAATACTGCAACAGTGAAGAGAAGGACATCTACCGTTATAGTAAGATTTTACACAACTGTACTATGTCCTTCCATTTCACTTTTCCAATATTCATAACAGTAGAGAGAGAGCCAATGCTCAGGAAGAAACTTGGGAGGTGGAAGGGCCAGGGTGACTATCTAGAAAGCCATAAAGGATGGCCCTATCAAAACCATCTGTAGCTCTGCAAATTCCATCCAACTTGTAGTGCTTGATGAAAGTATTCACAGAAGTCCAGGTAGCTGCCTCAAGAAAAGAGATGAACCCTTGAAAAAAGCACCAGATGAAGCCACAGCTCTAGTAGAATAAACCTTTACAGAAAAAGGAAGGCTCTTACCATGAAAAGATTAACAAAAAATAAATAGATTTTGAGATTCAAGAAGAAATAGCCTGCTTCAATACAGCTATTCTCAATGACATGGGATAAAAGGAAACAAAGAGTGGATCAGATTTTATAATAGTCTTAGTCTTATCCAAACAAAAACTGAATTGACTATGCATATTTAATATGTGCAGCACTTTGTGTAGAATTAAAAAAATGGGCAAATGAATACACTGATTAAGGGACAACTCATTCACCACCTTAGGCATGAAAGAAGGATCAGTACACAAGGACACTCTGTACTTATGAAACACCAAAAAAGGAGGACAGCCATAAGGGCTTGAAGCTCAGCCACCCATCTGGCAGAGATAAGGGCTAACAAAAGACATTCTTCCAAGAGCAATGTTGCAAGGAAGCTGAAGCTGCAGGCTCAAAAGGAGCCAGAGTAATTTTTTCCTGAACAAAATTAAGATCCCAGGGAGGAGGAATAGGCTTCTTGGGAGGCCCAATATAAAGGACACCTTTAAGGAATTGTTTGGCTTCAATACTAGAAGCTAAAGGAGGAGATAAAGGCAGACACACAGAGACAGCTGATAAGTGGGCCTTTACAGAGGAATAAGCCATCCCAGCATTGAGCAATTCACACAAATAAGAGAGAACCAAAAGAACATCCACAAAATGTGAATCCCGGTTACGAGAAAGAACACCAAACAGAAAACCTCTTCCATTTGGATAAGTAGGATTGCCTAGTATTGAGTTTTCTGGCCTCCTGCAGGACCCTAAACATATCCTCAGAAACAAAGGCGCCCATGTAGAATCAAAATCCTATCACTCATAGTGTCAGTTGAAGAGTGGGCAGGTGGGGATGGATGAGAGATCCCTTGTCTTGTGTGAGTAGGTCCATTCCGAAAGGTAACTTGTGATAACTTCCCTTGGCTAAATGCAGAAGAAGAGGAAACCAATGCTATCTCGGCCAAAAGGGAGTCACCGACAACATTTTGGAGGTATCCTGTTAAATTTTGAACAGGACTTTTGGAATGAGGGAAAGCATAAAGAAACATCCTCTTCCAAGAAAAAGAGAACGTGTCCACCTTCCATACCAGAGAACGTAGGACTCTGGTACAAAATAGAGGAAGTTCTCTGCGTAGAGGGGAGGGAAATAGATCTATTTGAGGAGTACCCCTTTGGTGGACAATGCCCAGAAACACATCCCTGAGAAACATCTATTCAAGGGATTGAGTTAATTACCTGCTCAGTGTCTGCCACAGTGTTTTGACCTGAAGGAATGTAAACTGTCTAAAGAGTCCCTTGATACTGGACAGCAAGATCCCATACCAGGAGTGCCAACCAGCAAAGAAGATAAGATCGTGTTCCCCCCTGTTTGTATACATACCACATCACTGTGGTGATGTTGTAAACACCTTGAAAGGTCCTGGGGAGAAAAGAGGGTGAAAAGCCTGAAGAGCCAGCAGAAGGGCTCTCTTCTCTTTGACGCTGATGCGTTCCTTTTGTTGAAGAGGTGACCATGCTCTGCACCTTTAGGGAGACAAAAGCTGCTCCCCATCCCACATCTGAAGCATCTGTGAACAGTTCCTGAGAAGGAAGATGGGGATGAAAAGGGAGCCATCGATTTAGAGACAACTGCAGGATCCACCACTGGAGTTCCTTCTTGAGACAAAATAGAAGAGGAACTACAAATTCCAGGAGATGAGCAAGTTGAAGTAAAACTGACTTCAGGAACCACTGAAACTTCCTCATCTGAAGTTTGGCCAGAGGGAGCATAGGGATAGTGGATGCCATGAAACCATGAGCTCTCAGAAATTCCCTGGCTGTAATGGATGCCAGATGAAGAAGAGTTACAAAGAAGGACATGAAGGTCAAGGCCTTGAGAGAAGGCAAGAATGCCAACAATGGCACCATCTGAATCTTGCAACCTAGAAAAACATGGTCCTAGGAAAGAGTCAGCGAAGACTTTTTGAAGTTTATTGTAAACCCCAGGCTCTGAAAAAAAGAAATGGCAAAATGAAGATTTTGCAACAGGATCTCTGGAGAAGATGCCTGAAACAGCAGGTTGTCCAAGTAGGGAAATACTTGGATCCCATGAAGCCTGGAAAAGCGATCACAGGAACGAGGCATTTGGTATCACCCTTGGGGCAGTAGAAAGGCCAAAGAGCAAAGCAAACAACTGAAAATGCCAGCAAGCAACAGAGAAATCCAAAAACTTCATGAGAAGGGGGTCGATTGGAATATGGAGATAAGCATCCTTACGATCCAGAGACACCATATAAGCCCGAGGAAGCAAAAGAAGGAACAAGGTCTAAAGGAACAACATCCGAAAAGTGGGCATCTTCAGAAAAGTGATTTTATTTCAGAGAGGTCTAGAACTGGTCTCCATTTACCCTCCTTACTATATACTAGAAATATCCTGAAGTAAACCCCCTCCCTATTTGTGACGCAGGCACCTCTTAAAATGTACCCTGAGTCAAAAGATCCGGAAGCACCTCTGGGAAAAAGAGGATATGTTCCTGAGTGGGCGGAGGAATACTCATAAAAGGGGAAGGGATTTTCCCACCATGAAATACCCCTGGTGATTAATGGACAGAAACAAAATGAAAAAAAAAACAGACCAATGAAGTCAGGAAACAAAGTTTCATAGCCACAAAATTAAATATCTACAAAACGTACAAGTTAAATCACCCTTCCTCAGTGTAATACTCAGTGTGATAAAAAAAAATCAAATTCAACAACCCATTACATATGTAAAATCAATGACACAGCCAACAACCAGAAATACTCATCCATTAAAAATTGTTAATATACATTAAAAGCACGTAATAAATGCTTAATACCAAATACATATATACATTATATAAAAAAGCATATGCATCATCTTTATAAAGATAGAGATAAATATAAATAAAAATAAATATAAATTTTCACAAATTAATTACAATCTCACCTGTTTTTCTTTTAACACTGGCTTTATACTTACTGCTGCATTAAGACCTAGATTTTATCTGCTTTCAACTTTTAAATCCATCTGTATTCTGATATCTCTAATTTATTTTAATATTCCCTCCTCTAGTATGGGGAAAAACACTTGGACTGCTCTAAATTTAAAGCTGTGCTCTTGACCTTCTTCCAAACAATGTTTTGCAAGAGCATTAGTTAAAACTTTTCATAGCTTCATAGGTTCATAGGTGTGTACTAGGCTAATGGCTTTGGGGCCTTTACAAGCCTAGCCTATAGGATTACCCTGGCATAGTGCCACCCGACCTTAGTTCCCAGTTCCTCTGTGAAGTAGAGCCACTGGAGTTATCCCCGGGGTGAATTTTTTATTTATCATCCACTCATCAAGATGTCTCTTGAAGAGAGTCAGTGAGGTGCTCTGCATGACATGTATGGGAAGTCTGTTCCATAGCATGGGCAGTCTCTGGGTTATGAACCTGTCCCTCCAGCATTTTCTGTTAATGGTGGTAATGAGGTTGAGGTCTCTGGAGCATGTGGTGCGGAGGGATTGGGATAATTTTAGATGTAGCATTTCTAACAGAGCTGGGTCAGACATAGCTTTGTTAGTCAAGCAGAGATCGCCTCTAAGTAGGCAATATGAGGCAGAGAATAGTTGGATTTTTTTGAGTCTGTCCATATAGGACAAGTGTTTAAGGCCTAGGATCATCTTTGTGAGGTATGGGGCACTGTACTCGATGATTGGCCTAATGAGGGAAGAGTAGAGGGAGACAATGACCTCTTTCTTCCTGGAAGCAAAACCCTTAGTAATGAGAGATGCCACCTAGAAGGACTTTCTGACCACAGTGGCAATGTGGTGATCAAAAGAGAGGTTGCTGTCAGCCTGTGCTCCCAGATATCTTATAACACCTTCTGTGTTCAGTGGACTACCATCAATGTTGTAATTCATGGGAACCAGGTTTTTCCCAAAAGGGATGACAATACATTTTTTGGCATTGAGCTTAAGGCCATGGTTCTAACACCAGTTGTTGGTCTCAGTGAGGCCATTCTGTAGGATGTCAGCATCACTTGGGGACTTAATAATAGCTCCCAACTTGCAATTGTCTGTGAACTTTGTCAGGCAGAGACCCTTTGTGTTGGCCTGGACTTCAGAGAAGTAGATACCAAACAGGAGAGGACCCAGGACCGAACCCTGTGGGACTCCACTCATGACTAGTCAGCAGTCTGACTTGGAGTTAGCTACTTTCACACTGTGGGTTCTATCTGTGAGCCAGCTTCCAACCCACCTAGTGATATAGTGGTTAATGCCAAGCTTAGTGAGTTTTTCTATGATTCCTGAGTGGGGAATGGTATAAAAAGCCTTGTTCAAGATCAAGGTAGGCTGCATGAACCACCTTGCCTTCATCCACAGCTCTTGTGACTGACTCAAATAAGTCAACCAAGTTGGGCAGGCATGATCTACCCTTCACAAAACCAAACTGTGTGGGATTCAGAGTTTGTAGATTCCCTATATCCTTGTATATTAGATCCATGATAATGCGTTCCATAGCTTTGCATATCAGACTCATCAGGTTAATGGGGCGATGGTTCCCAGGGTCTGTAGTCACTCCTCCTTTGTTGAGATGGATGACTGTAGCAGTGTGCCATTTGGTAGTGACAATGGCTGAGATGAGGCTGTGATTCAACAGGGCACACATGTGAGGTGCCAGTTCACTCTGTAGTTCATGTAGAACACAGCCAGGGATATTGTCAGGTCCCTTAGAAGCTGTATTCTTGGCCTTGGAGAGTGCTGTTTTAACCTGTGCAGCAGTAATACTGGGTGCCTGACAATCTACTGGCATTGCAATTGGTCCTTTCAGGGGGGAGAAGGGTACAATTGGCACTGAATCTGTCGGCCAGTATACTGGCAATATCTGTTGGCTCAGTGTAGGAGGTACCATCGTACAGTAGCTCAGAGTAAATCTGGGTATTGTCTTGGAGATTCTTTACATAACTATAGTAGGCCTTGTGGTTGTCTTTACTATCTGCTGCAATTCTGATTTCATAGCAAGCTTTAGAGGATTTGATGAGGGATCTATACTTTTTGTTGAGGCTGATAAGGGAGTTTTTCCAGTTTTGGGACTTCACCTTATTTTGCATCAGTTTCCTCCTTCTGTTGTAGAGTTTGTTTATAGCAGGGTCCACCAGATTGGCTTCCTTTTTTTGGAGGAGAGTGTCTTGGTTCTATTGGGTATGGTGAGATCCATGCATTTGTCTATGTGTTCATACAGTGCATTGGTGTATGATTATGCAGTCACACAACTATTCTTCATTTGCATGGGTGCTGTGAAGTTAGCCACCTCTGTTTTTAGATGCCAAAAGTTAGCTTTGGAGAAGTTTTTTTATGGTGGTTACCTTTGCAGGGGGTGGGAGGGATGTGGATTTCTAAGCTGATTAGTTTGTGGTTGGATCTAACTAGGGTGGAACTGACTATTGGTGTAGAGCAATGGTCGCCCATGTTAGTAATGACCAGATCAAGGATATTGCTACCTCCAGTGGTGGTAAGAATGAGCTGGTCCAGGGCATTGAAATTAATGAACTCCAGGAAACATTGGGCAAGTGTATTGGTACATGAGTAGTTTACCCAGTTAATGGAGATGTAGTTGAAGTTGCCTAGTAGGAGAGTGTTAGGTTGGACCATAATATTCTTCATAGTGCTTAGGAACGTGGAGTGTGCATCCTGGGACATGGTAGGGGATCTATAGCAGGCAACAACCTGAATCGCTGTCTTAACCAATGTTAGCTGCACATGAAGTATCTCTGATGCATTATGTTGGGCTACCGGTCTGGAGGTGTGTGCATCCTTTATGAACATGGAAGCACCACTACCTTTGGAGCCTTGGTCCAAGTTCTAGGGCCGAAAGGTGTGGAATGAGTTATAGCCTGGTAGTGCAGGGGTGCTTGCTGCTGCCTTGAACCAGTTCTCTGTTACAGCACAAATGTCAATGTTCTCCATTTTAAGGAGTGCTTTGAGCGAGTGCATTTTGAGATCTAGACTTCTAGCGTTGAGCAGCTTACCCTCAGATTGCATTTGTTTGTAGCTGTTATGGTGGTCATTTGGTCTTTGGAACACCACCTAAAAAGGCACTGTAAGGGTGGCAAGAACCTTGGCCAGTATCCAGAAGCCCAGGGGTGACAGATGCAGGTAATCTCTGACAAAGTATCAAGGTCTGTCAATCATGTCATCCCACGCAGGCAGACAGATACTGGATCCCCTTAGAATGACACCAGAAACTTAGCCAATTGTTGAAATCAATAATTTTTTGCTTGTACTGTGGTATCATTCTGAGGATGTTGCTCAGGGCTAGGGTCATAACTGCCTGGGTTACATAATACAAGAGCTCCTACACATCTCTTTTCATGTAGTCCAGGGAGGTACATCTCAGGTCATATGTACAATGATAGAGTCATATTTGTACCTGTTGTTGAGGGACCTGCGTATGTGCGTTATGTGGCAGATCCTGGCACCTGACAGGCAGCTAACTGTTACTTTCTCCTTATTCAACCTAGTGAATGGTCACTATCGAGTCACCTATGACTAATGTGTTGGGCATGCTGTTTTGTCTTAGGGGCTTTGGGTGAGTGGAAATAATCAGCCCTTGTAAGTGTTGAACCCAGGACCTTGCACACCATAGCCACAGCAATCTACCACTAAGCCATTTGAGCTTTCTTATAATTTCTGAGGCATGCTCAGTGAACCTATCCTTAAATCTCCTGCTACACTTCCCTATATAAAAGGTGAAACATGCTAGGCAGGTAGCTAAATAGACCACATTTTCGGTGGTGCAAGTTGCAAAACATCTAATCTCAAAACTTTCTAAAGTTATCGGATGTATAAAAAAATCTGTCTTTCAATATAAATTTACAATTCAGACAATTAAGACATGGGAAAGAGCCATGTTTATCATTGTGCTTGTTTGTTTGTTTTTTTAAATATGTTTAACCTCCTTATAGCACAGTTGTTGTTGATGGTTCCTTCTTCTATGTGAGAAATGTGGAACACTGCCTGCAATCTTAATTAAATCAGGTTGGGCACTTAAAATAGCCCAATTATTTCTAATGATACTCAACACTCTATCATTTCTAGCATTGAAGTTAGTTATATATATCTTAAAGGCCCCTTATTTGTTACTCTGTTCCTATTACTACCCTGATAACTATTCTGCATAGAATATGGTCTTGCTGAGAAACACCTCTCACTATCCACATAATCCTTTGCATACTTTAATATTCCTTCATCATATTTACTTGCTCTAAATTTGTTATTCATTTCATTGATCTGTTCATGGTACACTTGTTCATTAATATTTAATCTACTAACCTTAAGATATTGACTTCTGACAATACCTATAAATATATGCTGAGGATGCATGCTAGTTCTGTGCTGGAAAACATTTACCTTGAACATCTTTTCTGTAAACAACAGTTTGTATAGCATCAGCTTCTCTGTTTAAACATACATCAAGAAAAATAATTTTATCTCTAGAGAAATTCATCTTAAACCTAAGAAAACTTGTAGTATCATCAAGGTAATTAACAAAGGCTTTTAAGTTCTGTTGACTTCCTGTCCAAATTAAAAGAAAAAAAATACATCATCCACAAAATGCGAATACAATGCAATATCTGAAGAATAAACATTATTAACACCAGAAATATAATTATTCAAAGCCAGATTGGTATATGTATTTGCCACAGGCATCCCCATGGCAACTGCAGGCACTTGATGATAAAGCTGTTGCTAAACAAACAAAACATTTTCAAGAACAACTTCAGGTAGTGAACAAATGGTCTCAATTATCCTTCCAGTCTGTTCACCTTTATCACATAGGAACTGTTTGAAAGCATCTATGCTAAAATCATTGGGTATTACAGTAAATAAAGAAACTATATCTAAAGTAACAAAATAAAAATCAACACAGGAATTAACTTCATGCCATTTGTATAATTTATTGAGGAAATCACCTATGTTCTTTATGTAGCTTCTAATTTTACTCAAATGAGGTCTTAGCACATGTTCAAGATATAAAGAAACTGGTTCGGTGACCCATCCTTTAGCTGAAATGATGGGTCTCATTGGTGGAGTCTATAAGTTTTTGTGTATCTTTAGAAGCCCATATAAGAAAGGGGTCGCAGGATGTGAAACTGTTAAATAATTGAACAGTTGTATAGAGATATCATTGGAGAGTTGCAAATCATATATAAAACTATTAACTCTGTGGATAATATCATGCAGCATTACAGGAGTGATTTTCTTAAACACTTTCTCATCCATAAAAAAATCATTCGTAAGATTAACATATGCAGCATAATCTAAAATCACAATGGCCCCACCTTTATTCGCCTGTTTAATCAATATATCAGGATTTTTCTTCACTCTAAGTAAGTCATCAAATTCTTTAGTTAAATTTTACTGTTTAATAGTTCTATCTTGGATATACAACTCCCGAATTTGTTTTTAATAAACATCATGAAACGTAGTAATAACTGGGGCTGTAATAGGTACGAATGTGCTAGACCTTTTCAAAACATTAACAGAATCAGCTGTATTTTTAAAAATTAATTTCAAATTCAAATTATGAACAAATATTTTTAAATCTGTTAAGGCATCTTCTAAAGAGTCACTACTACATGGTACATAATGCAGTCCCTTACTCATTAATGATATATCAAATTCACTCAAAATTAGACTACAAAGGTTAACAACAAGCTGTTCATCACTTATCTTCTGCTGTCCGAATGACGCTGTTTCTGGGCCATTGTAACGTCTTCCAATTCCTTTGCCTCTGCCTTTTGTTCTCCCTCTGGATGACATTCTCTTTCTGGCTTCTACTTTCTCCAGTAATTGCAGCTTCAATAAAGTTTGAGGTTGCTGAAAAACCTCTCCAGCAAGTTCTTTTACAGTCACAAATAAGGTTTGCGTTGATGGAACATGTAACCCTTGTATAAATTGTCTTGCAAATATGTAACATTTTCATCAAGGCTGAATCACAAAATGCCTTGCAGGTAAGGCATAAGTTCCTTCTCAATAAACAATATGAGACAGAATAAAGGGATGGGGCTTTTAGTTGGTCTTCATAAGATATGTGTCTTACCATTTGTATTTTTTTAGTCAGAAACCTCTGGGGCCACTCCAGTTGGTGTAAGTGCCTGGTTAGGTACATGAAGAAGGGAGCATAATACTTGATTATGGGCCTGATGAGGGTCGAGTACAATGGCACTGTGACTTCCTTTGATCTTGATAAGATGCCTTTACTTATAATTTGAGCCATGCCGAAGGATTTCCTCACTACTGTAACTACCTGGTGGTCAAAGTTTTGGTTACTAGCTATCTATGTTCCTAGGTCCCTCACTACTGGGATTAATTTAGGGGTGTGCTATCAGTATTATAATTTTCAGGGATATCTTATTTACTGAAGGGACTGATTATGTATTTTTTAGCATTTAGTCTGAGGCCATGGTTTTGGCACCAGTTGTTTGTCATTTTTTAAACCTGTTGGTAGAATGTTAACATCGTTTGGGGATGCAATAATTACTCCCAGCTTATAGTCATCAGTGAAGTTGGTGAGCCAGAGGAACCTAACATTGGCGTTCATGTCAGAGAAGTATATTCCAAACTGGAGGGGTCCCAACTTTGAGCCCTGTGGGACAACGCTAGTATCAGAAGTGGATCCAGCTATCTGGACAACATGTGTTCTGTCTGATGATGTAAGAGTTTATGGCTAACTCAGTAAGTTTTTCTATGATACAAGATTTATTTTATTTTATTGTATTCTCATTTATTTAACAGAATATTCCATATTGGCTAACAAAAAAAAAAAAAAATAAAAATTCAGCAAAGGTTTGGAGTGAAAAACTCCAGTAATTAGAATTACAATACAATAAACAAAGATCATAGAATCATAGAATCATAAGAGGTTACTAAGCTAATGGCCCCAGGGCTCTTACAAGGATAGCCAAGTTGAACCCATACTCCCAAGGATGTCTGATTCAAGCAGGCAATAAAAATCAGCACCTATTGTCCCTGTCCAAGAGGAGCATAGGTGGGACCCACGGGGTGAATTTCTGGTTAACCATCTAATCATCCAAATTATGCTTAAATAAGGCCAAACAAGGGGTTTTGTTTAACATGAATAGGAAGCTTGTTCCAAATGTTGGGCAACCTCTGCAAGACAAATTTGTCTCTCAAGCAAGTTCTGTTGATGTCACATACTATGTTAATGTGCTTTGAGCGAGTGACTCGTGTGCTATTAGATTTGCAAATGTGCAGCATTTCCATTAAAGCTGGGTCAAAGATTGTTCTATATGCAAAGCACAGGTCGCCTCAGAGCAGGCTGTATGACACAGAGTAAAGTGACAATGATTTCAGTCTGTCTGCATAAGACATATCTTGAAGACCCTGAATTTTCTCTGTAAGAAACCTTTGCGGTCTCTCTCATTGCTACAGGTATTTGGAAAGGAGCATACTAAAGGGAACAGTGTACTCTGTTATTGGCCTGATGAGGGAAGAGTACAAGGGGTTATAACCTCTTTTTCCTGGAGGCATTTCCCTTAATTATGAGATGAGCAGTATAAAATGCCCTTCTTACCACTGTGGAGAATGGTGATCAAAGTTAAGATTGGTGTCGACCTGTGTGCCCAGATCTCTCACCACTGACTGTGTGCTTAGGGTACTGCTATTGATGTGGTAGTTTGCAGGAATATCACACTTGCTGAAGGGGATGATAATGCATTTTTTGCATTATAGTTTAAGACCATGACTTTGGCACCAGCCATTAGTCTGCGTAAGACCTTCTTGCAGGATCTTGACATCGCTAGGGGTTTCAATGATCACTCCCAATTTGCAGTCATCAGCAAACTTTGTCAGCCACAGTCCTTACAAGCTTATCACTGACAGCATCCCTTCTTATAGAAATGAATACATTATACATGAGATAGGATAGGGTTTAGTGGATACCAGATTTAATAAAGTTACATTAAAACCCAATATAATATAGTGTTTGCACAGTCAAAACAAATTCTCTTGATGTATAATAAATAATTTGACAAAACAGTTTACACAAGTTTTGTGGCTGTAAAATGATCAGTGTGAGAGTTTGTAATATTAATGCCTATTGCAAAATGCAGTGGTAAGAAAGTCAAGGGTTCATTACAGTGACAAGCAAAATGGAAAGTGAGGGAGGAGGTAAAGATGGACGTGGATGGGAGCAGGGAAGAACAGTCAGGTAAAGATACAACAGAAGGAAAGGTGATCTGATAAGGGAAAGTGAGAAAGCATATAAATTAAGTATTATCTCTAAATGGAAGTAGGGATGCAGAAAGTGAAAAGTTTGTATGAGGTTAAACTTTAGTAGGGCAAGGGTATGGCCATGTGTCCACCAGGTGTTATTTCAATAAGTGTTTGAAAGATTTTTGTGATTGGATTTAGAGAAAGTGGAATGTAGTTCTCCAAATTTCTTAGCACAAGAAATCTGGACAAAGCCAAAAATAATGGGCGGGTGGCAAAAGTTCCAAAATAGATACAAATTTTAAACATTACTCTATGAACTTAGAAACTAGAAGATAGTCACCTGCTGAAGTAGGTGCTTATTTGCAGAGCAAAGGGTTCTGTTTGGTATATATTGTAGAAAGATGTGGGTCAGGTTTGGAGATTTTTTCTAATTTATTCCCATTCCGCCAGTACCAACTTGGCATAAATTGGCGCATTTTCATTTACTACCTTTATACAAACATGTCTATATATAGATTTTTTTAAATGTCTGTGTTTTAAATTGAATAATATTTATCTCCAGTTATAAGTAACTGTGCTTTACAACAAGCATTGGAGTGATGTTTTCCGGTAACTTTAATTTATAAATTGCTCTTTGGTTGGGGTTGGTTGCCTAGAGGGGTATGTCTGTAATTAATAGCTTTAAATGTAACAAAGATGAAGGACTCTTTTACTCTGATGATGCCTTACTATGTATGTGGGTGAAAGTGCTAAGTTATCTGTTCTTATGTATAGATTTAATATGTGGTTTTTTTTTGCTCTTTTGGTCTGTTAAAGTTTGCAGTTTCTGGGGAGCTGAGACGGTTTATTATTTACAAGTCCATGAGCTCCCTAAGCCTTGTTCTGAGTTTTAGGACATATGTCAGAACAGACTCCTTGTGGGATTCACACTCACCATCCCACTCATCACAAATCAAATCTAAAGGCCCCCTCACCCCGTGCCCATAAGGCAACTCAAAGGGTGAAAATCCTGTGGATTCCTATGGTGCCTCTCTGTATGCAAAAATAGATGGGGTAAATATTTGTCCCACTCTCCCTTAAACTGGTCTGCAAATGCCTGTAGTATGGTCTTTTTATTTATGTATTTGCTGTTGTTTAACCAGGATAGTCCATTGGGCCTGAAGAACCCGTTTTCATTGGAGTCCTGGGGAGAAAAGCTCCTCATACAGATTACACAAAGGTTAATATACACAGATAGATTGCATGAAGATTACAGAGGTAAACAAACTAAGATTAATATATACACATAGATTGCATGAAGATTACAGAGGTAAAACAGACTGATCAAAAGTATTTCAATCAAAGTTAATTACATCAAAAGTATATATTTTTTTTCTTTCTTCTCTAGTAGGATTGAGGATAGGTAGTTAGATGCAGTAGGTAAGGAATGGGTAGAGACTAGTAAGGAGTTGTATAATAGAAACAAACAAGAATTTGTTACCTGGGATGTGAGAGAAGGAAGGGAAAGAGTGTTGAAGTAAAGTGTAGGTTATGAGGGATGGGAGCTGGAGCATTCCCATGTGGAAGTTAGATGAGAGTGGAGTGATTTTTTTAAAGGATGGGAGGCTAGTAATGGTACGAATGGAGGGGGGAAGGGAGTTCCATAAGCGTGCTAGAGAGTGTGACAGGAGGTATTGTCCTGGGGGGTGGAGGGGTCTGTAAACTTCTATAAGGTTTTGATTGTTTGATCTGAGAAGTCCTGTGTGTGGTGCATTTTATAGGTAGTGGAGAGGGAGGGACAGAGGGATGGCTGGAAAATGAGTTTGTGTGCATAGGTGAGCTGAGTGTAGGAGAGGTAGTTTGGTAGCTCTAGCCAGTTGAGTTTGTGGAGAGATTCACAGTGATGGGTTGATGATTTGTTGTTAGTGGCGAATCTGGCTATTTTATTGTAACAAGAGGACAGTTTGGTTTTGAGCGATGATTGTAGGTTTGTTAGAAGAGGGGCTCCATAGAGAAGGGAGGGTAAGAGAAATGTAGTAGAGAGAGTAAGTTTAGTAGTTGAGGTGAGGAACCGATTGTGTCGGTAGTTTTTGGTGTTTTCTTTTTATGTTTAGTAGTAGATGGGAGTTGAATTTGAGCCTGTCATCAATTTGAACTTGTAGTTTGGTTTCAGATACCAGCTCAAGAGGTGTTGTATTTTGGCTGGTGATGGAGAATAAATTTCAATCAAAATTCTTAGTTTTAGAGGAGGTAAAAATCATAAGTTTAGTTTTAGCAGCATTGAGTGCTAGATGGTTGTCTTTCATCTATTGTTCTGTGGTAGAGAAGGCATCTTGAGTTAGTTTTAAAAGAGTTGGGATGGATGATTGTGGAATCATCTGCATATTGGATAACATTAGCAAAAGGGATAGAGCGGTAAAAGTCATTAATGAAAATGTTGAAGAGGAGGGGGCCCAGTATGGAACCTTGTGGGACACCTGTGGGGGTGATGAGGAAGGAGGAGGTGGCCTTTTTCCATTTGACAGCTTGTTGCCTATTGGAGAGATAGCTGGTAAACCATTTGAGGGAAGAGGGTGAGAGGTTTAGGTTAGTTTAACCTCTCCACAAGACCATTAGTCTGGGAGTGGTAGGGGGTGGTCTTTAGGTGCTTCAGCCCAAAATGCTTCCACAGAGAAACCAGCAGGTCTGACATGAAATTGGCAGCTCCATCAGTTAGTATTTCTCTTAGAAAATCTACCCTGCTGAAAATCTTTAACAAAGCATTTGCCATCTTCTCTGGCTCAACGGAGAACAAAGCCACCACCTCAGGGTATCTAGTAGCACAATCTACTACCACCAGGATGTACTTCTTCCCTGTGGAACTTGGGGTACTCAGAGGCCCCACAATATCCATAGCTACCCTCTGAAATGGCTCATTAATCACAGGTAAAGACATTAATGGAGATTTGACCTTGTCCCCTGCCTTGGCTACTTTTTTGTACTGCCCAAAGATCCTACAGTACCTTGTCACATCCCTTGCAATCCCAGGCCAATACAAGTTCTGCATAATATGTCTCTTGGTATGCTTCATGCCCATATGACCTGCAAAGGGAATGTCATGGGCTATGACTAGAAGTGCCAGTAGGCTTTGGGCACTACCAACTGCTGTTTCACCTCAGCATATAGCCCACTCTCAGGGGTCCACTCTCTATACAGTAACCCTTTGATCAGGTACACTGACTCATGTTTTCCTTGACCATCAGGTCCCTTCTTGGCTACCTCCCTCAAGCCTACACTATTCCTGCATGGACACCACTGCTATATGCTAATTGCCTCATTTGCTGGTGAAAAATATGCAAATTAGGTGAATTAGGGATCCAGGAAACAGGCAGATATCTGTGCAGGAATAGTGTAACCTGCAGAAATGTATTCGATTACTAACCAAATACATTTCTGCAAATTACAAAATGGAGGCATGATAGCTCTAAAGAAAGCATCTATTCAATGTAGTAGCCAAATATATGGCCATTGGCATGAGAAATAGCTTCAAAATTATAAAAAATAACTTTTATTTTTTTTTGGCCGATTTTGGCCATTTAAGCGTGGGGCAGTGGTGTGCAAATGGGATCGACCCAAAAATAAGAAAAAAAGTTGGAAATAAGCTTTTACACCCAAATCATCATTTTGCCAAAACAGTCAATGGCATGCATAAGACAACAATTCCAGGGAACAGTGGTTGCTAGGGGGGAAGGCTCAGCATGAGTGTGGTAACTATGAATTAACATTCTGTTTTATGTAAATAAGGGGATTGATACTGAATCACAGATTTCCTCTCAGTGTTAGCTTGCACCCAACTGTGTAGGTGCAGCAACACCATTGTATAAGTATAAGAGGTAGATGACCTCATAATGGGGAATGTCATGCATTCTGTAAGCTTATTGGAGCTCTATGGCTCGTGTTTGCCCTTAGCAAAGCACAGCTAAGGAAGGAGGTGTGTCTGAGGCAACCTAGCAGTGTTTACATTGTCTAAATGGGGGTGTGTGTGCCGTACACTGGGTTTTAAAAAAAAACAAAAAAAAAACACAGGAATAGTAGCTCTGTTCACATCTGAGCACTGGGTATGTGCACCGTGCCTTGGGGCTTAAACAGGAAGACAATGGGAGGGGAAAACAGCAGTAGGAAGGCAATCAAAGAGAATTAGCATTGCTGGCAGGTGAAATGTGTCAGAATCAGCCATTTACACATAGAATAGCCTAGCATACTACTATAAACTATGCAAACACCTTCCAGTCTGGCTTTTCCCACAAACTCTACATCACCGGTGTACTCAGATGGGGAAATTTTACCTGAAAAAACTAACCAAATGTTAGGAGCTGCTGTCGCCCTCATACATAAATATGTGCAAGAGGCTGAGGGTGGTGAGGATGTAAATGCTGATGACCAACCCACAGTGAGGAGAAGGAGAAGAGGGTACAGACCCAGGGTAACCTACCAGGGGCTACATGAGCTGGAGATAGTTGAGCGCTATAGGGTGGACAGGGACATTCTGCAGCAAATTGTTGAGCTATGCCGGCCACGCCTTACACACAGAACCAACAGAGGGGATTCCCATCCCAGTTGATACCAAGCTATGTGTAGGCTTAAGAATACTAGCCACAGGTACTTTCCAAAGGGCAACTGGGGATATCATGGGGATCTCACAGGCATCAGCATCCAGGGTACTCCACCAGTTCCTGGATGTCATGTCAGCACATGCTGGTGAGCACATATATTTCCTCAACACTCATGAGCATTGACCAGCAATATGCATCTCTTCCACCAAATAGCAGACTACACTGAGGTAGTGGGTGCTATAGACTGTATGCACATGCACATCAAAGCACCACCTGGCAAGTGGGGTAGGCTCTACATAAACTGCAAGGGCTTCTCCTCCATCAATTGCCAGGTTGTGTGCGATGACCAGGGCATTATCTTGAATGTGTGTGCTGGCAGCCCTAGAAGCTATCATGACTTCCACATCTGGCATATGACACAGCTGTACCAGTAATTTGCCAGTGGGGACATCCCATATGGCCACCTAGTGGGGGATGCTGATTATGCAATGGAGCTGTGGCTGATGACTCCCATCAGAAATCCACACACACCTGAACAAGAACTCCATAATGAGGCACTCACACAAACCAGAATCATAATAGAGCATGTTTTTGGAATGCTCAAGTCATGGTTCCACTGCCTGGACATATCTGGTGGAGCCTTGCAGTACTCTCTAGTTACATGCTACACAATATGATCCTGATGAAACAGCTGCAGCAGAAACAGCATTGGGCAAGGCCACACTGCCCCCCCACCATTTCCAAGGCCATCACAGGCACAGAGGTACTTGGAGGAGGAACAACCTGAGCCTGCCAATGTAGGCAGAAGGAGGCATGCCCAATTTGCCCAGGCCATGGCAAAGAGACAACATATAGCACATACACTGACATGGTAGGGACCCAGGGAATGACACCTCTCTCTGACTCGCATATAAAGTAAAAGGGACACCAAACATGACTCTACCTGTGCTTTACCATGTAAATGGAGTGTACTATATCCATCCAACATAGTCAGCCCTCCAGCACCATCCTCAATAAGGTAAGTCATTCTTCCTATCAATTGCTGAATGGAGTAGTATGTTTTGATAGTTGTATCTATGGTATGGACGTGTGCATGCAAGGGAATTGGATGGCTGAATAGGATGGCAGCAGATAGTGGGCACTTATATGGGCAGCATGAAATCCATAACAAATACTGTTGTCAACATACTAGACAGTACTAGACAATTTGACAAATTCCACTGCAGTACATGTGTTGTTCCAAATGTGTGTCCATAGGACACACACATGAATATCAGTGAGGCACACATACCTATCACGAGCCTCAACCAGAAGGACAGGTTTAGATGACCATAATGAAAGGCTAGGCTAAGGCCTCCAATTGATGGCAATGGTTAACAGCCCCCTCCAGACCTACACAGACAGACTACAACAGGTCTAGCAGTTGTATGTTAATTCTGAAGGGTAAGAAGTCTGAAACTGAAATATAGGCCAATAAAACCTAAGATCTGTACTCTGCTGAAGTGCCTCCAGTCTGCATGATAGGTCAGAATACAAAATAAAATGGAAGCCAACAGAGTACCTGAAATACCAGTACAGTCATAGCAAATGTTTAAAGTCATTATGTGTGCCCCACCCACAATCCTGTGTAGAAATGCATTAATATGTAAGTGTGAGGTGTAATAGCAGTGGAGCACAGATTACCCAAGCTGGCCCAATCTACAGGATAAATTGTTGCATGTGTACAATATGCAGAGGTCCGTGTGTTAGGTTGTTATGTGTTCAATATTGTCTGGAAGTGGTCAGCATGTAGGCATGGAGGTTGTGTCTCGGTTGCCTATGGGCAGTACTGTGGATGACAGGGCCATCTTTTAGCGACTGCAGTGTGACCCACAATGCTGTTCAGCAATACCCATGTCAGCAGTCGTCCGTACTCACTGTCCAGATGTCAATATCTGTCACCGTCTGAAAGATGGACATGCCATTAATGTAAGCCCAGACATACAAACAGTACACAGGTGGAAGTACCCTAGACAGAGTACATAAAATGTAACTGTCAACTGCACACAACTTTGGAATTGTACATACAGGTTAGCAGCACATTAGTTATCTGTGCAGTACAGAAAACTGATGTAGTCTGGCCAGTCACTGGCAGACCACAAAAGGCACAGTTATGAAGTAATGAGAGACTGCCTATGTACCCACACAATGCAGCATAAGGGGAATGTCCCATGAATATCTGTGAGTCAGCTGCAAGAAGTTTCCATATCACACATGCACTCAGCTCACTCCACCATCAGCCACAGGTTTATCACAGGTCATATCCTTGCTGTTGGGAATGAGTACAGTATGACCCCCACTTTTGTATGGGAATACCTACAGAATGCAGCATGCTGAAGAGGTGTCCCATGCAGGTGTGTCCTTAGCTGTAAGCAGCACCCTGCCAGCATCCAGACCAATGGATTAATATGGACAGGAACTATTGCCATTAACACCTTGCACACTTACTCTGTCACCCAAGGGGAATCCACTGGCTCGTAGCCTAGGAATGTAGGAGTGACAGAATGCACTGGCCTGCTACAGATGGCCGGCATCACTACCAAATGGCCTACAGACCTCTGTCAATGGCCTGTGTCTCACCTGTAGTGCCAATGTATGTTATCTCATGGAGTCCCAACTAACAACATAACACAGTCAACAGAACACAAATGCAAGGCCATGTTGACAAATACCAGTAGCATCCCCACCATATCCTACTGCAAGAACTGTGGACCATCCCCTAAATACCGCTGGAATGAAGTGCCAACTTATGGGATACTTCTCAGATATCACTTGCATAATGTTAGGAAGAGGATAGTATAACAGAGTGGTGGGTGTAGAAGCATGCATGTCATGGAGTGTGTGAAGTCTGAAACTCTGATGTGTGCCCATACTACCTCTGCCTGCAAACCCAGTAATGGTTGGCTACAAACCTGCTGGTAAACCACAATGTGAAGGGGAACTGACCAGATATATGAGCCCTGCCTCTGGGTAACCTGTGTGAATCTGTACAGCTAAGAGGTATGGCCACTGCAGAATATGGCCATTCTGTTACGTCAATATATGTACAAGAAGGGGATCCTCAGCTACCATAGTACCAAGGTGCTGGACCATTTACACAGACCCATCAGCAAGTGTCTGCAGCTACCCCTCCAGAATGGCATGAGTGTGCAAGAATATGTAGGCTGCAAACCACAATACTGGACACAACTTCATTTATCTTGTATTTCCCAGGAAATAACTGTGAGCAAATAAGTTTATATGTCAGTAGTTGATGACATAATACATCACAGTGTAAACAGTACATATGTCTGAATATCCCTGCTAACACCAACCATGTAACACAAGCAGCACCAACAGCAATAGTTACAGTATCCCACTATATGTCACCCATTGTGACTCCATATAGTCAACCTATCTACAGATATCATGCAGAAACAGGTTGCTAGCTGTAGGTGTAAAACACCAAACCCTGGACTGGAGTACAACCTACCTGAAATGGATTCACACACTCAATACAGAAGGTCATACTGGGCATGCTCAAATGAAGCCCATGTCTGACAACACAGTGGACTATACATATCTGTCATTCACAGATGTATGTGCACACACACCACGTTGTACACCATTCATGCTTTGCACACACATTGGATAGGAATACTCACACATATCCAAGGCCAACACACTATAATATGTCAAACATACACACACACAGATGTGGGGAAGAGAGAGACAGACAGTGACAGAAATATTTCCATCATGTGGCCTATCCCACCCACTACACATCCAATTGGCTGATATCATATGATGTGCTGATGTCAGTCACCGTAGACATTCCTTTTAGTAGCTCTCAGCCCTATAGTGTATGTGGTGCTTGTGATAACTGTGTAACACGATAGTAGAAATAATAATTAATCTAGCGTTTGTATACCCAGTCCTATCATATGTAAAGTTATGTGTTACTGTGTGTGTGTGTGTCTCCAGAGGAATGATTTATTGCCCATTCAAACACACTGCACTTCCCATTGCCCATATTAGCACTCCTGCTGATGTCAGTCACCTTGAAATAACCCTCTGGGCAAGTCTCTGCCCTATAAGCTGCAAGGTGCTTGCGATACATGTGTAATACTGCAGTGTAGAAAACTAGTGAAGTAGGAGTTCTAATCTCAGACATGGCAAATGTGAAACTGTGTGTGTGTGTGTGTGTGTGTGTGTGTGTGTGTGTGTGTGTGTGTGTGTGTGTGTGTGTGTGTGTGGAGAGGAATGATTTTGAGGCCATTCACACTCACTACACCTCCCATTGCCCTACTTTAGCATGCCTGCTGATGTCAGTCACCTTGAAATAACTCTTTAGAGAAATGCCCACCCTCTAAGCTCTGTGGTGCTTGCAATAACTGTGTAGTACTATTGTGTAGCATACTATTTAGGTAGAAGTTCTAATCCCAGACATGACAACTGTGAAACTGTGTGTTTGTGTGAAAGAGTGTGGGTGTCTTTGATGATACCCAATTTTATGGACATTCACACTTACTACTCTCCCCTTACCCCTCCTTTAGCACCGCTGCTAATGTTAGTCACCTTCAAAGATACCTTTGGACAGCTTTCCAACATGTAAACTCTGTGGCACCTGTGATAACTGTGTAATACTATAATATAGCATGCTAGTTAGGAAAGAGTTCCAATCCTAGACATGGCAACTGTGAAACTGTGTGTGTTTGTGTAAGAGAATGTGTGTGTTTTTGATAATACCTGATCTTATGGACCTTCCCACTTACTACTCTCCCCTTACCCCTCATTTAGCACTGCTGCTGATGTTACTCACCTTTAAAGATACCTTGACACAGCTCTCCAACATATAAGCTCCATGGCGCATGCCATAATTGCAGAACAATGTAGTAGCAGTAACTACATAGGTATGGGTTTGAATCTCATCCATGGCAAGTATTTGTGTGTGTACATATGTCTACATGTACATGTATGTCTGTACCCAAAAAGATTTACACGCAGTATGCATCTCAGTGCCTGACTTTAGCAGTAATGCAGATATCAGCCACCTTAGATGTACCTGTTGCCAACACTGAAACATACAAGGTCAGTGGTGCATGTGGTAAATGCATAACATAATGGTCCTAAAAGATTGTTAGATGAAGGTTTGAACCTCACCCCTGGCAAATATGTGTATATGGTAAAATTATTTTTGGGATCTCTCACCCAATGCCAGTATTTACAAGGGCTGGTGATGTTCCTCACCTTAGAAGTATCTTGAAAGAATGTCCATCCTATAAGCTCCATGGAGCATGCGATAAATGCGGTACACTGTAATAGCAATACATAGCTAAGCAGGGGTTTGAATCTCAGTACTGGCAAGTCTGTGTGTTTGTGTGTCTGTCATCAGTATCCCGTGTGGGAGTTGCTGTGATTATCTAATAACAGGATCCATTGTGGGGAGGGTTTTGCTAAATTATTATGTTGAGGACCTAATATATGTCACAATGTCTGCATTACAAGGCCAACAGATGCCAAACACCAGAGAGGTTGGTGTAGACAATTCATAGCCCTACAAGTGACAGTATAGATTGGTGAAACTACAGGCAACCCTTCTATTACTCATAGAACACTCTCCACCCACGTCTCTTACACAAACACACTTGGCTAATCAACAACCACTATATTGGTAGTTTCCTGCATATTGCCTCACAGATAGTAACCACAGTGTGATTGCAGTGGACTACATGTCTGTCAACCACAACAGTGCCACTGACATCAGAAAGTACTTTGATGTGTTATATCTCCTGACTGAGTGTGTGTGTTATCCAGCAAGTAAAAGGACATGGCACCCTGTTCCATCCCCTCAGTAGCCAAATAAATGTGTGCAGTGGGCCTTTTGCCATATTCCTCACTGGACACCTGCAACAAGTCTAGAGTCTGCAAACATACCCCACAAATGGAATACCATGCCTTATACAAATGCCCTGTATGGACAGATGCCCCTAACTCCACTGAATACCTATATCATGCTGTCAATGTAGGTCCATGTACGACCTCAGTTATATAGCCAGGTCTCACCAAATGAGGTCAGAAATGCTACATCAGAAGATAACAATCTGTCCACACAACATGCCCCAGAGACCTCAAGTACACTTACACATGTCAAAGAACATGCATGTGGGACATGTGCACAACCCAGACAATGTTATGGAATATAGATCACATACATGGGAAGCAGTGCACATCACTGGCCACCCACAACAGGAACCCAGATGAGTGGATGGTGAATACAATACCCACTCCTGGGGACCCCTCCAGGGGCTATACCCCTGAGCCACACTGGGAACTATTGTCATATGGCCTGATGCCAAGGTATTCCCTTGGCCTAGCCTTGTAGAGCCTTAAGGTCCATTCAGCAACTACACACCTGTGACACAATGAACCTATGGAGCTCAGTGTGTGTGTGTGTGTGAGTGTGTGTGTGTGTGTGTGTGTGTGTGTGTGTGTGTGTGTGTGTGTGTGTGTGTGTGTGTGTGTGTGTGTGTGTGTGTGTGTGTGTGTGTGTGTGTGTGTGTATGTGCATGTGGAGATGAATGATTTTGAGGCCATTCACATTCACTACACCTCCTGTTGCCCTACTTCAGCATACCTGCTTATGTCAGTCACCTTGAAAAAACCCTTTGGCCATATTTCAGGCCTATAAGTTCTGTGGCGCTTGTGATAACTGTGTAATACTGTAGTGTAACAAACAAGTTAGATAGGAATTCTAATCCTGGTCCTGGCAACTGCAATAATGTGTGTGTTTGTGTGAGAGAGTGTGTGTTTGTTGACACCTGATTTTTATGGAAATTCAAACTTATTATACTTCCCTTACCCCTCCTTTAGCACTGTTGCTGATGTCACTCACCTTCAAAGATACCTTTGGACAACTCTTCAACATGTAAGCTCCTTGGTGCATGCAATAACTGCATAACACTAGTATAGCCATACATAGCCAGGTAGGGATTTGAAACTCAGTACTGGTAAGTTTGTGTGTGTGTCATCAGTATCCTGTGTAGGTGCTGGGGTGATTGTGCAATGACAGGATCCATTGCAGTGTGGATTTTGCTACATTATTATATTGAGGACCTACATTTCCCAATGTCCACATTGCAAGGCCAACAGTTTTCATACATTGTAGAGGCTGTTGTAGACAATCCACAGCCATAAATGTGTACTGCCATGTGCAATTAGTATGTGACAGTATGGATTACTAAACAATATATTCAACCGTTATAATACCCATATACCACTCTCCACCCACGGATCTTAGACAAACATGCTTGGCTCTTTCTCCCTTCCTTTCTTACTTTCTCTCTGTCTCACTCTCTCTCCCTGTCTGGTAGATGTGGAAAAATACATCTGTTTTGCATAGGCAGCAGCTTGACTTTTATAGGTAATGCTCATGATCAGCAGATGGCCTAAGTATGAATTGGAGTTCTCCCTTGCTAATTGCATGTGGAGCAGCTGTGGTATCATTCCTATAGCCAATTGCATGGAAATGCACTCCTATAACTAAGCACTTCATGTGGGTGTTGGCCCTTTTCCTTCACTGTGAGCAGGACTTCATGTGGGTGTCTGACAAACAGCATCACAGAGGGTAGTTGGAAATACCTCTTAAAACAAACACTGTGGAGACAGGCCAAAAAACAGGAGGGGGATGTTCCAGACATGGGGACAGAATGTAAGTATTGCTGTTCTACATTTGAAGTAATGTTGGCTTAACAGGATTTGTGTGGATATGGCTGCTCTGCGTGATTTAAAATCTTGCATGACAGTGTTATGTGGTTGAGGAAACTCTCACCAGTAGGGCTATCTGCAGAGTGGCCAGAGTTTGGAGTCTTAGATGTGGTGTGTTACTCACACATTTCTGTCTTTAGAAATGCAGTAGCATACTCTGATGATTGCAGTCAGTAAATGGTGACATCCATGTGTGTTACAGACTTCATATCCCTCAGAATAGATATGTCAAAACAAACCCTGTTACAACAGCAATTTTCTCAGTTTATCACAGCAATATGTCAATATTGGCCCTGTGTTTGTGCTCTGTCCCCCAAGCCTGTCATCTTTTGTCCATATGCCGTGCAGTAAGAGGTGCATATGTACAGTATATCATTATTTACTGACTTCATTCCTGGTAACAAGTCAGTGATATATCAGACTGCTAGACATGTTATGTATAGTGGGCCTTATATTTGAGGTCACAACCTGGAGATTCTGTTGTAGTTTGTACAGTAGTGAGGTCTGTGTACTTATGGTGATTTTTGACAGAGTGTCAGTATTGTGTAGCAGTGTATTGTGAATATGTTACTTGGCCTGTGTACAGACTGTGGTAGATGTCAGTGTTTTTGGTCCTGTTCTATCTGACGTTGCATGCTGCTCCAGTTTCTGGCACCTATCAGTGTATATGCTTGTAGGGCCAGACTGAGACATGTCCAATACCATAGTCAGGCATCAGACTATACTGTGATTTGGGCCAGTATATGTAGGGTTAATGTGTGAGTGGCAAATATGAGGATGGTTTTGTTCACACAGTCAATATACTGTACTATTAATTAGTCTTACCATAATGTGACTGTAACTGTGTTGAGATTGGTTTTGGGTATGTACTTTCACACTGGTGTCTCTTACTCCATGCTGTTACATGCCTGTAGTGCCGGCTATATTTGCAATTGCATGTGTATTCCCCCATAAGAAAGGTGGGGCAGTGTTGTGGCAGTCTGCCTGTAGTTTACACAGTGCTTGGTGACATGCCTAGCAGCTGAGTGTATTTACATAGTGGGATGTTATGTCCAGATATTTGTCATATGTACTGTTGCCTGCTCACCATATGTGTTGTGTATTTCTGAAAAAGCAGTGGGATGCTGTGAAGATGTATGCCACAAACTAGTGGGGAGTTTGTGGGCTTCGGTCCTCTGCTTCTCCAGTTAATTTGTGTTAGGACAGACAGGAGGGTGTGAATGCATCAACTGTGTGAGCTTATCTGCTCCAGTATTTGTGTTATATTCCCATTTTCATGGCTGTAAACATCCCCTTTGTCAGGCTTGGTCCACATGTCTTGCACTAAGGAGATCTGAGTATACCTCTGGACTGAACAGATTGTTTCAGACTGTCCATGTTTACTGGTCATATCTCTGCTGTATTCCACAGGATCATTACTGTGATTTGTGTGGTACTTCACTATGATGATTTTATGATGTCTGTCAGTAACTGATGGCATACATGTCAGTTTCAGAAGAGCCTTCCTACACATGTCTGTTGACACAACCCCTGTTACTGTAGCAACATTCTACATTTATAACTGCAATACTTACTTTAATTTCCCTTGCACTAAGAGGTTGTGAGTTATGGTGCTGAGGTATGACTCCACTACATGTTATGGGCATATGTTATATATGCATACATATATATATATATATATATATATATATATATATATATATATATATATATATATATATATATATATATATATATATATATATATATATGTGTGTGTGTGTGTGTGTGTGTGTGTGTGTGTGTGTGTGCATGTCTCTCTCTCTCTCTCTCTCTCTCTATATATATATATATATATATATATATATATATATATTGTGCAAACATGAGTGTTGTATATACCTTCTCATATGTATTCCACCATATTTATCTGATATGTATTTAGATATAAAAACATGACTGATTCAACACTATTTTCACTAACAAGTAGTAAACAATTGTAGTAGTCAAAGCAGTTGTTCATTACTATTCAGTAAATCTACTGAATTATATATTTGAACAAGCAACAGACATTTATACAGCTCAGATGGCTTAGTGCTGTGACTATAGTCTACAAGGTCCTGGCTTCAAGATCTGCAAGGGCTGTTTATTTTGTTGCAAGGTAGAACAAGGACTGTTGGATACAGAGTAGTTAAGGCAGTTTTAAGCAGCTTTAAGAGGGTTTGCACAGGTTTGCACGATGGTAAGCAGTGCTAATGTACAGTTAAAGAAAAAGGTGTTTACACCATGTAGACTTCACTTACCAGTGTGCAAATCTGCTTAGCATTTACATTTAAGCAGTGCTTATACCTGCTAAGCATAGCTCAGCCCTGGTAACCAGTGATCACATTCTAGTCTGATAAAATAGCAGGGTAATGATATCTTTAATAAGTGTATTTAATTCCATGTACATAACATGCTTCTATGTGCTGTCATTACAGTAGCAAGGGGTGTGAGTATACTGTATGGGACACCTGAATATACATGGCTAGTACCAGAATTGTTTCTCTTTGTATGTGTTTCATACATTGGTAGTGTCCCAGTTTATATGCAGTCACACTTGCATGTATTGTATCATTACATTACTACTTTTAACAGTGCTTTTCCAAGTAAGAGTAGATTGCAGATTGTAGTACTGGAACCAACCACCCCTGCATGCAAAGCTGGACTCTGAGTACTGACTATCATGTTCTTTGTGTGTCAGCTGTATGTTATTAACTATTTCCTATTGGATATCAATCTGATATGTGGATATTAACTGTAGACTACTATGGGTATAGGACATGTCATTGAGCACTGCTCTCATGTATTAATGACATACATATCAGTGTCAGACGTCTATCTGTCAAAGCATTCATCCTAATCCATAACCTGTTGGCTAGCTAATTTTTGTCTGTCCTCTGTACAGATGTGCAGATGTCAGGTATCCATCTTGGCTCCTTACAGGCAATCTCTGATTGACTGACACTGACATGTCTGCCCATCTGTGTTATGAATGCCACAGCTAGGAAACCCCACCCTGTATGCACCACATGCCATGGATATCGCAACCAAACTACCACAGTCAAAAAAAACATGTTTGGGTACAGGTCTCTAACCCAGACACTGGCCATGTTATGTAATATATGTTGCATACATGTCAAATGGAGCACTTCACAGGCCCTCTGCAAGAGAAAACCAGATGATTGGATGCTGATTTAACTGTCACCCTGGGGATCATTCAAGTGGCATCGGTTGATAGCTGGCCTGCTGACAAATGTCAGGTGGCATGATACCAATGTACCCACATGCTCTACTCTTCTCATGTCTCCAGGGACATTAGCCTGGTACACACCTAGGGACACCGGTACCTATGGACCTCAGTACTGACATATGTGTCAGTGTGCATTACTGAGAATAACAGTGTCTGTGTGTTTGTAAACTTGTAGTTGAAAATACCCTGAGGGCCTTCTCACCCTCTACATCCCCCATTTCTATACTTAGAAATGGTTGCTGCTGTAATTGACATTAAATGTACCTTGTTACACTCTTCACCCTATGAGCTACCTGGAGCTTCCAGTACCAGCATAACACTGTTCTACAAATGGGTAGATAGGTGTGGGTTACCCTCTGAGTTCGGGCAAGTGTGTGCATGTGTGTGCAATTGTGTGTGAGTGTGCATATTTGTAGAAGACAGCATTCGGAGGCCACATTCTCCAAATACAATAAACCTTGCCATACATTATAAGGGAAAGTGATGTTGACATTAGGAGACCCATGACAAACCCTTACCCAACTATTCCTGTGGCATGTGCAATAAATTCATATCCCTGGAGTAGCACTGATTAGATAGACACGGGTTTGTGTTACAGTCCTGATCAATGTGTGATTGTGGCTATATCAGAGCATTATCATGGGTTTCAGTGAGTACAATATCCAATGTGGGGTGTGGGTGCTGGGTATACTGTCTTTACACTATGGTACCCCCAGTACATGTCCCATGGTCCACTGTATAAGGACCGCTGTCACCATCAACCATACAGGTATCTGATTACTCTATCCAGCCCAATGATGTATGTGCTGTGTGCAAAAACTCTGTAACAGAATGGACTCACTGACAAGCTAGTTAGCACTGCTAAACCCAGGTCTGTCAAATATGTCTATGACTGTATGTGCTTGTCAATGTGTATATGACAGTATACCATACTATGTATTTTTCATTAACACCCAGTACATCCCCCATTACTGTACTGTACAAGGTCTGGTGATGTTCTCCACTTAACAGGAAACTTGGGACACACCTCACCCTAAAAGCTCTGTGGTGTGTGAAATTAAGGCCAAACACATTAGTAGCAATAAGTACATAGGTAGGAGTTCTACTCTCAGTGTTGCTAAGTAAGTGTTTGTGCATGTGAACAGATCTATTTCAGTTTGGAGAAACTATATGTCCCAGGAGATCATTTGTCTGAGAACTAACTGGCAAAAGATAACATTTCAAACCAAACATCTTGTGGAAATACATTCAATCAAAACTAGTAGTGGATGTGTAAATGCCCTCTTCCCAACTGTACAGCTGTACAGTGATACTGAAGGTGGTATATATATATATATATATATATATATATATATATATATATATATATATACATGGGTGTGGTTGTTGCGGGCACAGCCACCCACATTTGGGTTATTGTTGTGAGTATACCCCTGCTTAGTGTGCCATTATACTGTACAGTTTAGATTAACAGGTTAAGTAGTTGTTAATCACACTATGTGTATTTCTACACCACCCCACACCCTCCAAAGTGGGGGGGTGTGCCACCCACACTAGCACACCTATGTTTACCAACTTAAGGATTGCATTACATTGAGGAAGAGGACATATACCCTGCCAGTACCATTGTCAATGACATTAAACTGGTGGACGGATTATTTACTGATGTGATGTTTTGACAATTTGGTCTTGGTGGAATTACATAGACCAAAATGAGTTCACTGCAAAATGAAGTACATCTATGTGAACAGTATTCTCTGTATGTTGCATCAACACCAAAGCCTCTGTGTGTGTGTTATTTACAAACATTTGGTGTGTGCCACCCAGTACACTTACCATTGTCCACTGTAGAAGAGCTGCTTACATCAGCCACCATGCACTCACCTGTATACACCCCTCAGACCTATCAGCCATGTGGTACATGCAGTAACTGTTATGCAGACCTCTTACCTGTGTTCAGCTGTACTCGGGATATTACACAGTCAATGTGTCACCACAGTGCCATACCCCTTGTATGAAAGGACAGCAGACCAACATCCTGCTAACACATAGACACCTAGAACACAAACAGAATACATTATGGAGACCACAACCAGTCAGTGTTAATAACAGCTATAATGCATCATGGCTGGACAGCTACACACCCTGATATGTAAGCATTAATCATTCCAGCTGAAAACACATTAAACAGCATTACATTGTTAAACCTTAGTATAATCACCCTGTGCATCAGAACCATAATAGCATGTCCCTGCATCGATGGTATGGATGACAGGGATGTGGCACAGGTATCATCATATGCACAGGGTGTGTTGTGGGTTTGCCAGAGGCCTGGGCTGAGCCATTTGGTTGACATCATGTGTGTGGGTTAGGGGGTTCTTTATTAAATGGGCTGTGCATATGTGGTGTGTGTAGGTACGGAGATGCCCTAGCTGTGTTGGTGATGTGTGTGTGTATGTATGCACATATTTCTGCCATGTGACTGCCCTATACAGGAGTTTGTTGGATAGCTGCAGACCGTACATGACAGGGTGTACATTTCACCGTGTCCGGCCACAGACATGGGAACTGTGACTGCCAGGGGTTCTACAGGCACTACCAGGCAGAAGCTGAGATATGGTACTCTCCCCCTGATGATGATACTTGTCCGTTGGATTCATGTCCCTCTTGGGACTGGTCAGGACCATGTGCACATGGCCTGCTGTGTTGTGGTGTGGACAGTACCCCCCCTGCAGTGCTGGTGTTGGTACTGCTACTATGGGAGCAGCTGTGAGTTGTTTCACATCCACGTAGACTTCCAGCTGTTGATGTTGCTGACCTACATCCATGTGGCTGATGCCCTGCTCCCACCGCATGCTCTACCACAGACAACACATGGTTGAGGATTCCCATCATCTCAGCCAACCCTCTATCCATGATGTCTGCAAAATAATGGTGGGCACCTGCAAGATCATGAATGTAGTCATGTACAGCAGGAAGAGTAGCTCTCTGGAGCCTCAGACTATCTTTGGTGTAACATTCCATTACGTACCTGTGTCTCCATGATGTCCCAAAACATGTGTCTGGAGACACCTGCTGTGGCACTTCTGCTAGGGTCATGATGGCCAGCAGCCCTCCTACGAGCACCCCTGTATATCTGCCTGTGTAGTACCTCACCGGTCATCCAGCTATGGCTGCTGTTTACAGACACACTTGCCATAGTCACCACACTTTCCTGTCCCTTGCCACCACTCACCAACTGTCCCTCATCTATGGCCACTGGTGATGGGGTATGTAAGGGCACTGTGACTGTGTGCAGGGATGGGGTGGATAAAATTGGGATGTCAACCAATGGCACAGATTCAGCCCTGACAACCCTGCCTGTGCCTCACTATGCTTATCATCATTGTTATAGTCTGTATGTACACTAACATCAGTTTGCCTGTAGGAGGGACCCTGACCCACCTCGCCACCTGTGAGGGGCAGACAATAAATATAAATTAAGACCTGTACATTATGGTTTACTCCTACACACACACACACACACGCACACATGCACACACACACACACACACACACACACACACACACACACACACACACACACACACACACACACACACACACTTGCAGGTGAGGTGGCACAAAGATATTACACAGACCTCTCATTACCCAACAGTCAACATGCATGACATATGGCACTCAACAGCATGCAGTGCAACCATACTCAATCCTTATCAGCATTACACATCTCTGTGATACATGAGTTGTGTTAGTAGGTGATGCCCCTACCCCTGGAACACACTGCACCCATGTACACAGTATTGCAGTGCATCTGTACAGCACACTGGAATGTACTGTGCACAATACCTCACAAGTGTACACACCATTGCTGAATGTGTATATGTGTGGCAGTTATGTTTGCTCTGTTGCTCACAGCCCCTATGTGTTTGACACATACTTGGGATGATATGATGACTGATGTCAGTAATTAATGCTTCTCCTTTGATTTGCAGATCTCATCATCAGCAGTGCATGTATGTGCAATAAAATCTGGTTACCCTGACAACCTTCAAAACTTATTGTGTATATGAAGAGTGTACACACCCTTGTTGACATGCTAGCCTCTTCTATGATATGCAATGGGGCCACAATACTACATTTCATAGGTTCATAGATTGACGCTAGGCTATTGGCCCTAAGGCCTATACAAGCCTAGCTATAAGAATTCCCTGGTTATTTCTTCCCATAATATTTACTTCCCTGGACCCCTGTCAAGCAGGGCGACTGATGTGATCCCCGGGGTCAATTTCCTACATCCCACCCAATCGTCAAGGTTCCTTTCGAAGAGAGCCAAAGAGGCACTCTGCTTGACATGTATGGGCAGTCTATTCCAGAGTTTGGAGAGTCTCTGGGTCAGGAACCTATCCCTAAAGTATGTTTTGTTCATTGTAAAGACAAGGTTTAGAGCCCTGGAGTTTGTGCCTTTGTGGGATTGGGTTTTCTTTAAGTGTAGCATATCCAACAGCTCTGGGTTTGACATGACCTTGTAAGTTAAGCAAAGATTGCCTATGACGATATGCGACAGGGTATAGCTGGAATTTTTTTAGACAGTCAGCATAGGGAATCTGCTTTAGGCCTGTGATTCTTTCAGTGAGGTATTTCTGCAGCCTTTCCAGTTGTTGCAGATGTCTTGAGAGGTACATACCAAATGGGGCATTGTATTCTATGATGGGTCTAATAAGGAAGGAGTACAGTGGGACAATGACCCCCTTTTTTCTGGATGAAAAGCCCTTAGTGATGAGGTGTGCCACATAGAAGGATTTCCTGACTGTTGTGGCAATGTGGTTATCGAAGGTGATACCACTGTCCACCTGTGTCCCTAAGTCTCTTATCATACTTTCAGTGTTTAGTGTACTGCCACCTATGTGGTAATTCATGGGTACATGCTTTTTTCCAAAGGGGATAACTAAACATTTCTTGGTATTAAGCTTGAGCCCATGGCTCTGGCACCAAACATCTGTTTCTGTAAGGCCCTTTTGTAGAATATCCACATCATTTGGGGATTCAATAATGGCTCCCTGTTTGCAGTCATCTTTGAACATTGTCAGCCAGAGTCCCTTAGTGTTGACCTGTACTTCAGAGAAGTAGATGCCAAACAAGAGCGGTCCCAGGACTGAATCCTGAGGTACTCCACTCGCCACTTGTCTGGAGTTGGATTTGGAGTTGGCTACTTTTACATTGTGGGTTCTGTCAGTAAGCCAGTTGGCAACCCATAGAGTGACGTAGGGATTAATGCCCAGCTTAGTAAGTGTATTGATGATTCCAGAGTGGGGGATGGTGTTGAAGGCCTTGGCAAGGTCCTGATAGGCTGTGTGGACCATCTTACCCTCATCCATAGCTCTGGAGATGGATTCAAAGAAGCCAATCAGGTTCAGGAGACAAGATTGGCCCTTCATGAACCCAAACTGTGTGGGGTCCAGTGTTTGAAGGTTACCAATGTCTTTGTTTATAAGTTCCATGATAATACGTTCCATGACCTTGCAGATCAGGCTCGTCAGACTGATAGGGTGGTAGTTCCCAGGATCCAAGGTGGATCCCCCTTTGTGGAGTGGGATAACTGTAGCTGTGAGCCACTCAGTGAGCACAAAGCCTGAGATGAGGCTATGATTAAACATGACACTTAGGTGAGGTGCCAGTTCATTTTGTAGTTCATGCACTACACAGCCCAGGATGTCATCTGGTCCCATGGATGCTGAATTCTTAGCTTTGGAGAGTGCAGTTTTACCTGTGTGGCTGTTATTACCAGAATTTGGCAAACTTTCAGAATTGAGATGGGCACTTTAGGGGGTGAGAAGGGGTGAAGTTGGCACTGAATTGATCTGCCAGGATATTGGCAATATCCTTGGGATCAGTATATTTAATGTCATTCTGCTGTAGCTCAGAGCAGATCTGAGCATTACCATTTAGATTCTTGGCATAGCTATAGAATGCCTTGTGGCTGTCTTTGGAATCTTTGGCAATTTTATTTTTGTAACTAGCTTTGGAGGATTTTATGACAGATCACAGCTTCTTACTGAGGTTGGTGAGGGAGTTTTTTTGCATCCCGGGATTTTCCTCTTTTCTGCAACAGTTTCTTCCTTTTGTTGTAAATGTTGTTTCTGGTAGGGGACCACCAGACTGGCTTCCTTTTTTCTGAGGAGGGTGTCTTTGTTCTATTTGGGATGGCACAATTCATGCACGAGTGGACGCGCTTGTAAACTGCCTTAGTGTAGGATTCAGCAGTCGAACTTTCAGTTCCCATCCACATGGGTGTCATGAAGTTTGTCACTTCTGACTTGAGTAGCATGAAGTTGGCTTTGGAGAAGTTTTTTATGGAGGTTTCCTTACTGGGGGGAGGGATGTGGTTGTCAAGGGTGATTTGCTTATGGTCATACCTGACCATTGAGGGGGTGACCATAGGTGTGGAGCATCAATTTCCCATGTTGGTAATGACCAGGTCAAGATATTGGAGCCTCTGGTGGGACTATGGATTAGTTGATCCAGGCCATTGGAATTTATGAATTCCAAGAACCATTGGGCAAAGGTGTTGGTACATGAGAGTTGTTTTCCCAATTAATGGCAGGGTAGTTGAAATCACCCAGTATTATGGTGTTTTGTTGTATATTAATATTTTCCAGTATGTTTAGAAAGGTTTAGTGAGAATCTTGGGGCATGGTGAGGGATCTGTAACAAGCTACAATTTGGATTGCAGTCTTACCTAGTGTTAGTTTTACCTGGAGAATTTCAGATGCATTGTGTTGGGCAACTAGGCTGGTGGTGTGAATATCCTTGATGAATATGGACACACCTCCACCTTTAGTGTTTCTGTCCTGGTTTGATGGCCAAAAAGTGTGGTAAGAGTTGTAGGCTGGTATTGCAGGGGTGCTCTCTGGAGCCTTGAACCAGGTCTCAATTACTGCACAGATATTGATGTTCTCCATTTTTAGGAGTGCCTCAAGAGACTGCATTTTGAGGTTTAGACTTCTAGCATTGAGTAGCATTACCTTCAGATTTTGCTTGCTTGTACCTGTTATGGTGGTGGTTTTGTCCTTTGAACTTTGCCTAAATAAGGCACTATAGAGGTGGCAAGAGCCTTAGCCAGTAACCTAAATCCCAGGGGCGACAGGTGCAGACCATCTTTGGTAAAGCATAGTGGTCTGTCGATCATGTCATCTCAGGCAGACAGATACTGGATCCCCTTTGAATGACACCAGAAGCTTAGCCAATTGTTGAAGTCAATCATATTTTCCTTATACTGTAGTATCATTCTGGGCAAAGGCAAGATGCTACTCAGTTCTAGGGTTATACCTGCCTGGACCACATGATCCGAGAGCTCTTCCATGTCTCTTTTCATGTAGTCCAGGAAGGTACGTCTGAAGTCATTCACTCCAACATGGACAATAACAGAGTCATATTTGTACTTGTTGTGGAGTGGCTTGAGTGCATGCATTATGTGGCAGATCCTGGTATCCGACAGGCAGCTGACTGTAATTTTCTCCTTGTTCAGCCTGGTGAGTGGGACATCAGTGTGCCTGACTATAGAGTCACCTATGACTAAAGTGTTGGGTACGTTGTCTTGCCTTATGGGCTGTTGTTGGGTGGCACACTGGTGTTATGAGCTATGTGACACTTTGGTTGTGATTGGTGTTTGTGTATCAGCTTCGGAGGTCCTTGTTGTTTGGGCAGCTTACTGTTAAGGGCCTCCGCATATGAGGATTTAGTGTTGCTATGTGAGGGTGTTTGTGGTGTGGGTATAGAAGGGCTATGTGTTGCTTGAGGTGTAGTGTGGGTGTTAACCTTCTCCTCTTGACTGTCTAGCACAACCTTGGGTGGAGAGAGCTTTGCTTCAAGTTTGGCTATGTAAGTGCATCTCTTGCAGGTTGTAGTGTTGGGTAGTAGGAAGAGAGGGTTGCCTGTGTACATGAAGCAATTGCTGCATTGCCCCAGTATGCCCAGATTCACCAGGTGGACAGGAAAAAATTGCCAGAAGCTGACCCTTAGACATGCCTGGCTTGGTGCTTTTCTTGTAAAGTACAAGAGCTGTTTTCCCTTACCTTAACAAGGTACTTTGCAATTATAGGCTGTTTAGTGCCTACGGTTAATTTCTCCTTATTAACAAGGAGAGTTAAGTGTTTGTATCAGTTTAAGGCGTCTTAGTGCTTTCCAGCAGGTTTTAGAGCAAGTGCTAGTCACAGGGATGCTTAAAGTTAAGATGAAAAAAATGGTTTATCATAAGCACTGCAGTGTGCACTAGAGGACATAGATGTGAAAGTAGGTAACCTAAGTTTTACCTGTCTAAAAAGTTAAGTTTTAGTGGAGAGTCACTATTTTTAAAATAGCAAGATGGATTGAAAGGGAGTGGTCATTTTTGTATTCTGGTACTATGGAATACAGTAGGATGGCCAATAACTGTAAATAGTTGAAGGGTAGTGATTTCACAAAATTATAATTCGCGCTTACTCACACAAGACAGTAAAAGCAGAGAGGAAATGAGATATATTGCCAAATTAACATAAGGGGCAACAACTAGAAATACAGTGGTGTTTAAGAACACAACAGTAAATGGGTGGGGAGAAAGAATTCTGCCTGACTCACAAGAGACAGAGCTGTGGTCTCTTTTCAAGCTTTAATCTGCAGTTAAAAGCAAAAAACAAGTAAAACACAAGGTAAAGAAAACAAATCACAGTATTCAAAATAGGAAAAAGGCAATAAAGTAATACAAAATACATTTTGTTAACATTACACACACCTGATATCTGACATATGACCTGTGCAATCCAATGCAGTATCAAACAAATGTGTTAGTCATGCAGGTGCTGAATGAGATACATACAATATGTAGTTTGCATAAGTGTGCATACCCTTAACACAATGTTTTTTTGAAGCACCTGTTAAATGGACTACTGCAATCACACTTCCTGGTAGGGGTATACTGGCATGGCCCAGCTTCATTTACCATTATTTGGTCACTCTGCCCTACAAATGTCCCCCAACTCTGCCAGATTACAAGGTCAGCTCATGTGCACAACCCTTGGTGGTCACACAGTGGCTTCACTATTGCTGTAGAGTCAGGGCTATGTCTGGCAAAATGCATAACCTCCACTGTGTTCAGATAGAGCCATTCTTAGCAAGCTTTGGATGTATGCTTCACTTCACAGTTCTGTTTCAAGCTGACACCCCTCCCCATCCTCAGCCTTATTGCAGATGCTTGACAACTATGGGCTACACATTAGTGCTAGTTTGCAGTGTTCCAAATTCCGAACACCATGTGTACCAGCCTAGTTCCAGCTAATGAACAGCAAACCTAAAGCTGTACACTGGCAACAGCAAGCTAAATTTTGAGGATGGTGGCCCCTGAGGTGAGGTGTTGCTTGTGACCCACACGTATCTTTATGAATACTGTCTGTAGGTTTGAGCCTTGGTCTCATGACACCATTACACATTGCAACACATGCCTTTGGGAGACTTAATGTTATGCTTATGCTACCTGTAGAGAGCCCTGGATGATGTATCATATGGGATAACTCTTTTGTCTGATTACCCTAACCCATAGGCCACACTTATGCAGAATCCAGGCAATTGTCGACACAGGTACTGCACAGGCAGTACTTGCTAGCCATTCCTACAAGTCCCACAGTTTTGTTGCATCTTTCTGGGCAGCCTCCGTGACCAGTTTGCAACATGTTTTTTTCATCTGTTTTGGATGTGCATCTGCTTATTTTCTACATCAGTGTTGTCACATACTTCATAAACACACACATGACTGCACTGTTTGCCATGGTATATGCAATGGTGAGGTAAGCTTACTTTTCCCACTCCTGAGTGCTACCTTTCGGATATGGGATCCATTTCATGGTTTGTAAGATGCATGCAAGCCACGGCTGCCTCTGTTACAGGTAAGTGGGCAAATGTCATGGGCATACTTCTTGGACAGCAGACCATGACTAGGTATGACACTGAGGCCCTGTACTTGATGGAAGGTGTGTACTCAAGAAGAGTGAATGCTGTCTGTAGATCACAAGCTTCTTCCACAATATGTTATTTTGATTGTGTGCACACATATGCTTCCAGTGTTTGTTAAGGTATGTATTCCCCATATTTGTTGTCTTGACATAGGATTCCACATTATAGATTCATTGCTCATGTTAGTATCACATTTCGGGGTGTAAAAGGTGTGGAATGTGGTATTGTGATTTGCCATTGTTTATATCAGGAATAGTTGCCATTGTAATGGTGGTGTATGCACTGTTGTAGCCACTGTATAAGGGTAATGTTTCAGACATGTCCCTAATGTAGGCCGTTTGTCTCACCATTATGTTCATCTCTGTCCACACATCTTGCACTGACAGGTTCTTTGGTATACTGCAGGATTCTTACATACCCTTCAGATATGTCACCATGGTGACCACTGTGATGCAGTGCGGTTAACATCAACAAAAAGTGAATATGTACGGCATGCATTATGGATAGGTGTGTTAAATGTGTGCATGGCAAATAGCATGGCCATAACATGGCCGGTGCATTGGAAAACCTGAAGAAAACAACTCCATACTCACCAGCTACAGGCTGCTTCCCCAGTTGTATACCAGAGGGACCTAAATACTGGTGAGACAGAGGTAATGTCAGTAGTGACACCTATGGCATTGGTACAGGGTGGAAGCAGCATTTCAGCACATCGACAGTACAAACCCACAATACTAGAGATTATGCACATCTGTTCATTACTACACTGCAGCACCAGAGCTATCTTATCTAACATATGCATGTAGATACTTTACAGATTAAAATGGATAAGCAACTGTGGTTTAGTAATGTTCCCTAGGGCCTTACCTGCATGCTCTTCATCTATTGTGTGGGTGGCACCCACCTCCACAATGCTGTCTTCAACCTGCTGGCTTGGCTGGTGGGCAGGTGCCCCAAGGCTGGTGAGGAGTTCCTCAGCATGTGTCAGTGGGGGCTGGATGGTATGATCCCCACCTGTGGCTAGCTGGTCCCTCCTAATGGCAGCAGCATGCTGATGGGCGTGGCAGATCAAATCAGTGCATCGATGCCGCACCTGCTCATAATTTCAGCTGTGCAAGCCGACATCATTTACCCTATGGATGAGATCATTCCACAGGCTGGTCCTCTCCTGCAGATCCTGGGCCCTGTGGCCAAAGAGGATGGCATAACGCATGATGATGTACTGGATGACTGCAGCATGTCATCCTCTTTGGCTGCAGGGCAAAGAGGATGTCACGATGCATGATGATGTACTGGATGACTGCATCATTTTCCAGGTTTGTGAAGGCAGGCAGACGTTCCCGGAATATTGTACCTGGAAGACATAAACAGGTAAAAAGGTGACAGGACCTCATACGGTTGTCCACGTGCACATCAACAGTAGATATTACTTGCAAATAATCCAGACTATACCATAACACTGTAAGCTATCATGGCTTTGACATCTTGTATTACACTTCTGGCCCTGACCTGTTCAGTTCCCCCAATGTTGGACACTTAATGGCATAATCCACTATTCACCATTCATTTCTGTGTAGAGGGATGACAATGGCCATCTTCCATGTGGATGGTATGTGGATGGTGGCATGTGTGTGTGTGTTTGACTGTAGTGTGTGATAGAACTGTGAGCACATGCCTGTGTTCAAGTAGGAAACAAACTGTGATGTTCTCATGGCCCATGGAGACTTGCTGTTGGTGCCATCAGTCAACATTATGTCCATGCTTACCATTGATGCAGGCAGGAGTGTGAATGATGTGCATATCGTCCTGTACTAATGTTGTGGACAGGGTGCCACTGTTCTCACCTATCCTGTCTGATGCAGGTTGCCTGTATATATATGGCATGTGTGTATGAGGTGTGCTTTACCCCCAGTACAGGTTGACTTGTGTTACTGGCTCTGAGACTGCATACATATGTGTAGACATGGTTGCAATTGGCCTTGGTGGTTTGGATATGTCTGATTTCTAGTCATAGGCAGCCTTACAGGAAGTCACCTGTGAACCTACATGCTTGCTCAGATAGAGGTGCACTTGCTTCCAAGTTGTGGTCTGCACCTATGTTTCCCTGTACAGCCACTATAGCAACCTATTATGTGCTTTGTGTCTTGGTGCTGTCCACCAAGGGGGATTACCCTATTGTTGGTGGAGGATGGTTGTACAGGTAAGGTACTGCTGATTCCATATAGCTACAGTGGATATGAAGTGTACACACCCCTGTTACAATGCATGGCACTTGAGCAATTGGAACATGACCCCACAAAAGCACATGTCAACACAATCCCCACCTGTGATGTGTCCTATAGCCTGCTCAGTTCAATAGGGAACATAACAACCTATCTAGTGGAAACATATGGGAATTAATACTCAGTACAGTAAGCCAGTTTAATGTGTGTGCACACCCTTACATTGATATGTTGTGTAAACACCTGCTGAGATGATTACAGCATCCATTTCTTTTGGTTTGTACTCTGATGTCATATCACATCTTCACTTGGCAATGGTTGTTCACCTTCCATGAAACAGCTTTGTTTCTTTTTCAATAGAATTGTACAGGTTATGGGTCACATTTGAGGTGAGAAACGTTTTGACATGACTTTCTGTGGTCTCAATGGCATACATCACACAGATCTGGTATTCCAACAGGGTTGTGTACTCTTTGATATCCAGTATATATGGGTGTTGATATGGCTGTTAGTGGTAGGCATGGACAGTGTGTCATAACACAGTTGCACACTTCTCTGATTACTATGTGATAAGCATGCCTACTGTAGTACCCATATCAGTGTCATGGCAATGCAACAATCAGTATCAGTAGACATTTTTTTTTGTTGTATGCAGTGACACTGATATTACATGCATGTGCAACATGCACATCTTATTTTCTGGACTGCTTGTGACCCATGCTATTACTTCTGTGTCTTTCAGCTGAACATAGACGTACATACACATGCTCCGGGGATACCTGGTACACATTTGTGTTCTATGGCATTATGGTACACTGTATTTACAATCTTGCAGCTCAATCATACTTCTCAACCTGTTATACAGGACATCTGGTCATTGGTCCACATCACTGGGTGACAAAACAGGGAATTTAATTTTTTTGAAGTATCAATATATCTGCCATAACACAAGTATATGTGTAAGTGACTACATATATCTGTCAAAACTGTGAACTTTGTCCAGAAAAACACTGTACAGTTGAATGTTATCAATTCAATATATCACATGCAGTTTAATACACACATCTGCAACAGTACTTTACTGTGCTCATGCCCTATATAGGTATCCTAGATTTACAATACAAACATGCATAATACTCATATTCACAGGTAACATATGGATATGGGCAATATACCATTAACTGGCCTAGCAGTGACACAGACATGACTGTTTGACAGACACTCTGGTGGTTGCCATATGTCAGCTGTCCTTTACCAGGGTGTATCAGGCTCCTCAGCTGTGACCCAACCTATCCACCTCTTAGAGCATCACATGTGGACAAAGCCTAACATTAGGGGGAGTATATAGGGACAGATCATAGATATGCCTATTACAAACCTATGAAGTTTGTAGCATGGTACATTTCACATTACCATGACTGCTCTGAAGGCGGTGGGGTCTGAAACTCATGTGTCTATCATGAGTTAATTCCTTCCACCTTCATCTATTTGCCAGACTAATATAGATGTTTGGAGGAACAGAACAAACACGATGATGGCTAAATATTGACATTCTGTGAAGATCTGCACAGTTGACAGGTATGGCCCATTGCAGACAGAGCCAGATGCTATGTCCATAGCATTTGTTCAGCAGGACATCATTACAGCAAGTATTGATGGCACATATACATATTTTATAATCATCTATCCCATTATTACAGACCAAGAACTACATTACATTATATATATATATATATATATATATATATATATATATATATATATATATATATATCTATATATATATATATATATATATATATATATATATATATATATATATATATATATATATATATATATTACAATTACATGCTTACATTCACATACCTGGTTTATCTTCAGGTTCCTTCTGTGTACAGGATGTCTTCTTGTTTCTTATTTCCTATTTTGAAGTTTTATGTTTTTTTTTTTTGGTGTTTTCTCTCTCTCTCTCTCCACTACTGGGATTGAGCTTGTTTGAATAGGTTAAATCATGGCTTTTGTAGGTGATGCTCATGTTCAGGTGATGGCCTCTGCACCAATTGCTGTTTCCCACATGCTAATTGCATGCAGACAGCTGTGTAATTCTTACAATTGCCAATATCATAGCAACCCACTACTACAAATAACTAGATCATGTGGGTGTTGCCCTTTACCTTTCCTGTATGGAAGACATCCTTCATGTGTGGGGGCAGCAGTGTTACAGACAGCAGAATGGAATACCTCTTACAGCAAGACTTGTGGACACAGGCCAACTATATGTTTGTATAAGGTTCCAGACCTAGGGACAGTGTGTGAGTACTGCTGTTATAGGTTCATAGGTTCATAGGTTTATACTAGGCTATCTGCCCTAAGGCATTTATAAGCCTAGCCCAAAGTTTTGTGGCTTACGCCACCCCTTATATGAAAAAATACTGTACCCATTAGTTTGTTGTGCCTCTGTCCAGCAGTGACACAGAGATGATTCCCAGGGTAAACCTACGATCTCCCATCCACAGGTCAAGATTTCTCTTGAACAGAGCCAGTGAGGTGCTCTGCCTCACATGGACCGGGATTTTATTCCACAGCATAGGGAGTCTCTGAGTGATAAATCTATCCCTCCAGCACGTCCTATTTATATCCGTGCTAAGGTTTAAGTCGCTTGCTCTAGTGGTTTTGGTGGATTTGGATTTTTTGAGGTGGAGCATGTCCATTAATTCCTGGTTGGATATGGCCTTGTATGTCAGGCACATGTCACCTCTGAGTAGACGGTATGTGACTGAATAGAGCTGGAGTTTCTTCAATCTGGCAGCATATGACAGATTTTGGAGTCCCTTTATCCTTTTGGTGAGGAACTTTTGGGGTCTCTCCAATTGCTGCAGATGTCGGGTGAGATACATCCCGAATGGGGCATTGTACTCAATCATTGGTCTGATAAGTGAAGAGTACAGGGGAAGAATGACCTCACTAGATCTGGATGTGAATCCCTTCATGATCAGGTGGGCAATGTAGAAGGTCTTTCTAACCACTTTAGCAACATGAGTGTCAAAAGAAAGGCCACTGTCAACCTGGGTCCCCAGGTCCCTGATAACCTCTTCTGTGCTTAGTGGATTGCCACCTATATGGTAGCTTGGGGTTACCTTGTTTTTCCCGATGGGTATGACTATACATTTTTTGGCGTTTAACTTCAGGCCATGGCTCTGGCACCAGCTATCTGTTTCCGTGAGTCCCTTCTGAAGGATATCCATGTCCGATGCACTTTCCACTATGGCGTCCAGTTTGCAGTCATCTGCAAACTTTGTCAGCCAAAGTCTTCCCATGTTGGCCTGTACTTCTGAGAAGTAGATGCTGAACAATAGGGGGCCAAGGACCGAGCCCTGTGGGACACCACTTGTGACCGGCTTGGAGTCTGACATAGCGCCAGCAACTCTAACCCTGTGGGTTCTGTCCTTAAGCCAGTTTGCAACCCATCTTGTGACATATGGGTTTACATTTAAGCTGGTAAGTTTTCTACAATACCGAGTGGGGTATTGTGTCAAGCCTTTGCAAGGTCAAGGTAGGCTGTATGGACTGCCTTTCCTCATCAATGGCCTTGGTGACTGTTTGAAGAAGTCGACCAAGTTCAAAAGGCATGATCTACCCTTGACAAAGCCAAACTGGGTCGGGTCCAATGTCTGCAAGTCCCATATATCTTTGTTTATGAGCTCCATTATGATCCTCTCCATAGCTTTGCAGACTAGTCTTGTTAAGCTTATGGTGCGGTAATGACCAGCGTCCATAGAGGCGCCTTTGTGGAGTGGGACCACAGTTGCCGTACGCCACTCCTTGGGCATGTATCCTGTGGTAAGGCTGAGATTAAACAGCTGCCTTATGTGGGTTTAATTCCTCATTTAGCTCGTAGCACACAGCCGGGACACCATCGGTCCGATTGATGCTGTGTCTTTAGCTTTAGAGAGCAGCTTTCACCTGCGCATTTGAGATGTCTGGGAGGCTACACTCCGCTGGGATAGTTATCTCTCCTTTAGGGGGGGGAGAGGGGGGGTGAAGTTTGCACTGAACCTGTCTGCCAGTATGTTGGCAATGTCTGTGGGTTCAGTGATTTTGTATCATTTTGGACTAATTCTGAGCATATCTGGGAGTTTCCACCCAGGTTCCTAACATAGCTGAAAAAGGCCTTATGATTGTCCTTTGAATCCATGGCAATTATTCTCTCAAAATTGGCCTTAGTTGATTTTATGAGTGCTCGTATTTTTTTACTAATAATGATCAGGGGTGACTTCCCTTTTATGGATTTTGTTCTATCATGTAATAGCTTTCTCCTCTTATTGTAAAGTTTGTTAATGGCTGGGGTCCACCAGACTGGACATTTGCCCTTTGTGGAAAGAGTCTTGGTTTTATTTGGGATTGCCTGATCCATGCAGTCCTGGAGGTTTTCATAGAAGGCATTTGTAAGGGCTTCCGCAGCTTGGGTTGTGGTTTCCACTGGCTCAGAGGCCTTGAAGGATACCACACCAGTCTTGAGTAGTGTGAAGTTTGCTTTAGAGAAGCATTATATAGTTTGCTTTATATGCATTGAATACTGCTAGTTTTACAGGGTTTGTGTGTACATGCTAGTTTTGCATGGAATGCAGTCTGTCTGCATAGCTCTTGACTCTGGGGCTATCCACATGTTGGCCAGAGGATTGGCTGTTATGTTTTGTCTGTTCCCCACACAGGTCTTGTCCCTGACATATCAATTGCATTCTCTCCATTGATTACTATCAGTACATAGCAACATCCATTTGTGTTTCTGACTTCATATTCCCGAGTAAGGGTATGTTGCAACCAATCCTGTAACACCAGCAACTTTCAGAGTGTATAACAGCAGTATTTCAAATATAACCCTTTGTTTCAGCCTCTGTCCAGATGTCATGCAGTAAAAGGTTGATAGGTATGGTCTATCATTATTTAGTGCTGACATTCCAGCTGTCATTCCAGTGATGTTGTGGACTCCCACACAAGTTGTGGGTAAGGTCCATATATATGAGGGCTACAGCTGGACAAAACATGTGTGACCCTGCACAGTCTGGATGTCAGTGAATAGAGAACACTGTTATATGCTCTTGTAAGACATTTTATGGGGGAGGGGAATTAAATGTATCAACCTAGGCTATTACAACATGTGACGAATATCAGTAATAAGAAACATTAAGGTATAGGGCTGTACATTTTCATACGTTTCACAATGGGAACAGTGGTGGGCTAGACCTTACGGTTTTGTACACAGTTCTTTTTGTCAGTGTGATAGTGATGGTTTAAGTTAAGCATTGTTATGTAACAGATGCATTTGCATTATGACAACATACTTTCCCCGCTAGGGGCTTGAGTACAGAGTGTAATTGGAGGCTGTTGAACTACATATGTAATTAAGTGTTGATTTATTCTCATCTTCAAGGCAAGTGTGTTTTTTTACTGTTGTACTACTTGAAGGCTTTAGCCTAGACAAAAAAGTATGTTATGTTTTGCAGATTACTGTATCATATGCTTTCTTTGAGAGTTACATTAATCAGTTATGTATTTCAAACACCTAAATTCTATAAGAAATGGTATACAATTAAATAGTACACAAATAAACATTTATATGTATGCAAACTGTGTGTGGTGTCATGTTATTTGCATTGTTTGTGGGTATATGTTTCATGCAATAATTCTCATTTGTAGGAAAGAATCAGACACTGGCCATTTGAAAAGGTGGCAGCTGTAGAAATAATGGCTGTCTGATATTCTGTGCACCCTCTATATATACTCTCTTTATATATATCTATAAGTATTTATGTATGTATATATATATATATATATATATATATATATATATATATATATATATATATATATATATGTGTGTGTGTGTGTGTGTGTGAGTGTGTGTGTGTGTGTGTGTGTGTGTGTGTGTGTGTGTGTGTGTGTGTGTGTGTGTGTGTGTGTGTGTGTGTGTGTGTGTGTGTGTGTGTGTGTGTGTGTGTGTATATCATTAGAATGTTTAGTGCTTCCACATTGTACATTCCCTATGGTAGACTGACTGCTCTGCATGATATGTTAGAGAAATCATCCCAACCTCTTACAGCTGAGATGGCTTAGCAGTAACTTTTTGTGGCTATGTTGCCCAGGGCCCTGGGTTCAAGACTTGCAAGGGCTGGTTATTTTGTTGCAAGGCAGAACAGTTCCACTGTAGAGGAAGGGATAATGGCAATAACTACAAGAGGTCCCTACTTTGGGCCCTTTCACCCCCATTTACAGTGCCTTTGGTCAAATGTTTTGCAATGAGAGGTTCAGAGTGTGGATCCAATGTCCAAATGCGCTACATATACATATATATATATATATATATATATATATATATATATATATATATATATATATACATATATATATATATAAATATATATATATATATATATATATATACATATACACATGTATGTCTACATATATATATATATATATATATATATATATATATATATATATATATATATATATATATATATATATATATATATATATATATATATATAGATACATACATACACACACACATATACATATACATATATAAATACATTTTCCCTACTGTTGAATGACTGTGCTGCATATATTTGAGAAAACATCACACATATTTATGGCTTAGTGGTAACTTGCAGTGGTTATGGTGTTCAGCGTCCTGGGTTTGAGACTTGCAAGGGCTGATTATTTAGTTGCTGGGCAGAAAAAGGGCTATTGGATATATAGTGATTAATGTACTTTTAAGCAGTTGTAAGTGGGTTTGCATGGTACTAAGTATTGCTAACTTCTGGTTAAATATGCTTACAGACACTTAGCCTTAAAAGTGCTTAATCTGTGTAGGTATTGCTTAGTGCTGTGTAAACAGGCTTAATCCCTCTTACTACTGCTTAAAAGTGCTTAGTCTCGCTTACCTCTGAGCTAATTTCTTCAAAAGAAAAGAAAAAAGGGGTGACAGGAAAGTGGTGACAAAGGGGGGATGCAGAGGGAAAGACAATAAGGAAAGTAGCTAGGGATGTGCAGGACAGGTGTAGGGAAGGTCCATAGCTGTCCATTTCTTCTACAGCAACAGCTGTGCATATTTACTGAATTTGGAGGTATATTTGGACACTCAAACTCCTGAGAGAGGGGTGAGAACAACAATAATCTGTTGTGAAGCCAATTAGACTAGATTACATGTGTCCAGTGGACATGTCTGCAAAATGGACAGGTATGTATGGGGCAAAATATTTTTGCGGGAACAGATTGCCCTTTTTTTTAAGGTGAGAGTGGGATGTTGGGGAAGGATAGTAGGTATATTTGGGGAGGTAGGTTGGGTAGGAAGACAGACAAGACAGACAAGACAGCATACAGAGGTGGTATATGACACATGTGGGGGGGGGGTAAACATCTTGGACGGGGAGGGGTGTTTTGAAATCGGAAGCCTATGAGCCCCCAAATGGAAACAGTAGGGCTGAAGTCCCCACCCATAGGCAGTTACAACTGCACCTTCATAGCCCTGAAGATGGCTGTGCTGGGTCCTGAGCAGGAGGGGCAGGCTGACCCTCTAATTGCACCACATGGTCCTCAAGCTGGCTTAGCAGATCTCCAAACTCCTTTCGGAGGTTGCTATGCACCAAACCCCAGACCTGGCTGCGTGTGACAGGATCCTGTCTGTGCCCACTCCCAGGAGGCGACAAGTCCCATCCCCCGAGGCTGTTCCACCTCAAGGTGGTTCCGGACCAGCAGATGAGGATGTCCTGGGGTGGGTCCCAGATGTGCTGTGGCCTGTTGCCATGGCCAGATGAGGTGGGAGAGGTAGGACCACTGGGATCAGACATCCCAATCGTGCTATGGTGTTACAATTTTAGAACATATGTGGGTTAGTAATAGTCAACACAATCCAGGATTAGTTATAACAGCTTGCATAGATATTCCCATTAACCCAAAACAACAGATTTGGAACAGTTGCAAAGCAAACAGAACACATGCATATAGGGAACCGCAATGGCCTTTACAACGGCATGCAGGTTACATTGATAGCAACAGGCCACCAATGATAGTACTTCAACATCAAACATTAATAGAAACACATTTCAATATTTGTTGAACAATAGGACATATGTCCCAACAGCAGGTTTGGTGTAAAACATACCCATTGATTTGTGTCTTTAGATTATTGTTGCAGATATGGTGGGGGTGGGAGATGTCAATTAACAACTTGTATATCCTTGCAGTACTCACAACTTTAATGATCATTGCTCTAATCATTACTCTGCAGGTATCATTACAATACCCTATGGCCTTGGTTTGGGCAGTGGTATGTTTGTACTCAGTGTATACTTTAACTGGCTTATAGCCAAATTCTACTTCTCTTACATAATAAACCTCTGGAGGGAATATTTGTTACCACTACCTGACTGTTTCTACATATATTCCCAGATTCCTAGTTATAATTCTGCGCATACCTCTCAAACTCTTAATGCAAACAATCTTTATAAAGCTTGATAAACTGGGGGTACAAATAGGGATATATTTTAAATATTTCTCTTATAAACATTTAGAAAGTTGCTAGAGTAACAGGATTTGTTATAATATACATTTTCTGAAAGATCTGAAGTCTGAAACTCAAATGTATGTCATTATTTAGTGACTACAATCGTGAGATCATCCCAGTGATTTGCCAGGAAAATAGAGGAACAGGCAAAAATATGAGGCAACTATCTGGACATTCTACAGAAATCTGTACAGTTGAGAGGTATGATTATGCATACAGTTTGCTACCAGTCCTGGGATTTGAACCATGGCTGTGTGTGCTAAAAATACAACAAACTGTTTCATCAGTGAGCTATTTAGAAAGTACCGTCTCTTTCTTTAGTGTTTTCTGTCTACGCCTCTCTTGGTTTTACAGTCTGACCTTGTAATTACAACATTCTTATACAGACATTCCTAGACATATGTTTTATGTAGCACAGTGTGAGAAACAGTTGACACAACAGTACTATTCACATACCATATCTTGGTGAATGCAACATGTGAGGCCATACAATATCAGAGTAAACACAACCAGTCCAGGATTTAGAACTTTATTGCCAGGCAATTACACTTTTATTTAAATATGACCTATATGGGACTATTCCTGTCATATTGCCTGGTTTATTCAGTGGAAACCATACACATTTTTTATAGTGCCAGGTGACATTTTACTCCTTTATATTTATTTGGTATGACTACTACAAGCAGGATTGTTACTCACCAGCCTTGCAATGCAGACTTTGCAACCTGCTGGAATGGGCTTCCTGGTTCACAGCCCGCTCAGCTACAGCTGTAATGTAAATAGAGAAACATTTATGCATACCTATCCATCACATACACAGGCTGGACTTTGGTAAACAATTATTGCTATGAATACTTACACACTGGTGGGACATCTCCCCTGTCTCTTGCTTCTTGGACCCACTGTTCCAAGAGCTCCTTTTTCCTCCATTTCAAGTTGGCATAGTGGTGCTGGACCTGCCAACATCTGAGGGATACCAGTGGTACTGGTGAGATCACGGGTGAGACTTTCTTCTTCTGATTTATATTGGGAACCTTGGTACTGGTCCTGCAGCAGTCTCATGTCATGTTTTTTTCCCAGGAGTCCTACCATGACCTTGGACTCCTGCATGCCCCAGCGCTGCACCCAGAAGCACATGCCCTCTCCAACTCCTGCCATACTTCCTATAGTGGAAAGCTACAACCAGTTATGAGCTGTATTCTCACCTGCCAAGTTTAAATACGGCCGATTTCCCACCCTTTGCCATGATTGGCCGGTTTTGAAATTGCTGAGCTAAGCTAAGTTACGGGCAAACTGCTTAACTAAAGTTGGCCGTGCTTAAAGGGGCAGGTTCAGCATTGCTTACCAATGGGCAAATCCACTTAGCTGGGCTATCCATTGCTTAGTATTTATATGCAAATAATGCTTACACCAAGTCAACATAGCTGTGCAATGCTTAACATTTCTTATGTTTTATTATACTGGTCTACCACCTGTATGGGATTGATTCATCGTTCATTATATAATATTAGATTTATTTACCTACCCTGACATCCTCCAATGTGCTGTGATTAATTTATTCTTGTGTGACTATACTGTATCGGGCACTTGTGTTTGTACTACTTTATTGCACTGACACCTCACATCAGGGCCTAATACACTACTGTGGTTGAGGAAAAAATAATTTACTTCTTACATATATATGCAAACAATTAAAATTTTAATGTTTGCACATACAAAATGGAAATGGCTTTGGTGAAGCTTGAACAATGAATGACTACATGCAAGGTGTACACTCTAACCTATGCACTATTGCACTTATGCTTATGTTGGATGTCTATTGCTTTTTAACTTATTGTGCTGTTTCAGCTGGGCTAAGCATAGCTAAGCAACAGGCACACCCATGCAGCTATGCTTAAACTTTATTGCATGTATTAAAAAAATGTATTTGCTGTGTTTTTTTATTTGTACCCTTCAGAATATCCATGCTAATGCTGAACCTGTTATTCTATCAACTTTCTGCTTTGTGGTATGATTGTCCCTTATGGCTTTGTCTACATTCCTTACTCTGATGGGTTGGGATGTGTGCACTATGTGCTTATGCTAAATCTGTTACTCTATCAAATTTTGGCTTGGTAGAGATGATTGTCCATTATGGCTTTGACCAGATTTCTTACCCTGATGGGCTGGGTGTGTTACGAGCACTCTCGCTCATCTTAAATTGCAGAATGGCAATTTTGGAGTGCAGGGGGCATGTGTATTGTGAGAGGTCTGCTCTCAGACAGACCCCCTGTGCCCGAACATGGAACCATGTCTGTTTTACAGCATGGTAGTGCACCTTCATAAATATGCATGGCGAGCTGCCGTGCTGAACAGGAACGGTCCCTGCCATGCATGAAGAACTTATTCCTGCACGGCTGCTTGCTGAATCTGGGGGACTATCTTGTTAGGGGGACTTCAAGTACCCAAGCATTGATTGGTGCACTTACACCTCTAAACATAGACATATTCAGCATTTCCTATGCTTAATGTTGCTGTCCTAGGGCAAATGCAGAACTACCCACTACTTAGCAGAAACTCTAATACCCTTGACATGGCCCTTGCAAACTTTTCTTCTACAAGTACCCCACTCTTCACCTCCTCATGCGTAGTTAAATATAACCCCAAATCAGTCTTCTCTGTAAGGTCTAATGGTACCAGATCACCACCATATAAGCCATCTTTTGGGTCTTCTCAATGGTAAACCTACTTCAACATAAATAAGACCAGTGCAAATTTCCTGACAATCACCAACATGTGGACCCATCTGAGAGGGCTTCCACATTCATATTAGACTTTTATAAGTATCTGCACACCCTAAATATAATGGTAAATTCGGAAATATACCCCTCTGGTGGAACTCAAAAATTAATAAACTGTATAACAACAACAACAACAACAACAAAAGGAAAATAATGAAAAGTTGTAAGAAATTCCAATCCCCTTATCTCAGGACCACAGTAAAATATGCCAAAAGAAACTAAGCACTACTAGAATATTAAAGCAGAGTACAAGCTAAATGTTGCTACAGATACCAAAGGAAACTGAAAATCTTCCTTCAGTGATGTCAGGAAATTGAAGAATAATGTCCTAAAATTCAGTGAGCTCATCCCTAACAAAACCCTGTACTCTAATCCAAATAATATAAGTAATATAAAAATAAAATTAGCAAGTTAAAAAGTCCCACCAAAGCACCAGATAAACGTTCCTGTTCGTAGAGAAGTACCAATAAAATCATGAAAAAGAAAAGGAACGACGCAGGGTCTCTCTGGATAAATCCACACAAACTTTTATTCAAAATAGTATACCGGTCAGATAAGCTCTTTCACTCAATAGAGCTTCATCAGATCTACGTTATTCAAACCAATTAAGTCAGTCATCTTAAATATAAATTCAAAAATGATCACATCCTGTCACAAACTTCACTTAATCAAGAATCTAGTTAATGCAAATGAATAATTAAGTAGAAGCAGTGTTTCTGAAACATTGAAGTGACATATCAGAAAAACAAGTGTATTTGTGACTGAACAACTCTTGTGGCTCATAATAAAGTAATTAAAATAGATAAAAATACATTGATGTATCATATATGATATTTTTAAAATAAATATATATTTAAAACCTATAATATATGATATATGATATATGATGTGTATAAAAACATATATTCATCGAAGTATGTATATTAAAAATGAATAAATATATATATGTATATCTATTAAAAACTATATATATAATATAAACACATAGAAAGGCATATATATAGAGGGGATATAAGTATAAAAATGTGGACAATGTAAATATGCATAATGTAGAATGGATGAGCACACATAAAAACAAATATAAACAAGATATAAAAAATACACATGGGGAGCACACAATGAGTAAAATACAATGGGATAGAGCTATAGCTTAATGTTCCTGAGTTTCTTAAGGATGGATTTAATAGAGGCTTTTTCATTAAGGCCATGGTCTCTATCTGCCCTCAGCCTAACAATCCATTGACTCTCTTTACTCTCCGTGTGGTTTCTAATATCTCCACCTCTTATATTAGGTTGAATAACTTCTAAGACCCTAAATCTAAACTCATGTTCTTCCCCTGATTCAAACACATGTTTAGCCAACGCATTGGGTAATGACTGCTTTCTTATGTGGTAGATGTGTTCTCTAATCCTCTCTCTAAACTGCCTATTAGTTTTTCCCACATAAAAAGCATTACAGACCTGGCACACTGCCAGATACACTATATTCATGGAACTACAATGTGCATGTACTTTCATCTCAAATGTTAAATTTAAGTCAAGGTGCCAAAATTGTTTGTTGGTGTCTATATAGGAACAATAATTACAATGTCCACATGGTTTTGTATTTCCATTAGCAACAGTGTTACTCTTGTTTGAATAGCATATCATCCTTTTAAGATTTAATTTATTCTTAAAAGTAAACCTAGGTTCCTCACCAACTATACCCCTTAACTCTTCATCTAGACATAAAATGGACCAATGTTTCTGTAAAATGCTCCTAAGGGCAGTGTGGTCAGATGTGTATGAGGTTAAAATCTTCACATGTGGTGGGTCTTCTCTTGGAACTCGTCCATCATTATCTTTCTGTGGTCCAAAATAAGGTGCTGCTTTCCCTAACCTTAGTTCTACTAAATCATTTAAATTGCGTTCAACTTCATGTCCACAATAACCCCTATCTATAAAATTTCGTCTCAGTGTACCTAACTCATTCTCAAAACCTATTTCTGTGGCATTTAATCTAGATGCTGTCATTCCTTGTCCTTTAATAATATTTTTAAAGACTTGTGGTGGGTGCATACTAGTCCTCATTAGAAATGTATTTTGATAACATGGTTTCCTGTAGACACCAGTGTTAATCAAACCACATGTCATCCTTTCTATATATAGGTCAAGGAACACTACTCTTTCTCTAGAAAATTCTATTGTAAACTTCAAAAATTCCATGAGACCATTCATCTTTGTGTGGAAATCCAGTAACAACTTCTCTCCTCCTGTCCATAAAAAGAAAAGGTCGTCAACAAAACGACGATAGAAAATTATATACTTTTTAAATTCACTAGTTTGAAACAGTACTTCATTTTCCCAATATGCCAAAAACATATTGGCATAACTATTTGCGCATGGTGTCCCCATGACTACTCCATCTTGTTGTTGGTATAAGTTGTTCAGGAAGAGAAAAATATTGTTCTTTAAAATAAGTTTCAGGAAATGAGCTATTAGTTCTATTTGTGCTAGTGAATAATCACTATGAGTTCGGAGATATTCAGGTATATATTCTATCCCCAAATCATTTGGAAGGACAGTGAATAAAGACTGCATATCCATAGTCACCAGTAAACAGTCCAGGCATTCTTCATTGCTCTTCAAACATTCATAAAGTTCTAATAAAAACTGTTTTGAATCTCTCAAAACTATATTATTCCTATTCAACACTGGTCGTAAATGTTTTTCCACATAAACTGAAAGGTGCTCCGTCACCCAGCCTTGTCCTGAGACTATGGGTCTCATTGGGGGATTCTGAGCATCCTTGTGTATCTTCGGGAGGCCTTGCATCTCAGGAATTAATGGCATTGAAATACACAAATAATCAAATAATTCTTTATCTATTATCCTACCCTTATACATATCTAATAGAGAGTCATGAATTAACTTAACAATGCCCTTAGCCTCCTGCCATCCAATCTGCTTATAAAATACATCATTAAATAATGTATCTATTGAGTTATGGTAGTGTATGGAATCCATAACAACTATACGGCCACCTTTATCGGCCGGTCTAATAATAATAGATTCGAGGGCCTGTAACTGTTTCAAACTTTGCTTCTCTTTAAATGTAAGGTTCCCTTTTCTTCTGCCTTTATTATATTTAATTCTCTTATAATAATTAGATAGCTCATCTTCAGTCATTTTCAAATATGCTTCTAATAAAGGATGGTGTATAGGAACATAATTACTCAAATTCTTAAATCGGGGTAGGCATTCAGTAAATTCATTAGCTGTAATAGTGTTTGGTCCCTTATTCTGAAACTGTAGTTTGAGCATCACATTCCTACAAAACAGTCTTATGTCTATGATAGTATCTGTAAAATTGCTATAATTACTAGGAATGAAACTCAGGCCTTTGTTAAGTAAACTCTCATCATCCTGTGTCAGGGTATAGCCAGAAATATTACAAACTAATGTGTTCACCTCATCAGATCTATATGACTGAGGAATACATCCAATGCTTTCTATTTCTTGGGTTGGATCCACATTTTCTTTATAGTGTGATGTTGTGGAAAATCGTCTGATAGTTTTCTTTTCTGTCTGCCCCTGCTCATTGATCTGCTTCTCCTTACCCCTTTTTCTTTGCGAACAGGAAGGGGAAAAGGGAGGGGTTCACCTAACCTAGAACTATGTGGCAACCCTGTCTCTCTAACCTTGGGTCTCACCACTTGTTCTTTGCCTGAAGAGTCTATTAAATTAACATGTTTATTAATATGAACCTCTGGATACAGATTTTTATCACATACATTACCAGGTTCTAATCCTGGATCTAATAATTCTATAGTATCAGCATTCTCTAAAGTGGAAATAGTAACATTGCTTGAACTTTCATCATTAATAGGCAATGGCCTTACATGTAACAAATCATTAGTACCAGAGTCCTTATCATTCACATAAATCTGGTTTGAAACAGCTATGCGTGCATCAACTTTGTCAGTTAGACAGTTACTTTTCTTCTCGGTGTTGTTAACACACAAATTAGAATGTCCAGCATTTTTAAAAGCATCTATACATGGTTCATTTGAGTCTTTGCGAGTTATAGGGATATTATCTTGCCCATACCTGGGCCAAACAAACACATGACCAAGTCTAAAATCTTTACTATCCCTTATAATCTTATTCCATTTCTGCTGGAGCAATTTGCGTTCAAACGCAGATACTCCATCAAGGAGACTTTCAAAAAGTGACTCAACAAGTATAGCAGAGAAATTATTAAAAATATATTTCTGCTGGCGTTTAATTTTATCAATGAGCAAAGCCTCTTCTGGCTTAAAAAAATCGATAAGCAAACAAAGATATTGCCTGCTTACCTCAAGATTTATTTTTTGCCATTGGGACAAAAGTTCTGGGTAATGTTCACCTTGGTTAGGCATATTGAGCACCCATAATCCTCTGGGTACTATCTGTTGATCAAGACAGTGCTGGAAATGCAGACGTTGAACCTGTAAACATTTTAAACGAAGGAAATCTTTCTCTAAATCATCCAGCGCACGCTGTAGTCTCTCCAAATCCGCCATCTCGGTGTTGTCGTCATCATCATTCCACGCCATCTAGATACCAGGAGGTAGTTTTCGAGCATTCCAAATAATGCTCAAACCTCTTACGTAGCTGCATTATAGATCCATGGTCTTCACCTCGAGGATCATATTCGAGTTCAATGTCCACTGTGTCAGTATTCTGCATGACCTTGCTTCCGGTGGTGGTGAAGTAAAATAAAAATAAAATTAGCAAGATAAAAAGTCCCACCAAAGCACCAGATAAACATTCCTGTTCGTAGAGAAGTACCAATAAAACCATGAAAAAGAAAAGGAACGACGCATGGTCTCTCTGGATAAATCCACACAAACAAAATAAATCTTGAGGTAAGCAGGCAATATCTTCATTTGCTTATCGATTTTTTTAAGCCAGAAGAGGCTTTGCTCATTGATAAAATTAAACGTCAGCAGAAATATATCTTTAAAAACTTCTCTGCTATACTTGTTGAGTCACTTTTTGAAAGTTTACTTGATGGAGTATCTGCGTTTGAATGCAAATTGCTCCAGCAGAAACGGAATAAGATTATAAGGGATAGTAAAGATTTTAGACTTGGTCATGTGTTTGTTTGGCCCAGGTATGAGACAGGATGATGAGAGTTTACTTAACAAAGGCCTGAGTTTCATTCCTAGTAATTATAGCAATTTTACAGATACTATCATAGATACTATCATAGACATGAGACTGTTTTGTAGGAATGTGATGCTCAAACTACAGTTTCAAAATAAGGGACCAAACACTATTACAGCTAATGAATTTACTGAATGCCTACACTGATTTAAGAATTTGAGTAATTATATTCCTATACACCATCCTTTATTAGAAGCATATTTGAAAATGACTGAAGATGAGCTATCTAATTATTATAAGAGAATTAAATATAATAAAGGTAGAAGAAAAGGGAACCTTACATTTAAAGAGAAGCAAAGTTTGAAACAGTGACAGGCCCTCGAATCTATTATTATTAGACCGGCCGATAAAGGTGGCCATATAGTTGTTATGGATTCCATACACTACCGTAACTCAATAGATACATTATTTAATGATGTATTTTATAAGCAGATTGGATGGCAGGAGGCTAAGGGCATTGTTAAGTTAATTCATGACTCTCTATTAGATATGTATAAGGGTAGGATAATAGATAAAGAATTATTTGATTATTTGTGTATTTCAATGCCATTAATTCCTGAGATGCAAGGCCTCCCGAAGATACACAAGGATGCTCAGAATCCCCCAATGAGACCCATAGTCTCAGGACAAGGCTGGGTGATGGAGCACCTTTCAGTTTACATTTACGACCAGTGTTGAGTAGGAATAATATAGTTTTGAGAGATTCAAAACAGTTTTTATTAGAACTTTATGAATGTTTGAATAGTAATGAAGAATGCCTGGACTGTTTACTGGTGACTATGGATATGCAGTCTTTATTCACTGTCCTTCCAAATGATTTGGGGATAGAATATATACCTGAATATCTCCGAACTCATAGTGATTATTCACTAGCACAAATAGAACTAATAGCTCATTTCCTGAAACTTATTTTAAAGAACAATATTTTTCTCTTCCTGAACAACTTATAGCAACAACAAGATGGAGTAGTCATGGGGACACCATGCGCAAATAGTTATGCCAATATGTTTTTGGCATATTGGGAAAATGAAGTACTGTTTCAAACTAGTGAATTTAAAAAGTATATAATTTTCTATCGTCGTTTTGTTGACGACCTTTTCTTTTTATGGACAGGAGGAGAGAAGTTGTTACTGGATTTCCACACAAAGATGAATGGTCTCACAGAATTTTTGAAGTTTACAATAGAATTTTCTAGAGAAAGAGTAGTGTTCCTTGACCTATATATAGAAAGGATGACATGTGGTTTGATTAACACTGGTGTCTACAGGAAACCATGTTATCAAAATACATTTCTAATGAGGACTAGTATGCACCCACCACAAGTCTTTAAAAATATTATTAAAGGACAAGGAATGACAGCATCTAGATTAAATGCCACAGAAATAGGTTTTGAGAATGAGTTAGGTACACTGAGACGAAATTTTATAGATAGGGGTTATTGTGGACATGAAGTTGAACGCAGTTTAAATGATTTAGTAGAACTAAGGTTAGGGAAAGCAGCACCTTATTTTGGACCACAGAAAGATAATGATGGACGAGTTCCAAGAGAAGACCCACCACATGTGAAGATTTTAACCTCATACACATCTGACCACACTGCCCTTAGGAGCATTTTACAGAAACATCGGTCCATTTTATGTCTAGATGAAGAGTTAAGGGGTATTGTTGGTGAGGAACCTAGGTTTACTTTTAAGAATAAATTAAATCTTAAAAGGATGCTATGCTATTCAAATAACAAGAGTAACACTGTTGCTAAGGAAATACAGAACCATGTGGAGATTGTAATTATTGTTCCTATATAGACACCAACAAACAATTTTGGCACCCTGACTTAAATTTAACATTTGAGATGAAAGTACATGCACATTGTAGGACCATGAATATAGTGTATCTGGCGGTGTGCCAGGTCTGTAATGCTTTTTATGTGGGAAAAACTAATAGGCAGTTTAGAGAGAGGATTAGAGAACACCTCTACCACATAAGAAAGCAGTCATTACACAATGCGTTGGCTAAACATGTGTTTGAATCAGGGGAAGAACATGAGTTTAGATTTAGGGTCTTAGAAGTTATTCAACCTAATATAAGAGGTGGAGATATTAGAAACCACACGGAGAGTAAAGAGAGTCAATGGATTGTTAGGCTGAGGGCAGATAGAGACCATGGCCTTAATGAAAGAGCCTCTATTAAACCCATCCTTAAGAAACGCAGGAACATTAAGCTATAGCTCTATCCCATTGTATTTTACTCATTGTGTGCTCCCCATGTGTGTTTTTTATATCTTGTTTATATTTGTTTTTATGTGTGCTCATCCATTCTACATCATGTATATTTACATTGTTCACATTTTTATACTTATATCCCCTCTATATATATGCCTTTCTATGTGTTTATATTATATATATATATAGTTTTTAATAGATATACATATATATATATATATTTATTCATTTTTAATATACATACTTCGATGAATATATGTTTTTATACACATCATATATCATATATCATATATTATAGGTTTTAAATATATATTTATTTTAAAAATATCATATATGATACATCAATGTATTTTTATCTATTTTAATTACTTTATTATGAGCCTCAAGAGTTGTTTAGTCACAAATACACTTGTTTTTCTGATATGTCACTTTAATGTTTCAGAAACACTGCTTCTACTTAATTATTCATTTGCATTAACTAGATTCTTGATTAAGTGAAGTTTGTGATAGGATGTGATAATTTTTGAATTTATATTTAAGATGACTGACTTAATTGGTTTGAATAATGTAGATCTGATGAAGCTCTATTGAGTGAAAGCGCTTATCTGACCGGTATACAATTTTGAATAAAAGTTTGTGTGGATTTATCCAGAGAGTCCCTGCGTCGTTCCTTTTCTTTTTCATGGTTTTATTCGTACTAATATAAGTAATATATTAACAGACATATTTAGTATTAAGAGGCAAAAAGAAAAAGTTCCCCCCAAGAATTAATGGTGAGCCTGCAGAAGCACAACACGAAAACCAAAAATGTAGGCAAACACTGACACATGGCTTAGTAAAACAAAAATGGACTTTAATCAACTAGAAAATATAAATAAAGCAGAGGTAAGCACTTTCAAGATAACTATTGCTTCATCAGACCATAAAAGCACATAAAACAATGATTCTATGTGTGAGACAAATACTACATTCATAAAATACAATCAACCTATTGTAATCACTGCTAATGCTGCAGCAGCCAATGACTGTACAGTTAATGAAACAAGAATCAAAATCCACAAATCTGCATCCTAACCACGACATTCACATAGTAATTAGTCTTAGTGTCCATAAATCCAACCTCCATAGGCTGCCAGATGTGTTAGGGTCCAATAAAAAAGAAATGGGAGGAGAGTAACCCTTGATCAGCACCAATCATCTTCAAGTTGTATATTAATTTGTGGACTAGGAGTAGCTGGGTATGAGTGAGTTGCTTGGGTAATTCAAGTCAGTTAACATGTTTAGGGCTAAGCAGTGATGGTTTCTGTTTCATGAGTTAGTAGCAAATTTTGGTATTTTATTATAGCACTGGTTTGATTTATTTTAGATGAAAGCATAAAGGTTAAGCAGTATTGGGGAGCTATAAAGTAAAGCACAGAGTAGAAGCGAAGAGGCCAAGAGTAAGTAGTTTTTTGTTCTGCAGAGTGTCCCTAACTTTTAGTGAAATTTTTGATGACCTAGTGCACATGCAAGTCAAATTTCAGCTTCTGTTAAATTGTCATGCCTAGTAGCTTTGTATGGAGTATGACTACTATTAAGGTAGTATAAGAACCTGTAATTGAGGAATTTTGTTTGAGGTGTGTAAAGGGTTTTTGAAAGAATAATAGCAGCTTTGTTTTTTTTTTTTTTTTTGTTGTTTTTTTTTTTTTGGGAGGGTTGATTGAGTAGAAGTTGGGAGTCGTTCAGCCAGCTTTCAACTGATGAAAATGACACTTGGGTGAGGTGTTGCAGAGTAAATGGGTTACTGGCAGAAGAGATTAATGTGGAGTCATCAGCATACTGTATGAGCAATGCTTGCCATTTGGCAGGGTCTAGGTTGTTGGTAAGTATGTTGAAAAGCAATGCAAATGCATACTGCAAAGGGAATTGTCAACCTTCAAAACTTGTTTAAGTTGTGTGCATTAAATGACTGTGTTTGGTTGCATACCTCTTCTAATGGACTGATGGACCATTAAGGAGTAGTTCTCTGCCTTGCAGTTCCTTGAGAAGCTTGTCTCATCCTAAGCCCTCATTATGATTAAAGCAGGTATCAGAAAATGGATGAATGAATGAATGAATGAATGAATGAATCAATCAATCAATGGATGGATGAATGAATGACAAATAAATGAGTAAATTAGCTTTTTTCACTGAAACACAGGCATGTAATCTAGGCAAATGTGAGCACTGTACTTGGAAAATAGGACTTTTTTAATTCATTAAAGGCAAAGAAGTATACTTGATTTTTGAGAAAAAAAGACACGTTTATCTCTTGTCTAAGTAATGATGAGCCTAGAGGTGATTCTGTTAAGTCGCTGAGGAGTGGGGAAGGGAAAGCAGTTCTGTTATAAATCATTGACTTCCTAAAAGCCAGCCATCCAAATTACCAAAAAAATAATGCCAGAAACACAGAAGGACAAAAAATATAATTTTAAGCATTACCCCCCCCCCCACATCTTCATAACTTCTCTGTCTTCCTCCCTATCTCAATATATATATATATATATATATATATATATATATATATATATATATATATATATATATATATATAATATATATATACCCATTGCACATGACCACACCGACTCAAAGAAGACAGAAATCTTCCAAAAAAAGTGAGTCACTGCCAGCACACACTTAGAAAACACACCAGCAATGATTTCATATGAAGACAGAAATCTCCCAAAACAAGTGAAACACTGCCAGCATGCACTTAAAAATCACACCGGCAATGATTTCACATGAAGACAGAAATCTCCCAAAACAAGTGAATCACTGCCAGCACACACTTAGAAATCACACCAGCAATGATTTCATATGAAAATAGCAAACAACTTTCTGGTCTCAATGTCTTTTTCTTTGGGGAAATGCAGCTCATGGAATTTCACCTCAAGCAATGGTAGATGAACCAGGAGAAGCCTGGCCAAATTTCAAACATGAATTTTGGGCAATAATTTGTTTACAATGTTCAGACTGCAGTTTTGTGTATTTGAGGTAGCAGGCTCAATATTTTTTGACAAACCTCTTTTTCATGCCAAGTAAAAGTTTAAGTCTTTCACTTTAAAATGCATTTCCCTTATGTTCTCAGTAATGAAATTAGTTGGTAAACACTGCAACTTATACAAAAGTGCTGTTCTAAACCATTGACTTCCTCCCTACCAATTTTAGAAATTAAACAGATATTTAGTTGTTGACTACCACAAAAATCATAATCACAGAAAATACTTGAGATAAAATGTAACCATTTTTTTTCACGGTAAAAGGTGACAGTTGTAAACTTCTCAATTTTTGGACAAAGTGCGGTCTCAAAATCTGTTTACGCATTTTTGCAATTTTCAGAATTGTGCCACTGAATTTTCAAGCTCTGGTTGACTTTTTTAATTAAACTTTATTTTGTCAGCAAATGTATGCAACAACCAGTATATTTTTAATCAAAGATAATTTCTGCTGCTATATATCCTTTATTGTTTGAGATGTCTCTGACTTTCAATTTGATCTTATAACAGTCTGTTTTTTTTATTAAACATTCATTATTTTTTTATTTTCTTATTTTTATATTTTTAATATATCTGAAAGAAATATATTTTCACCAGCTGACTGCATCTCTATAATCAAATCATAGGCATTCTAATTGTCAGCCTACTAAGTCAAGAATGCTCATTCACTGTCAATGCTTGCTTCCTGGACAAGTATCATGTTAATTCTTGACTTATGTCCCTGTACATTCAAGTATTCACATTCCAGTTTCTTTCCTTATGAATCTTATCTGCTAAATTCATTTCCAGCAGTGAATCTTAAAAGGTGCTCTGTCTCATTCTCTTTTTGATGATGCTGATGTCCTTAAAGGCCTTGCTGTCAGAAATACCCCATCTTGGTTTTAAAATCAGATAAAACTGTTAATCAAGCTGTGCTGAGAGATTGATTACTGTCTGCTGTGATATTCAGAAAAGATAAGTGTTTATTCTAATTTTTCGTCTGCACTTTTGATTTAATCTCTGTAATCTGTACAACTGCTGCTTTTTAGTGTCCCCTTGTTGTGAGATAGAGCTAATATGTGTTAGTGTTGACCTCAGTTTGTAGTGAAATCCTTTGTCTAGAGGCCTATCTGCTTACATAGTGAGAAAAAGTGAACAGAACTGGTTTTGTCTGGGCAGGGCATTCCTGCAACTGTATTGTCTGGATAATAGGTGTGTTTCTGCTTTCTGTGCCTTAAATCAGATATACCTGTTACTCAAGCTGTGCTGAGAGGCTGACTTACTGCCTGCTGTGATATTCAGAAAAGATAAGTGTTTATTCTCATTTTTCATGTGCACTTTTCATTTAATATCTCTGTAATCTGTACAACTGCTTTTACTGTCCTTTTGTTGTGAAATAGAGCTAACATCTGTTAGTGTTGACCTCAGTTTGTGGTGAAATCCTTTGTCTAGAGGCCTGTCTGCTCACTTAGTGAGAGAAAGTGAACAGAACTGGTTTAATCTGGGAAGGGCATTCCTGCAACTGTATTGTCTGGATAATAGGCCTTTTTCTGCTTCCTGTGCCTTAAATCAGATGTAACTGTTAATCAAGCTGTGCTGAGAGACTGACTTACTGCCTGCTGTGATATTTGGAAAAGATAAGTGTTTATTCTCATTTTTCGTCTGCACTTTTGATTTAATATCCACGGTGGTGGTGCTGCGGTAACGTTGTCACCTCACAGTAAGACGCTGTCCAGTTCGATTCTCAGCTAGAGCGTCTTCTGCGTGGAGACATGCGTGAATGGGCATACCTTCTTTGAAGGTTGTGCGTCAGGCCTGGCAAGCCGGTACGTAAAAATCAACTGCCAATCATTAGCGGACCGGCTTGCTGTGGCGACCCCTAACTGGGAAAAGCCGAAAGACACAAACAATCTCTGTAATCTGTACAACTGCTTTTTACTGTCCTTTTGTTGTGAGATAGATCTAAAAATCTGTTAGTGTTGACCTCAGTTTGTAGTGAAATCCTTTTTCTAGAGGCCTATCTTCTTACTTAGTTAGAGAAAGTGAACAGAACTGGTTTCATCTGGGCAGGACATTCCTGCAACTGCATTGTCTGGATAATATGTCTGTTTCTGCTTTCTGTGCCTTAAATCAGACAAACCTGTTACTCAAGCTGTGCTGAGAGACTGACTTACTGCCTGCTGTGATATTCAGAAAAGATAAGTGTTTATTCTCATTTTTCGTCTGCACTTTTTATTTATCTCTGTAATCTGTACGACTGCTTTTTACTGTCCTTTTTTTGTGCGATAGAGCAAATATCTGTTAGTGTTGACCTCAGTTTGTAGTGAAATCCTTTGTCTAAAGGCCTATCTGCTTACTTGGTGAGATGAACAGAACTGGTTTTGTCTGGGCAGGGCATTCCTGCAACTGCTTTGTCTGGATAATAGGTATGTTTCTGCTTTCTGTGCCTTAAATCAGACAAACCTGTTACTCAGGCTGTGCTGTGAGACTGACTTACTGCCTTTTGTGATATACAGAAAAGATGTGTTTATTCTCATTTTTCGTCTGCACTTTTGATTTAATCTCTGTAATCTATACAACTGCTTTTTAGTGTCCTTTACTTGTGAGATAGAGCTAATATTTGTTAGTGTTGACATTGGTTTGTAGTGAAATCTTTTGTCTAGAGGCCTATCTGCTTACTTAGAGAAAGTGAACAGAACTGGTTTTGTCTGGGCAGGGCATTCCTGCAACTGTATTGTCTGTATAATAGGTCTGTTTCTGCTTTTTGTGCCTTAAATCAGATATACCTGTTACTCAAGCTGTGCTGAGAGGCTGACTTACTGCCTGCTGTGATATTCAGAAAAGATAAGTGTTTATTCTCATTTTTTGTCTGCACTTTTCATTTAATATCTCTGTAATCTGTACAATTGCTTTTTACTGTCCTTTTGTTGTGACATAGATCTAAAAATATGTTAGTGTTGACCTCAGTTTGTAGTGAAATCCTTTTCTAGAAGCTTATCTTCTTACTTAGTTAGAGAAAGTGAACAGAACTGGTTTCATCTGGGCAGGGCATTCCTGCAACTGTATTGTCTGGATAATTTGTCTGTTTCTGCTTTCTGTGCCTTAAATCAGACATACCTGTTACTCAAACTGGGCTGATAGACTGACTTACTGCCTGCTGTGATATTTAGAAAAGATAAGTGTTTATTCTCATTTTTCTTTTGCACTTTTGATTTAATATCTGTGTAATCTGTACAACTGCTTTTTACTATCCTTTTGTTGTGCAATAGAGCTAATATCTGTTAGTGTTGACCTTAGTTTCTAGTGAAATACTTTGTTTAGTGGCCTATCTGCTTACTTAGCGTGAGAAAGTGAACAGAACTGGTTTTGTTTGGGCATGGAATTCCTGCAACTGTATTGTCTGGATAATAGGTCTGTTTCTGCTTTCTTTGCCTTAAATCAGATATACCTGTTACTCAAGTTGTGCTGAGAGACCAACTTACTGCCTGCTGTGATATTCAGAAAAGATAAGTGTTTATTCTCATTTTTCTTCTGCACTTTTGATTTAATATCTCTGTATTCTGTACAACTGCTTTTTACTGTTCTTTTGTTGTGAGATAGAGCTAATATATGTTAGTGTTGACTTCAGTTTGTAGTTAAATCCTTTGTCTAGAGGCCTATCATCTTACTTAATTAGAGAAAGTGAACAGAACTTGTTTCATCTGGTTAGGGCATTCCTGCAACTGTATTGTCTGGATAATAGGTCTGTTTCTGCTTTCTGTGCCTTAAATCAGATATACCTGTTACTCAAGCTGTGCTGAGAGACTGACTTACTGCCTGCTGTGATAGTCAGACAAGATAAGTGTTTATTCTCATTTTTTGTCTGCACTTTTGATTTAATATCTCAGTAATCTTAGGAAGCCTTAAACTGATACAAGCACTCAATTATCCTTGTTAATAAGGATAAATTATTCATAGGAACTAAACAGCCTATAATTTCAAAGTACCTTGCCAAGGTAAGGGAAAACCGCTCTTGTACTTTACAAAAGAAACACAGAACCAGGCATGTCCAAGTATCAGCTTCCAGTGATTTCTCCCGTCCACCTGATGAATCTGGGCATACTGGGGCAATGCAGCAATTGCCTCATGTACACAGACAACACTCTCCTACAATCATCCAAGACTACAACCTGCGAGAGATGCACCTACATAGCCAAACTGGAAGCAAAGCTCTCTCCAGGCAAGATTGTGCTAGACAGTCAAGAGGAGAAGGTTAACGCCTGCACTACACCTCAAACAACACATAGCCCTTTGGCACCAACATCCACACATAGTAACACTAAACCCATTTATGCGGAGGCCCTTAACATTAACCTGCTCAATCAACAAGGACCTCCGAAGCTGAAACACAAACACAAACAAATACCAAAGTGACACAGAGCACAAAACACCAGTGTGCCACAAAACAAAAGACCCTAAGACAAGACAACATACCCAACACTTTAGTCATAAGTGACTCTATAGTCAGGGACACTGACATCCCACTCACCAGGCTGAACAAGGAGAAAATTACTGTTAGCTGCCTGTCGGGTGCCAGCATCCACCACATAACGCATGCACTCAAGTCACTCCACAACAAGTACAAATACTGCTCTGTCATTGTCCATATTGCAGTGAATGACTTGAGATGTACCTCCCTGGACTACATGAAAAGAGACATGGAAGAGCTCTTGGATCATGTGGTCCAGGCAGGTATGAACCTAGTCCTGAGCAGTATCCTGCCTTTGCCCAAAATTATACCACAGTATAAGGAGAAAATGATTGACTTCAACAATTGGCTAAGATTTTGGTGTCATTCAAAGGGGATCCAATATCTGTCTGCCTGAGACAAAATGATCAACAAACCACAATGCTTTTCCCGAGATGTTCTGCACCTGTCACCCCTGGGATTCAGATTACTTGCAAAGGCTCTTGCCACCCCTATAGTGACTTTTTTAGGCAAGACTCAAAGGATAAAACTGCAACAATAACAGATACAAGCATGCAAAATCTGAAGGTAATGCTACTCAATGCTAGAAGTCTAAACCTCAAAATGCACTCTCTTGAGGCACTCCTAAAAATGGAGAACATCGATATCTGTGCAGTAACTGAGACCTGGTTCAAGACTCCAGAGAGCACCCCTGCAATACCAGGCTAAAACTCTTAACAAACTTTTCGGTCACCAAACCAGGACCAAAGCACTAAAGGCAGAGGAGTGCCCATATTCACCAAGGATATTCATACCTCCAGGCTAGTTGCCCAACACAATGCATCTGAAATTCTACAGGTGCAACTAACACTAGGGAAGACTGCAATCCAAACTGTAGCTTGCTACAGATCCCCCACCATGCCCCAAGATTCTCACTGCACCTTTCTAAACATACTAGATAATATTAAGATACAACCAAACACGCTAATACTGGGTGATTTCAACTACCCTGCCATTAATTGGGAAAACTACTCAGGTACCAACATCTTTGCCCAATGGTTCTTGGAATTCATAAATTTCAAAGGCCTGGACCAACAAATCCATAGTCCCACTAGGGGGTCAAGTATCCTAGACCTGGTCATTAACAACATGGGAGATCAATGCTCCACACCAATGGTCACCCCCTCGTTGGGCAGGTTTGACCATAAGCTAATCACCCTTGATGTCTACATCCCACCCCCACCCATCAGTAGGGAAACCGCCATAAAAAACTTCTCCAAAGCCAACTTCATTCTACTCAAGTCAGAAGTGACAAACTTCATGACACCCATGCAGACGTGAACTGAAAGTTTGGCTGCTGAATTCTACACTAAGGCACTGTACGAGCACATCCAATCATGCATGAATCATGCCATTCCAAACAGAACCAAGGTGTTCTCCACCAAAAAAAGGATCCCAATCTGGTTGCCCCCTGCTATAAACAAACTATACAATAGAAAAAGGAAACTGTTGCAGAAAATCCCAGGATGCAAAAAAATCCCTTACCAGCCTCAGTAAGAAGCTGAGATCCCTCATAAAATCCTTCAAAGCTAGTTACGAAAATAAAACTGCCAAAGATTCCAAGGACAACCACAAGGCATTCTATAGTTATTTCAAGAATCTAAATGACAATGTTCAGATCTGCTCTGAGCTACAACAGAATGGTATTAAATATACTGATTCCAAGGATATTGCCAATATCCTGGCAGATAGATTCAGTGCCAACTTCATCCCCCTCTCACCCCCTAAATGGCCAATCTCAGTACCAAAAGATTGCCAAATTCTGGTACTCATGGCCACACAGGTAAAAAACGCACTCTCCAAACCTAAGAATACAGCATCCATGGGAGCAGACAACATCCCGGGCTTTGTACTACATGAACTACAAAACGAACTGGCACCTCACCTAAGTGTCATGTTTAATCATAGCCCTACCTCAATCTTTGTGCCCAATGAGTGACACACAGCTACAGTTATCCCACTCCACAAGGCGGGATCCACCTTGGATCCCGGGAATTATCATCCCATCAGTCTGACGAGCCTGATCTGCAAAGCCATGGAACGCATTATCATGGAACTTATAAACAAAAACATTGGCAACCTTTGAACACTGGACCACACCCAGTTTGGTTTTGTAAAGGGCCGATCTTGTCTCCTCAACTTGATTGACTTCTTTGAATCAGTCTCCAGAGCCATGGACGAGGGTAAGGCAGTCCACGCAGCCTATCTGGACCTCACCAAGGCCTTCAACACCATCCCCCACTCTGGAATCATAGATAAACTTACTAAGCTGGGCATTAATCCCTATATCCCTCGATGGGCTGCCAACTGGCTTACTGACAGAACCCACACTGTAAAAGTAGCCAACTCAAAATCCATCTCCAGACAAGTGACAAGTGGAGTACCTCAGGGTTCAGTCCTGGGACAGGTCTTGTTTGGCATCTACTTCTCTGAAGTACAGACCAGCACTAAGGGACTCTGGCTAACAAAGGTTGCAGATGACTGCAAACTGGTGGCCATTAATGAGTCCCCAAATGATGTGGATATTCTACAAAAGGGCCTTACAGAAACAGATGCTTGGTGCCAGAGTCATGGGCTCATGCTCAATGCCAAGAAATGTATATTTATCCCCTTTGGGAAAAAACATGTACCCTTGAATTACCACATAAGTGGCAGTACACTAAACACTGAAAGTGTGATAAGGGAAGTGGGGACACAGGTGGGCAGTGGTCTCACCTTTGATAACCACATAGCCACAACAGTCAGGAAATCCTTCTATGTGGCACACCTCATCACTAAGGGCTTTTCATCCAGAAAAAGGAGGTCATTTTCCCACTGTACTCATCCCTCATTTGACCCATTATAGAGAACAATGCCCCATTCAGTATGTGCCTCACAAGACATCTGCAACAACTGGAAAGGCCACAAAAATACCTCACTAAAAGTATCATAGGCCTTAAGCAGATGTCCTATGCTGACCATCTAAAACAACTCCAGATATACTCTGTCGGATATCACCTACTCAGAGGTGATCTCTGCTTAACATACAAGGCCTTGTCAAACCCAGTGCTGTTGGACATGCTACACTTAAAGAAAAAACAATCCCTCAGTGCTACACACTCCAGGGATCCAAACCTGGTCAGTACATTGAACAAAACATGCTTTAGGGATAGGTTACTGACCTAGAGACTCCCCATACTCTGGAATAGACTGCCCATACATGTCAGGCTGACCGCCTCTTTGGCTCTCTTCAAAAGGAACCTTGACGATTGGGTGGGAAATAGTAAATTCACCCTGGGGATCACAACAGTCACCCTGCTAGAGAGGGGACCCTGGAAGTAAATATTCCTGGAAGAAATAGCCAGGGAGTTGTTATGGCTAGACTTGTATAGGCCCTAAGGCCAATAGTCTAGTACCAACCTATGAACCTATGAGCCTATAAACCAAAATTTTTCCAGCTGCAGTTCCATAATTTTCTAAATGCAGTTGTTCAGTATGTAGTTTATTTCATTTACAATTTCTGAAGTCTCTCCTCTTACACTGCTAGGATTCTATACTGTTTGTTTTTCTCACAGTCCTCTCTTGTTCTTTGTTTCTTCATAATCAGCATTTATCTTTGGAGTCGTCATGAAGTTTTGTTACTTGCTACAGACACACATGCACACATACACATACATGCACACTCACAAGTACACAAACACTATGCACAATCATTTTCTCTGTGATAAAAGGGACACCATTGTAGCAAGAGTAAAAATTCAAACATACGTTAATAAAATGTTATTCAAAATGTCTAAATTGAATGTACAAAAAATGAGAAAAATGTTTTATAGACAGCATGATTATCTGTAGTGTCCAAATATTCCCAGATGCACACATTATATTCATATATCAGTTATTGTACTACTGCCTGTGTTAGCATTTTTTTTGAATATATAAAACACAGTTCTATTGACAGATCACACAGTGCTTCACAATGCTAGGTTCAGAGGCAGCTCGTGCTACTGGACTGCAGGACTGCAGCCCCCCCAGCTGTAAAAAGGAAAGAAAATGTAAATAACAACAAATGCGAGTGGAACTTCATGCATGTGCACTCGGGTGTTCCCGATATCTGGACTGCTGCTGAACCAGTCCGGAGCAGGTGCACAGGAATCCAGACTGCTGGTGAGACAGTCCAGATTGGGAAGATAGCATTCAACAGCAAAGATCCCAGACGTCTATGCAGTTACAACTGCATAGACTGGAATGAGCTCAGACTACAACATCTGCAGGCTGGGTAGCAGCTTGTTCTCACAGGAAGGGGAAGGACTTTGCTCTCACAGGCTTCTAGTGTTGATGGATGGACTTTGAAGCAGGAATGGTATACTGTGGACAATTTCCTACCCACCATGACTTGTGAAATTTTTGCCTCATATTTTTGTTCTGTTCTGTTCCTGATAAAATCTGTGGTTTTCTGGATTTTGAATTCACTAAATAATGATAGGCATTGGAATTTCAGACTTCATATTCTTCAGAAAGTACATGGTAAGGCAAAACCTTTTATTCTAACAATTTTCTGTTTATAAGATCAATATTTGAAATCTGTCCCTGTTTGTGAGGCTGTATTCCCCCATTATTGGCTTTGTCCATGCTTTTTGTGCTAAGAGGTTGCGAGCTATGGTGAGAACTGAAGACACTGAATATGTTTGGGGGCTGTATTCCCCCATTATTGTCTTTGTCTAGGTGTTTTGTGCTAAGAGGTTGAGAGCTATGGTGAGAGCTGAATTCACTAAATGATAGCCATTTAAGTTTCAGTCTACCTGTCTTTTAAGCAACAGCTGATTTGGCATAGTGGTATATTGCTCTGACAGTAGTGCACAGTGTCCTGGGTTCAAGACTTAGCAGTGAAATGCATGGTGGAAACACAGTATTTTATTCTAGCAACTTTCCAAGATTATACAAGAAATTTTTAAAATGCATCCCTAGTTTTTGGGCTTTTATCCCCTCCCAATAAATTTTGGCTTTTTCCAGATTTGTTGTGCTTCAACATTAAGAGATACAGTTGAGTGCCGAGTGGATTTTCCAAGCAGCTGAGAGTTTGAAGAGAAGTTTAGTGCTGCTTATGCTGAATTTGCTTGCATTGTTAATAGCACAACAGGTAGTGTACTTGCTTTTGATGCAGAAGGCTGTGGGTTCTACTCCCACAGTATATAGATGCATTGCTGCTACTGTACTGTGTTGTACTTTTAAAGGGGTGGATGCTGCAATCCTGAGAATATTCTCTTTAGCGGAGATACTTAGTAACAATGAACCTGTAATCAGTTTGCCATCCATTCCCTATTACAATATTACTAGTTTATCATTTTTTTAATGTAACATACGCAATTTATTCCTCAAGGGCAACATGCACTTTATTTGTAGATGAAATAATGAAATATAAAGTTGTTTTCTGGCAGCAACCTCTTTATTAGTTACAGATCTCTTTAATCTGGAATTATTTAGATGACTTTTTCTTCTGCAGAGATTGTGCATATTTACTGATACTGGTGGATTGTACAAGTTTGAGTAGATTTTTATAATGGAAATGTTAAGAACTGGTCAGTTTTGCCATTATTGGTGCATGCATTTTATTTCATTGTCAACTGGAAAAATGTTCAAAACAATAAATTTAAAGGGCCCTCTAACTGTACTGTATTGCACAAGCAATATAATTTAATATAATCTGGATGTTGTATCAAAGAGTACATATATGTTTCCTGTGCAAGGGGCCTATGATTTGAAATCAGCTCAAAGTTAATCTTTATCTGCCACTGGCCAAATGTATTTTCTTTGAATGTGGGTTTCAATGCTCTTTCAATGAATGTGAGTTTCAGGTGCAGAGAAGTTTTAATGCTAAGTCTATTTTCATTGTGAGACTGTGTACATTGCTTTGTTTAGCAGATGTCTGTTAGTGTTTGTGCTGTAAAATGTAAAATAAAACATTTAAATTAAATCCAAATCATTGTAGAAGTAAAGCAGTATGCACATTACAGTGTTTATGGTAAATGGGGCAAAATTGCTAAATAATTAGGCATTGGAATAGCTACAGGGGAAGCCCCATTCGAACATTATTTTGTGAGGGTGCTAGGGTGGCAAACTCAGACAGCCCCTGCTGAACTATACCTCTTAACTCTCCAGATTTTTTGCAAAATGAATAGATTTTTGCTTCTTATTTTTGGTTTGTTCCTCATAATATTTGTGGTTTTCTGGCAAATCATTTAGGAATGAAGTCACTGAATAATGGCAGACATTGAGTTTTAGACTTCATACTCTTCATACAAATGCATGCTAAAGCAAGACCTGTTATTCTGTCAACTGTCTAAGTTGATACAAGAGCAATTTTTAGTACTGTTTGTATGTCCATATTTCCTGTGTTAAGAGGATGAGAGGTATGCACAAATAAATCACTTTATATAATTAAGTATATCCAAACCTCTCAACTGTCCCCAATTTTTTCTCAAAATGTTGCTCTCCCCATAATAATCCCTCCACAAAATTGCAAATTTGGAAGAAAATGTTGAGGGTTTACAAATAATAAATAATTGTAATGAACAGATTAGAGATTACTTTTAATTTCAGAAATGTGTGTAGATTCTCTTATTTTGTCAGCTGCTGAAGTTAACAGTACTAAAATAAAAAAGTGTCCCTTCTTTGACAATTTCCCAACTTTATTGTGTGGCTATTTTATATTTTTACATCACGTTTGGTCCGTTTTTCATAAAATTGTTGTTTTCTGGCAAATTAGTAGCAAATCATTAAAGACTGAAGTTAATAAGCACAGACATTCAGCCCTACACTGACCGCCTTAAAAACTCCAGCTATACTCTGTCACATATCGTCTACTTACAGGAAATCTCTGCTTAACATACAAGGCCATGTCAAACCCAGAGCTGTTGGACATGCTACTCTTAAAGAAATCCCAATCCCTCAGAGTCACATGCTTCAGGGATCTAAACCTTGTCATCACAAAAAAAAAACATGTTGAAGAGATAAGTTCCTGACCCAGAGACTCCCCAGACTCTGAAATAGACTGCCCATATGTGTCAAGCAGAGCACCTCTTTGGCCCTCTTCAAAAGGAACATTGATGATTGGATGGGAGAAAGGAAATTCACCCTGTAAAATGCAAGTAAGCATTGAAAGCCTTTTTGTTGGTACCCCTTAAATCATTAGAGAGATTATATTTTTAATGTAATTATAATTAGCTTTTGCTATGATTTATACCGAATGAATGTTTTACATAGGTTATATGTACATTAACAATAGTTATTTTAATAGAAGTAATTATATGTTGGTTATAGGGAGTATGTGCCTTTAAGAATGTAATGTGTGATGTGATTTCATAATGATTTTAACTATTTAAACTGTCTTTTTATTATTTTGATTGTCTGATGCAGTTCATACATTTGTTTTGGGCGAAAGTGCTTACTTTGATCGCTTATAAAGTTTTTTTTTTACGAACCTTGCCTTTGAGTTTTTGTTTTAAGTTAGTTTCTTTTTTACCCTGTTTATTTGTTTGTGGATATGGCAAGTGGTTCATCTTCTAGTTCACTTTCGCTTTTCTTACAAGAAAGGATTAATTCCACCACTGAAGTGAATGCAGTGGGGAATTCGACATTATTAAGTCAACGTCTTACCAACCAAGTGGATGATTTAACTAAGAGACTGAAAGCTAATCTTCCGAGTTTACAGGAAGTGGCTGAACTGCAAGAGTCAAGACAGGGCACCAGTGAACTGGCTTTGGTTTTGGATGATGTGCCCTTAACAGCATCGGGTTTAGCCCTGAACCAGCCTGTGGCTGACCCTTCACATATCTCCCACACTTGCGGACTTAACCGTCAACTAGTACAAGGTAGAGTGCCTTCTTTACTCGAGTGCTTCAATAAGCCCATTCATCCGTTACCTGATTGATCATCTGAAGGCATTTCCTTTAATAATGCTAATAACAGAAAGAACATTGTGAACAATTTAAAAGTATTCGATTTGAAGCTCTTCAGGTTTAAAAAAACTACAGCTTGAGGTTTTCTATTTACAGGAATGTACTAACAGATGCCAAATACCTAAGGGTTTACACCAGTGGCGATATCTGACTGGCCTTATTCACAACTCTTCATTCCATCATGAATTAATCCAACTTTTTGACTCTCAGGGTTGTGAATTTTTTCACTTACTCATTAAAAACTATAATGAATCAATGACTTTCCTGAAAGAAGACCTTCTCACCTTAGAGACTCAGATTAAAGAAGATGAGGATTTTCCTCATTATAAATATGATTTTGATCATATTTTTATGAGTATAGAGGGTGTTTGTCTAAAGTAAGATCTACTAAGTTGAAAAAAACTAGAACATGATGGAAAATATTATTTGAATCGGGTGGCTTATCCACCTCCACCTACTTTAATATTTATGAGCTGCCAACTAGTGAAACAAGGCAGCTACTGCCCCATTTAAATAATGATATGCATGAAGCTATAAACAGTAATCAAATCTCCTCTGTTGCCCTGGAGAATGAACCCCGTGACACTAAATAACCAATGAAATGCAGCAAACGTTTGTAGCAGCATCAGGAAAATACAAATTTCTCTAACAACCAGGGTTTTCATACGAGCGAGAAGGGGAACAAACGCCAATTGAGTCAGGGTTCATGGAACACTCAATGCCACAAGAGGAACAACAAATGTTGGAAATAGGTCATTCTAATGCTAATTGACCAACTTTTCTGCACAACAAGCACTTGCGCATCCATTTGAATTCAACTGGTGACTTCAAAATCTACAATTATTCGAACTTCGATCCCTCCACTGAATTGGTGGACTTACTATCTAAAGGTCTATTGTTTGTACCTAGCAGGCAAGCAGATCTGGCTAGGACTTTACTAGACCTAAAAATTTTCACACATAAGTTAAATCTTACTTTCCTTTTGGGGACAGAACACTAGTTCACATAATGATTTACACATTTCCAGCATTTATAATCCACCTTTGAACAATACTTTGTTTTTTTTTTGAGAAGCTATGTGAACTGGACATTAGATGCTTACTAAGCAAACAATTTATGAAAGGTTGTGCATGTAATATGTCTGAAGCAGAAAGAAATGTATTAGACTTGTTAAAGTCTCAGAAAATATGTATTTTAAAACCTGATAAGGGTGGAGGTTTAAGTTTTATGAATGAGCATGATTATGTGGACAAAATGTTATGTATGCTTAACACTGATACTTATGTAAAAATTTCTTTGAATGAGTTTAATGGTGCCTGTCAGCAAATAAGGTCTTTAATTAATAACCTATTTATTGAAAAATGGATTGATTTGAATACACCTAATTATTCAAACATTTTAGCGCCCCTTACAGCAGTAATTTTTGGGTTGCCCAAGATCCCTAAAGATTTGTTAAACCCTCCATTCTGACCCATAGTTGATGGTAGGAATTGTATTACCTATGGATGTGCTAAACCTGTGGATTTAAAGCTGAAAAAACACTTAGAGAATGAATCCCAAAACTCTAGGGACTCCTGGGATTTTCTAGTCTCCCTTAATGCATTATGTTTCCAAGCCAACTATAATTTTCTCACCATCGATGTCAAAGATCTATATACAGTTATCCCGCATGAACTTGGCATCCTTTGGGTCAGTGAATGTTTACTTTTGAATGGGGCTTTAAGTACTGAAGTTTACTTAATTGAATGCATACTAGAAATTGTGTTAACTAATAACCTGCTTATATTCAATGGTGAATATTATTTACAGAGAATGGGTGTTGCTATGGGCTCCCCTTGTGTGGGACGTTTTGCTAATTGTGTTATGGCATACTGGGAGGGTGAATTCCTATTTAAGAACAGCGTATATAAAGACAAGGTTTACTGGAACACCAGATTCGTGGAGGATATTTTTATCATTTTCAGGGGAGATAAGGCTAATGCTGCAACTTTTGTTTAATCAATCTCAGGTTTTACATCATTTCTCAAATTTACTTTTGAGTTTAATGAGAATAATCCTATGTTGATGTACAATTATCAAAGGACACAATTAATGGGAGATATTTGGCTAAGATCATCCTCAAACCTAAGTACTCTGATATGTTTTTGCACTTCAATAGTTCCCATCCATTTCACCAGAAAAAAAGCTGTTATTAAAGGCCAACTGGTGAGAGCCGCTAGAATGACCTCATTGGACAGTGATTTTTTGTTCGAATGTGACAACCTAAATAAAATGTCCTCAAAAGACGATACCCCCTTTCACTGGTTGATAAATCATAGTTGAAGTTCTTAAGAAAAGAGATAGTGGGTGGCTTAGACCTATATTAAAAAGAACATCCATGGAACTTATTGAACCTATTTATGATGGAGTAGTAGGGAATGAAAGCATTGATCTTAGTAATTAAATTGTAGCCCCTATACACAACGATGGTGTTCACGCTTTTAAATGTATCACAACTTATTCATTAGATGCTAATTATTTGTGTGACATTTTGTTGAAAAATTGGAATATTTTATTAGAAAATCCCTTCATTAAACATAAAATCAATAACAGAACAGACCTGGATTGATTTTTAAAAGGGGGAATAACCGGAAGGGTATTCTGGAAAGTAACATAAATGTGAACCTTTCCAACACTGGCATGGTTAAGTGTGGCAGATATAACACTTGTAAATTTATGAAAGTGACTAATAGATTTTCCATCAATAATGTCACTTATAGAATCAGAGGTAGATTCAATTGTGAAAGTTCTGGAATCATTTATATTGCTTTATACCAATGTTGTCTGGGGTTTTACATTGGAAAACCAAGAGACATTTCAAACAGAGGGTTTACGAACACCAATATAATATTGGGAAACTCAGTGTTACAAATGCCTTAGCAAAACTTATTTTGGAAAACCCAGGCCATTTCTTCAATTATTTAGTTATTGAAAATATCAGCAAAAGCATCAGGGGTGGGCCATGGGCCCTTTGCTTGGAAGAAAGAGAGCTCTAGTGGAACTTAAAGTTTATGCATATGTCCACCCTGGTTTAAATGACCAATGCTCTCTGAAATGCATTTTACACCTTAAATATTTAGAGAGATGATATTTTTTAATGTAATTATAATTAGCTTTTGCAATGATTTATACTGAATGATTTTTTCTGACATAGGTTATATGTGCATTAACAATAGTTATTTTAATAGAAGTAATTATATGTTGGTTATAGGGAGTATGTGTCTTTAAGAATGTAATGTGTGATGCGTTGTCATAATGATTTAAACTATTTAAACTGTCTTTTTATTCATTTGATTGATGAAGTTCATACATTTGTTTTGGATGAAAGCGCTAACTTTGATCGTTTATAAAGTTTTTTTTGATTAACCTTGCCTTTGAGTTTTTGTTTTAAGTTAGTTTCTTCTTTACCCTGTTTATAAGACAGTAAGATGCAAGTAAGCTTTAATAAGCATACTGTTAAAGAATTACCAACATTGAAAGCCTTTTTGTTGTTGCCATACAGAGAATATTTACATAACTATATAGCGTATAAGCCTTAGGTACTGAAATGCATATGACAGTATTTTTAATAAAGGACAGGATTACAGTATTTTCAGAAGCTTATTACATTTGATGGAGACTTTCAGTCATCTTTGCAGGCTTTACCATAAAGTAAACAGAATGCCAATATATCATGTGTGGTCCATAACCTGTGCAGTAATCCTTTAAGCAATGTATCTTGAGTTTGTCTTTTGTTTGCTGTTCATTTTCTACTTTGATCATGTTTTCCCCATGAACAAGTAGATAGTTTTTGTCAGGTAGCAGGTCGTTTTTGGATAAGAAACATTTTTACAAGTGGGGGTATCACAGAGATTGCTACTTTTAGCATGTTACTTGGTACTTTTATAAAGCTGAATATAAATTATAATTAGAACTGCAGTGCAAAGAGAAGTGGTTTGAGTGCTGCTTGTTTTTTTATACTTGATTTTGACTGGCATTCTAGTATGTGTTTAAAAAGTAATTTATTTTTTCATGCCTCACAACCTTTTTGTTTCCATCTAGATATTAAGTAAGCTGTGATGTAGCCAATACATTAAGATATTTTTTTCTTCTACAATTCAATTTGTCTTGATTGGACTCTTATAATGGTGGTTTTGTACCCAGGGCAGTGTATTTAATTAAAGTCCCAGTTTTTGCATTTTTTAGCATAACCTCACCCCTTTCCAGTTGGCCCCACCCATTCCCATTGGCCCCACCCATTCAGCTGTCTCCTGCAGCCTCCCTTTGATTTGAAGTCACCAGCCATGACTGGATATGTTGCTACTTTAATTTGTCCTTTCAAGGGTATTAAATAAATGTGATTATGTCACGAGTGGAGTCCCACTGGGTTCAGTCTTGGGTCCTCTCCTCTTTGGTATCTACTTCACTGAAGTCCAGGCCAACACAAAGGGACTCTGGCTGACAAAGGTCACAGACAATTGCAAGTTAGGAGCTATTATTAACTCCCGTAATGATGCTGCCAAAAAATGTGTCATCATCCCCCTTGGGAAAAACCCAGTTCCCTTGAATTACCACATCGATGGTAGTCCACTGAACACAGAAGGCATTATAAGAGATCTGGGAACACAAGTTGACAGCAGCATCTCTTTTGACCACCACATTGGCACTGTGGTTAGAAAGTCCTTCTATGTGGCACATTTAATTACTAAGGGTTTTGCATCCAGAAAGAAAGAGGTCATTTTCTCCCTCAACTCTTCCCTCATTAGGCCAATCATCGAGTACAATGCCCCATTTGGCATGTACCTCAATAGACACCTGCAATAACTGGAAAGGCTGCAAATGTACCTCACAAAGAGGACCCTAGGCCTTAAACACTTATCCTATATGGACAGACTCAAAAGACTCTAACTATTCTCTGCCTCATATCACCTTCTTAGAGGCAATCTCTGCTTGACTTACGAAACCATGGCTGACCCAGCTCTGTTAGAAATACTACAGCTAAAGAAATTCTAAACCCTCCGCACCACACACTCCAGAGACCTCACCCTCATTACCACAATCAACAGAACATGATGGAGGGACAGGTTCATAACCCAGAGACTGCCCATGCTACAGAATAGACTTCCCATACATGTCAAGCAGAGCACCTCACTGGTCCTTTTCAAGAGAAATCTTGATGAGTGGATGGGAAATAGAAAATTCACCTCCAGTGGCTCTACTCGACAGAGGCACTAGAAACTAATGTAGTGTGGCATGATGCCAGGGTAATCCTATGGGCTAGGTTTGTAAAGGCTCCAGGGCCATTAGCCTAGTACATACCTATGAACCTATGAATCTATTTATAACTTAATTTTGGTATTATATAAGTAGTCACTTTCTATCTTTAGAAGCATTAATTCAGAACTGGTGAAGGGTGAAGAATACATTTTTTATGAGGTGCAGACTAAATATGAAGGACATCTTGCTGATTCTTATCCTCAACAAACCAAAGAACATGTGGGTCGGGGTCCACAAGATAGGATGTAGAATTCTTTGAAACTGTTAACTTCAACCTGCTGAAGCCTAGTGAGGAAGATAAGTATTACATAGTCATGAGGCTATAGGAAGGAGATGAGAAAGATGCTTTGGTACTGTTTAGGCTGCAGCTATGTTTACATTTTTTAATTATTATACTCTACAGATCTACCGTTATCAGGAGATAAATGTAGAAAGTTCCTAATTCAGCAATATGCTGCCATGGTGCCTTTTCAAGCTTATGGGGATGAATTTTCAACATAAGTCAATAGAATTAAGCAGTCAAATAGCATTAATACAACATAAATTGGTTACATTGGAGGTCAAGGTGAAGTGGAAAAATGTGTGCCTTATTGGGATTCTAGAATCTGAGAAAGGATCTAATTTCTTTGGCATTGTGGAAACCAAGGTGTCACAATGAACTGCATTCTGTAAAAAATATCTGGATATTGAAAAGTCATTCTTATTACCATAATTGACATCTGATATAATCTATCATCAATCAAGTGTGCTTCTGGTTCAGTTCTTGAATTGTAAGAAAGTGTAGATCATATTGAAGCTTTGCTGTTCTATTGTGAGGATACCTGCTTCCTGCCCTAAAGAGTACCAATGTGTAAGCTACAGCAGAAGTTATTTACAACAATCTTAAATGTATTCCTTTCAACCAGAATGCATAAATCTAAGTCAATGAGATGCAGGCTGTAAGAGTGAGTGTGATCATTTAATTAAGTAACCAAGAAATCAGTACCAGTGGAACAGGGTAAAAAGAAAGACTGTACACAGTGGATCTGAAAGAATTAGAAGAGGAGCCTGACCAATGGAAAGATGAGATAACTATAGCATGTTCAATGGGAGGTGTGGGATAGGAAGAGAGATGTTTGGCTTCATGGATGAACTTGTAGTCAATGAATAATGCCAGTTTGACTTGGTCAACAGCATTATAATGCTATGAATTGGTAAAGGCAGAACTGCACCATGGATGGTAAATCTGTAAGATGCTCTATGGCATTTTGCATTCACAATATTTGATACAGCTCCCAGTTAGTTAACTGAAATCCTTTAAAATATGGAGTTCAAAAGTTCATGAATCACAGTGACTCCACTTTGACTGCATGCTTTGCATGTCTGCAATGACTTGTTAATTGTTGCGAAGGAATGTCTGCATTCCAGATGATGTTTGTCACATTTCCTGCATTATTTCTTCATGTTATGACGAGAGATGCACCTCCTTATGCATTGGTTTAAGGGTCCCATAAGACAGGAGTTCTATTGGTCTCGATACCTAATGACAGCAATTAAATTGTTGTTTTTTTTTTTTTTTTTAATTCTCCCAGCATCTGCTAACTACCTTTTAATTAGATGTGGTTTTTGAAATGTATTTAAAGGGAAAGGGAGAATTTTTTATGTTCATTTATAAGAACTGTATTGTTTCACATTGTACAGTGTCTGGAAGACTAGGCTGCCATGCTTATCATATTAAATGGGATGCTGCTACCTTTTGAATTATAAAAATATGTTTCTGAATCAACATTTTCAAAGTGTGTATAAAATGAGTGTGTAAAGACATAAATGTAAAACTAATATATTTTATTTATTTATTTTATTTTATTTATTTATCATTTGTTTACTGGGAGCATCCAACTGAGCTGGATGCCCATTTTCAGAGGAAGCTCAGGAGAAGAGCTCCATGTTATAGAAAGAATTCAAAAATTTACAAAAAGTATGAATATAAACAAAGGTTAAACAGATATGCAATGCTACAACAATTTTTACAAACATATGAGATAAGGTAGTTAGTTAAAAACAACACAATACATGGAATTTACATGAAAGTGTCCTGTGACTCGTATCTTATCAAGATGGTAAATTCAATATAAGTAATGAGCTGCATGTTTGTTTAGATATAAGAAACATATTGTGTCTTATGCAAAAGTAGTAAAAATAGACAGTGCCTTGATGGTTCAGCCTTTCTGTAGGAGAGAGGAGAGGAAGATGTTGAGACTTAGCTATTAGATATTAGTACTTAGATATTAGAAAATGGTACTTAGATACTGGGAACGAGAGCAGGACTGAATGACTGCGGAAGGGTGTGCTGAGTGGTCATCTAGGGGAAGTGGTGAGTAGTCATCCAGGGGAAAAGAGAGAACATAGCCAGTTGTCATTTAGGTAATTTTTGAGGAGTGATTTAATTTTTTTGAATTAGTTGTGTTTATGATTGGTTGTGGGATGGAGTTTCAGATCTTGGATATTTTGTGTGAGTAAAGGGATTCACCAAAGCTGATGTTGGCTTTTGTGGTTATTAATAATAATTTATCAGAGGATCTCAAAGTTCTGTTGTTCATATATGGCTGTACTAGGTCTTTGAGAACTGGACAGTTGTTTGACTGGTGGATGATGGAGTGGGTGATGGTTAGTTGGTTTAGGTGGAGGAGATTGGGAAGTTCAATCCAGTTTAGTTCTTATAGCGCAGAGCAGCGATGAGTTATATTTGGATGGTTAAGGGTGAATCTAGCTATTTTGTAAAAGCAGGCCTTGAATTTGTTTAGGTCTGTTTTTCTAAGATTTGTAAAGATGGGGGAAGCATATAGTAGGGTGGAGAAGAGATATGTTCTGGCTATGGCCTGTCTGGAGGTATTTGTGAGGAATGGTTTTGGTCTATAGAGAGCTCCAAGTTTAATATGCACCTTTTTAATGGTTAAAGCCAAATGTTTATTGAATTTTAATGAGTTATTGATTGTTACTCCAAGACGTTTTGTATGTACCACTGGTTCAATTTGGTACCGTTAGATGAAAAGATACTGAAGGCATACCTCTCAACTTGCAAACATCAAAAATCTGGACAAATTTATACACTGATTAACATAAAATTTACATAGATCCTTGTGCAACTCCATCCACTCCAATGGAATTGGGGAATACCAAATTTCAAATGCAAACTGAACACCAGACAACTAAAATATGGCCCCAGAGTCCCAGACCCTGTAGTAAATGGAAACCGTTTTATTTTTTAATGTGTAGCAATGATGTTCACTGGGAAGGGAGAAGATGATGAACATTAAGATTTTGTTTTTGGTGACTTGCATGCAGTAGGTGTGTTTTGTGGTACAAGTAGGGCATTTAATGGTAGGCAATATTCTATTCTTAGCAAAAGAATATTATAGTTTACTATGACCTCCAAAAGTCATTCTCTGTGGCCTACTGATCAGTGGCATACCTAGAGTTTGTGCCATCTGGGGTTGTCTTTGAGTTTGCTGCCCTTCCACTCTCACAAAATCATGGTCGAATGGGGCCACCCCATACACAACCCTCCCCCTACAGTCATTCCAATGTCCCATTACTTGGCTATTTGGCCCCATTTACCATAAACACTGTAATGTGCATACTGCTTTACTTCTACAATGATTATTTGGATTTCATTTAAAACTTTTATTTTTCATTTTATAGCACAAACACTAATAGATATCTGCTAAACAAAGCAATACAGTCTCACAATGAAAATAGACTTAGCATTAAAACTTCTCTCCCTTGAAACTCACATTGATTGAAACAGCATTGAAACCCACATTCAAAAAAAAATGTATCTGGCCAGTGGTGGTTAAAGATTACCTTTGGGCTGTTTTCAAATCATAGGCCCCTTGCACACAAAACATACATGTGTTCTTTGATACACCTTCCTAATTGTATTAAATTATATTCCTTGTATAATACAGCACACTTGCTAGAGCGCGTTTTAAATTTATTGTTTTGAACATTTTTCCTGTAAGCAATGAAACAAAATGCATGAACCAATGATGACAAAACTAACCAATTCAGAACATTTCCATCACAAAAGTGTACTCAGACTTCTACAAAATGGATGGCAAACTGATAACAGGTTCATAGTTACTAGGTATCTCTACCAAAGTGGACATTCTCGGGTCTGCAGCATCCACCCACTTTAAAAGTATGACACAATACACCATCAACAATTCATCTACATACTGTGGGAGTGGAACCCACAGCATTCTGCAGCAAAAGCAAGCATTTTACCTGTTCTGCTACTCTCCCCCTGAAGAACTATGCAGCACAAGAAATCTGGAAAAAGCCAAAATTTATGGGGGGGGGGCAAAGGCCCAACACGAGGGACACATTTTAAACATTGCTTGTATAATCTTAGAAAAGTTGCTAGAATAAAATATTTTGTGTTACCATGCATTTCCTGAAAGATAGGAAGACTGAAACTTAAATGGCTATCATTATTTAGTGAATTCAGTTCTCACTGATTTGCCAGAAAACCACAAATTTTAAGAGGAACAGACCAAAAGTGTGAGCCAAGCATTCCAGACATTCTTTTTACAATTGAGAACTATGGACTTAACTCCTTAAATCAAGCAGCGGTGGTAGGGGTAGAGAATTTAGGCTTTTGGTCCCTGTACCTAAGATATAGGGCTTGGGTCTGAGTAAATCTAACTACCAGTTATACCTAAATGGGGTATATTATACACACACATAGTGCAAACTCTGCCATTTCTTTTGCACACACCTTCAATGCAAGCAAAGGTTTCAGCAGCTGACTGCTGTTTTTTTTCCTACACATAAGACACAAGCAAACATCTCATTAGCTTAATAGAATTACTGCCAGAATGCAGGCTTTCAGCTTAACAGAATGACTGTCACTTCAGTATGCAAGCAAAGTAAAATAGCTGCAGACTCTGCCATTTCTCTTGCAGATAAGACAATTAATGCAGACAGTTATATTTGTTTGCTTTTTTTGCCTTACCTGGGGGAAGAAAGATGTGCTGTGCACTGCCTGATGGTTCAATTCTGCAGCAAGTTAATTTAAATTAATGAATGGCTACACTTGATGACATCAGGACCAGAAAAAAAAGGGAAATTCAGAAATTAAAGGGGTCACTTGGGAATTCATGGCACCCCAATATTTTCCCTTCAAACTGTAGAATTCAGTACAGTTGAGAGGTATGACTGAAGGTGGATTGAGATCTTTGTGACTTGCCTTTAGTAAAGATCATCAGTTTAGTTTTGTTTGGGTTAAGTATTAGCTGATGAGTAGAAAGGTATTGCTCTATGTCTAGGAAGGATCTTTGTATTATTTCCAGGAGTATGGGGAGAGTTGGGGTTGAGCATATTAGGAAGGAGTCATCAGCATATTGAATAATAGTAACCTTTTTAGTAGCAGTAGATATTTTATTGGTGAATATAGAGAAGTGTAGTGGACCAAGGATTGACCCTTGAGGTCAAGGGGGTAAAGTCATTCACACTGTCTACCTTGATCTGGCCAAGGCAGTTGACACAATACCCCACTCAAGTATTGTTGACAAACTAAAATGGTTAGGTACAAACACATATGTCACCTGGTGGATATCCAACTGGATCACAGCCAGGACCCAGGAAGTTAGAACTGGGGAGTCCACCTCTACAAAGAGGCCAGTCACAAGTGGATTCCCTCAGGGATCAGTCCATGGACAGCTCCTTCTCAGAAGTCAAGGCCAATGTCAGTGGTCTCTGGCTAACTAAATTTACAGATGACTGCAAATTAGGAGCTGTCATTGAACCTCACACTTACACAAATGTTCTCCAGGTGGGTCTGACACAGACAAACAACTGGTATCAGAACCATTAACTAAAACTAAATGCCAAGATATGCATAATTGTATCCTTTGTGAAGTCATCCATTCCTGGCAACTATCATAGGAACACACATAGATAGTAATCTAGCCTTTGATTATCACGTGTCTACAGTGATGAAGAAATCATTTTATGTTGCTCAACTTGTAAACAAAGGTACGGCATCTAAGTCCAAGGAAGTTATTGTTTCACCATATTTGGCAATAATCAGACCTATAATTGAGTACAATGCCCCTTTGGATGTATCTATCCAGGCATATCCAACAACTGGAATGTCCACAGACGTTCCTCACTAAAAAATACAGGGTGTAAGTAATATGTCCTGTGCAGACTGCCGAAAAGTCATTCTCTGTGGCCTACTGATCAGTGGCATACCTAGAGTTTGTGCCATCTGGGTTTGTCTTTGAGTTTGCTGCCCTTCCACTCTCACAAAATCATGGTCGAATGGGGCCACCCCATACACAACCCTCCCCCTACAGTCATTCCAATGTCCCATTACTTGGCTATTTGGCCCCATTTACCATAAACACTGTAATGTGCATACTGCTTTACTTCTACAATGATTATTTGGATTTCATTTAAAACTTTTATTTTTCATTTTATAGCACAAACACTAATAGATATCTGCTAAACAAAGCAATACAGTCTCACAATGAAAATAGACTTAGCATTAAAACTTCTCTCCCTTGAAACTCACATTGATTGAAACAGCATTGAAACCCACATTCAAAAAAAAATGTATCTGGCCAGTGGTGGTTAAAGATTACCTTTGGGCTGTTTTCAAATCATAGGCCCCTTGCACACAAAACATACATGTGTTCTTTGATACACCTTCCTAATTGTATTAAATTATATTCCTTGTATAATACAGCACACTTGCTAGAGCGTTTTAAATTTATTGTTTTGAACATTTTTCCTGTAAGCAATGAAACAAAATGCATGAACCAATGATGACAAAACTAACCAATTCAGAACATTTCCATCACAAAAGTGTACTCAGACTTCTACAAAATGGATGGCAAACTGATAACAGGTTCATAGTTACTAGGTATCTCTACCAAAGTGGACATTCTCGGGTCTGCAGCATCCACCCACTTTAAAAGTATGACACAATACACCATCAACAATTCATCTACATACTGTGGGAGTGGAACCCACAGCATTCTGCAGCAAAAGCAAGCAGTTTACCTGTTCTGCTACTCTCCCCCTGAAGAACTATGCAGCACAAGAAATCTGGAAAAAGCCAAAATTTATGGGGGGGGGGGTAAAGGCCCAACACGAGGGACACATTTTAAACATTGCTTGTATAATCTTAGAAAAGTTGCTAGTATAAAATGTTTTGTGTTACCATGCATTTCCTGAAAGATAGGAAGACTGAAACTTAAATGGCTATCATTATTTAGTGAATTCAGTTCTCACTGATTTGCCAGAAAACCACAAATTTTAAGAGGAACAGACCAAAAGTGTGAGCCAAGCATTCCAGACATTCTTTTTACAATTGAGAACTATGGACTTAACTCCTTAAATCAAGCAGCGGTGGTAGGGGTAGAGAATTTACGCTTTTGGTCCCTGTACCTAAGATATAGGACTTGGGTCTGAGTAAATCTAACTACCAGTTATACCTAAATGGGGTATATTATACACACACATAGTGCAAACTCTGCCATTTCTTTTGCACACACCTTCAGTGCAAGCAAAGGTTTCAGCAGCTGACTGCTGTTTTTTTCCTACACATAAGACACAAGCAAACATCTCATTAGCTTAATAGAATTATTGCCAGAATGCAGGCTTTCAGCTTAACAGAATGACTGTCACTTCAGTATGCAAGCAAAGTAAAATAGCTGCAGACTCTGCCATTTCTCTTGCAGATAAGACAATTAATGCAGACAGTTATATTTGTTTGCTTTTTTTGCCTTACCTGGGGGAAGGAAGATGTGCTGTGCACTGCCTGATGGTTCAATTCTGCAGCAAGTTAAATTAAACTAATAAATGGCTACACTTGATGACATCAGGACCAGAAAAAAAAGGGAAATTCAGAAATTAAAGGGGTTACTTGGGAATTCATGGCACCCCAATATTTTCCCTTCAAACTGAAGAATTCAGTACAGTTGAGAGGTATGACTGAAGGTGGATTGAGATCCTTGTGACTTGCTTTTAGTAAAGATCATCAGTTTAGTTTTGTTTGGGTTAAGTATTAGCTGATGAGTAGAAAGGTATTGCTCTATGTCTAGGAAGGATCTTTGTATTATTTCCAGGAGTATGGGGAGAGTTGGGGTTGAGCATATTAGGAAGGAGTCATCAGCATATTGAATAATAGTAACCTTTTTAGTAGCAGTAGATATTTTATTGGTGAATATAGAGAAGCGTAGTGGACCAAGGATTGACCCTTGAGGTCAAGGGGGTAAAGTCATTCACACTGTCTACCTTGACCCTGGCCAAGGCAGTTGACACAATACCCCACTCAAGTATTGTTGACAAACTAAAATGGTTAGGTACAAACACATATGTCACCTGGTGGATATCCAACTGGCTCACAGACAGGACCCAGGAAGTTAGAACTGGGGAGTCCACCTCTACAAAGAGGCCAGTCACAAGTGGATTCCCTCAGGGATCAGTCCATGGACAGCTCCTTCTCAGAAGTCAAGGCCAATGTCAGTGGTCTCTGGCTAACTAAATTTACAGATGACTGCAAATTAGGAGCTGTCATTGAACCTCACACTTACACAAATGTTCTCCAGGCGGGTCTGACACAGACAAACAACTGGTATCAGAACCATTAACTAAAACTAAATGCCAAGAAATGCATAATAGTATCCTTTGTGAAGTCATCCATTCCTGGCAACTATCATAGGAACACACATAGATAGTAATCTAGCCTTTGATTATCACGTGTCTACAGTGATGAAGAAATCATGTTATGTTGCTCAACTTGTAAACAAAGGTACGGCATCTAAGTCCAAGGAAGTTATTTTTCACCGTATTTGGCAATCATCAGACCTATAATTGAGTACAATGCCCCTTTGGATGTACCTATCCAGGCATATCCAACAACTGGAATGTCCACAGAGGTTCCTCACTAAAAAATACAGGGTGTAAGTAATATGTCCTGTGCAGACTGCCTCAAGGCCATATCTCCGTATTCTTTCTCCTACAGGCTTTTGAGGGGAGATCTATGCTTGGCATACAGGGCATTGTCAGATCCCACTCTAATGGACTTCCAGCATACCCGCAAAACAAACAGCACCAGAATTACCTGTTCTAAAGACTTAAACCTTGCCTGTGATATAAATAGGACCTGCTGGAGAGATAGGTATATATCTCAGAGACTACGCCGTCTATGGAACAGGTTCCCCATTCATATGAAGCAGAGTTTCTCCCTAACCCAATTTAAGTGCAACTTGGACAATTGGATGGGAAACCAGAAATTCATCCCTGGTTTGGCACCTATATCTCTAATGGACAGAGGTAACCTGCAAATCGTTAATCTCCCTGGCACATGCTTACACTTATCAAGGGTATCAGAACTTGTAAGAGATTTGGGATGTATGCCTAGATTTAAAAAGGCCCTTGTGGTCATTAGCCTAGTAAACACCTATGAATTTATGAACCTATAAATACCCACTGAGACTGGTAGGAGGGGAGAAAATGAGTTTTGCCCCTTAACTGCTTCCTAATGATCAGTTAAGTAGCTGTGGAACCAGGCTAGTGCTGTTTGGGAGATGTTTATGGAAGCTAGTTCATTTAGTAGTTTTTGATGAGATACTGTGTCAGAGTTTTTTGATATGTCAAGGAATATGGATGAGACTAATTGGCCATTGTTTTTAAGCTGGTTGATGGTATTGAAGCAAATTAAGGCTGTTGTGGTGTTATGCTTTGGTCTGAAACTGTGTTGTGAGTTTGAGAGATGATTCTTCTGTAGTAGGTAGTCTAGGAATTGTTTGTGAATGGATTTTTTGAAGATTTATGCTAATTGAGGTAGAAAGGCTATGGGTCGGTAGGTAGTTGGCTAACTCTGTTGAGGGGCAGCCTTTATGCAAAAGTATGATATGAGATATTTTTCACTGTTTAGGTATGTAATGTTCTGTGACAGACTGATTGATTAGAATGGAGATGGGGTATGCAATTGCTTATGCTGATAATCCGGGAAATTCATTGGGTAATTGGTCAGCAGCTGGGGCAGAAGGTTTTAGTTTAAGAAACAGTTTTATGGTATTGGTTTGAACTGTTTTGATAGTGAATAAGTTGTATTTTGGGAAGGCTACCAAGGGTATTGTTAGGGGGGGTTTATATCAGTCCGTCAAAACGGCCGAATATTGAATACCAGATGTTCAAACTGTAAAGTTCGAACACTGGCAATCGCGAAGCCGCGGCCCACTGAATTCTTTCCCAGGAAAAGAATTTGGTGGGCCGTTTCTGTGGCTTCGCGAGTATCAGGACTGTGGTGGGAAGTTACGGGTCGGGTTCAGGTAAGTGTGCGATTGTGTGGATGTTAGGGTTAGGGCACAGTTTATGTAAGTTAGGGTTAAGGCGTGGTGAGGTGGGTGTGCGATAGGGAAAGACTTTAGGGTTAGGGCGGGATAGGTGAGTTAGGGTTAGGGCACTAGTCAGGTGAGTGTGTGATAGTGATGGACGTTAGGGTTTGGCTTAAGGTAAGTGGATAGGTAGTAGTGTATGTACAGTTTAGTGTAGGGTTAGATGTAGTATTTTGAGTGTATGTGTGTGAATTGATGTTGTTTTGGTGTGTATGTGTTGCGTGTGTGTTTCTTGGAAAAGCGATTTTTTTCCCTGGGAAAAAAATCGCTGTTTTAAGACTTCGATGTTTTTGCAGTTCGTGGTTTGAAGTTCGAACATATGGTGTTCAAACTTCAGACGTTTCGATGAACTGATGCAGAACCATGTTAGGGATGTGTTGTCCTGATTTACTAGAGATAGTACTGAGTTTATGAAACAAGAATTAAAGTGGGATACAGTACTGTCAGAGGAGTCAGGAGTTGTGAGATATGGGCTAGTAATTTGATCTGGGCTTAGGAGTTGTTTTGTAGTTCCCCAAAATATCTGAGGGTTGCTTTGGTGTATTTGATGTAGTGAGCTATAGTCATATCTCTCAACTCTTCAGATTTTTGCAGAATGCCCAGATTTTTGCCTCATATCTTTCATCCATTTTTTTCATAAAATTATGTTTTTATGGCAAATTAGTGGCAATTTATTAAAGATTGAAGTTAACAAATAATGACAGACATTTGAGTTTCAGACTTCATACCCTTAAGGAAATCCATGCTAATGCAAAACCTGTTATTCTATCAACTTTCTAAGTTTGTAAGAGCAATATTTAAAAAATGTCCCACTTTTTGGACCTATGTCCCACTTTTATGTATGGCTTTGTCCAGATTTCTTGTTCTAAGAGGTTAAAAGGTATGGCTATAGTAAGTTTTATTGTCGTGTTTAATTTTTCTTTTGGACTGGTTGCTTAGATGTTTGTATGTAAGCAGGGAGGGTTGTAATTTGGTCTGCTAATATTGGGACCAGGCTCTATCTTTTTCTTTGAGAAGTCACTTGGTCTCCTGGGAAAACCATGGAGTTGGTTTTGCTTTAACTCATGTTTTCCTTAGAGGACAATATTATTTAGAATTTCAGGGAAAGTTTAATTGAATAGTTGCACTGCTTAGTCTACTGGGAGTTGTTTTAAAGGTGGCCAGTTGTATTGTTGTAGAAGGGATTTAAATAGATTTGGACAGAAGTTTATTTTATTGTGTGTGTTTATGTGTTTATAAATTATGTTTTTTGGAGTGCAATATTGGTGTCAAATCAGGTAAGTGGGCATGTGGTCACTCAAACTGTCCGGAAGGCAGCCTGCATGTTAGTAAAGCTTGGGCTTATTAGTCAAGGTCCAGTCAAGGATAGTTTGTTTCTTATTTTTTTGTCGACTCTAGTTGGGGATGGTATCATCTGGGAGATGGAGTTTGGGAAAAACAGGTATTCCAGTCCAAGTTAAAATCTCCCATAATAACGTTCTCTTGGCTAAATGTAGTTTGCTACCCAACCAAGGAGGTTTTCAATTTTGGACTGGTGATTACTTGGTGGAATGTAGACAGCAAAAATTATTAAGTGTTTATTGGGGTTGAGTTCTAAGTGAGAGATTAGTATTTCAGAGACAGATGTTTGATGGGGTGTGGTCGAGGCATACTAGGTTTAATGAGTTTCTAAACATTATGGTTATTCTTCCTTCTTACTTATGTAATCTGTCACCTCTGAGTAAGTTATACTCTTCTGGAAGGATTTCTGTGTCTTTTATATGTGGCTTAAGCCAGGTTTCAGTTAATATGACAATACCAGGGGAGTATAAGTTGAGGGTAGCATGATATTTGTGGATATTATTTGGTAAGATTCTAATGTTCGTATTTAAGACTAGAAGGTTAGTAGTGTGTTTAGACAGATATGGTATACCTTGAGCGAGGGGGTGATGGTTGAAGAGGGGGATTATATTGGGGTTTGGGGGCCTGGGTTGGGATGTATATCACTGCTCAATTTGAATAGTAGTGGTCTTCGCTGGGGTTGGTGGATGCTTTTATGTAATAGTTTTGTTATTTTACATAACATGTTTGGCGTTACATTAGTATGGGCATACCTGAACTGAATATTTCTGTATTTGTGCTTTTAAAAGAGGAGAAAGGATATAATATTTATTAATGTGGGAAGGTGATTGAGGGGTCAGGATTTGTTTGTGAGTGGGTGTGTGTTACGTTTTCAATATGATAGGCAGTGCTTTGGTGGATAATTATGAGAAAGCTAAGTAGGATGTTGTGGCTAAGTAACATGGTGTTTGAACTGAGCTATTTTGATGGAGGGGAGAAACTAGATAGAGTTTGTACTGTGAGGTGTTTTGTTTTGTCTTTAAGTGAGTAGAGACAGCCACTCTAAGTAATAGGTGAGGTGGTCTATGATTGGATAATTTGTTTGGGGGTGTGGTTAGAGGTTAAGTATAAGTTTAGTGATAATGGGGGAGTGTGGGAAATGGGGGTGGGGTAGGGCAGCAGAATGAGCTTGATCTGAGTTAGGGCAAATGGAGTGGGATGAGCCAGACTTGGATATTGGCCGAAACTGTAGAAAACTATCAGTACGTAGCACATTGCATCTTAGAAAACCTTTTACATTAACTCTAAAGGAAATTATGTGTATTAAGTATGCTATTTGCTGTATCTAGAGGAAGGACTTGTTAACAGCAGTTTAGTGATCTTACAGTCAGGATAAGATGTTGAAATATGGGGGGGGGGTCAGTAGACAAAATACTATGTCGAGGTGAAACAGGGCCGAAAAGAGGGATGAAAGTTACTATGGAGTAAAGAGGGTAGTTTAATAGCTATAACTGGAAGGATGGTAGCAGAGAAAGGAGAAACAGATTAAACTAGGGTAAGGAAGAGAAGCCAGGTCTGGTAGCTACAGCAGGGGAGGTGGGGATGTAGTGGGGAGCGGTGATTTGTGGTAGAGCTATGAAGAGATATGTGTCCTTAGCACAAAGATCTTAAACATACAATAGTAGCAGTGAGTTTTAGCTGTTTGCTGGGGTCCATATCTTGGGCAGTGTGTGTTACTTGTGGCCAGAAATAGTGAGGCATTTGGTACCGGGAGATCTGAGAAGGTCTTTGACCTAGGAAAAAAGATAAGAACATATGAGAAGATTATGATCTGTAAGGGTACAATTAGGATGAATTAGCATATAGATTAGAGAAGAGCATAAGGAAAAGGGGGTAGGATAGGTGGGAAATCATAGGAGATATAGCAGGGAGAAGGAAGAAGCGTTTTAAGTAGAGGTTAACAGTGGGGGATAAGTAGCAAGAATAAATTGCAGAACAAAATGCATCACTGATTAACTTTCAGCAAGACAATCAACAGTATTATTAAGCAGAGAATGAAAAAAAATCACTGTTTGCAGAGTTAAAGCACTGGGTATCAGCAACATACAAAAATGCATTTTAGTATTAGTAGTATACAATTAAAATGGATGTAGTTGAGTTTGGGAAATTGCAGTACATCGGCTGATACATGCATTCAGTCCTATTCTAGTTAGTACGTGACTAAATCACAAGATGCATTTAGTATCAGCAGCAATTTCAAGAGGATGTAGTTCTGCTATATCCCTCTTCAAGTTCAATCTACCATGAGTTACACAGTTAAAATATTATTTGACTAAATAACTTCTCAAAGACCTGTATAAATGTAAGTGTTGCATGACAATTTTTTTAGACTGATGTAAATATATTCAAGCATGGATTTTTAAGCTATCCTGCTATCTCTGCATCCAGCTTGATGGACAGGGCTTCCTGAGTCAATGTAACAATTGCCTTTTGTACACTGACAACCACTTAATTCTCAAATTCAGTATGCGAGAGATGTAGTTACACATTGACACTATCTAGACTCTCACATGCAAATGCAAAAAGCAACAAACAGGCTGTCAGCGACTCACACACCCCACTCACCACACCCACAAAGGACCACACACTTAGACCTGCATATGTGGAGGTACTCAGATGTAACTTTCCCAAACCTCAACAGCCTCTCAGATACAGTCTTCAAAAACTCTGCATGTACACAATCAAGACAATTCCCATCACAACACATAATGCCACATCTCATTGTGTGTCAATTACCAAGCTAATAAGGCAGAACACTCCACAATCCAATATTCTGGACATGGGAGGCTTCATTGTGAGACAAATTGATATCTCTTACAAGGCTGAATAAGGGGAAGGTTACAGTTAGTTGTCTGACAGGTGCTAAGATTTTGCAAATCACACAAGCACTCAGGTCACTTACTCCTAAGTCCCAGAATGAGTCAGATATAATCCAAGTGCATGTGAATTTCCTGATACATACCTCCCTGGACTAACTGATGAGAGACATAATTCAGCTTTCAGAATGTGTATCACAGGTAGATATGAGCATAGCATTGAGCAGCATTCTACCATCTCCAAGGATGATGCCACAATACCAGCAGAAAGTAATTGGTTTTAACAATTAGCTTAGCTACTGGCAAAAAGGGGTCCAATACTTGTCAGCCTGGAAGGACATGGTTGACAGCTCATGATGCTTTGCCAGGGATGGTCTTCACCTGTCATCTCTAGGCTTTTGGATACTGGCCAAAACATTATCCACCCCTATAGTGCCTTCTTTAGTTACTGCCAAGCAGACAAGCCCTCAAACATAACAAAAGCTACTCAGGACAAGTTAATGCTAGGAGTCTCAACAAGCAATTGCCCTCTTTGAAAGCTCTCCTCAGTCTGGAGAATGCTGACATTTGTGCAGTTACTGAAGCTTAGTTCAAAGCCACAGAAAGCACTCCAGCAGTGCATGGCTATAAGGCCTTTAATACATTCCAACCACCCACCGAACATGAAGGAGCAAAAGGCAGAGGTGTGTCTAAAGGATAAGCACACCACAAGGATGGTCAAACAATATGACATGCTTGAGCTACTCCATGTCCAACTAACTATGGAAAAAAGTCGGTTACCATATTCTTGCCAGATACTGATCCTCCAACATGAATCAGGAAACCCATACATCATACCTGAAGTTACTGGAATCACTCACCATTCAGCCCAATACCATACTCATGGGTAATTTTAACTACCCCTCCATAAATTGGGAGGCATCCACAGCTATTAACATGCAGGCCCAAAGATTGTTTTGCTTTGTAAATTCATATGTCCTGGAGCAACTAGTCTGTACTCCCATAAGGGGAATAAATATCCTAACTTGGGTACTAACAAATATAGGAGAGTGCTGTACCTCCCCTAGTGTGATTCTTTCAAAGGTAAAATCAGATCACAAAGCAGTCTCCAGTGAAATAAGGGTAAAACTATTCCTCCAATCTGACCCCAAAAACTTTAAGAACATCTCTAAGGTAAATTACTCCCTATTAAGGGATGGCGTGGCTAGTTTTCAAACTCCCCCATATCCAGAAAATGCAGAAACCTATGCAGAGACATACACAAAAGCCCTGCATGACCATTTAAGCAACTGCCAAATGAAATTAAAGCCAGCTGAAATCACAAAAAAGCTACCCTAGTGTACAACAAAAGAAAGAAAATCTTGTTGAGAAGTAAGAAGGAATGTGCACAACAAAGTAAAACGTCCCTCATTAGTCTAAATATCAAAATAAGGGAGCTTTTCAACTCTCTAAAAGCAGGCTTTGAGGTAGAAATAGCCTCCAAAGCTAAGGATAACATTAAGACATTTTTCAGTTAGGTCTGCAGTCTTAAGGGCAACATCCAGTAATGTACAAAATGATATTAGTAAAAAACAATAAAACTGTTACCACGAAAAGGCTCAAACAATGTGTCTCAAAAGAACTAATATCCAATTGCAGAATATAAAGAGGCACAGTCACGGCTGATATATCCAGGATAAAAATCTTTACTTCAGTGCACAAACACAAACGCTTTCACCAAATAGGCATCATCAGGTGTAACAATTAGCACAGAAAAAACACACACCTTTATAGCTCATATAAAAAAATCACATGACACCACTTAAAGACATATCAAATAAAAAACTAAAAAATCATTTTTATCATTCAATACAGATTTAAAAGCATACATGCAACAACACTAAAAAAATCACACAACCTAAAAGAATAAGCCAGGTAAACATAAATACTATCTACCTCCTTAGAGGTCTCAACTTGAGTTTAGGTTTCAGGGGTATAGACCCATTAAGGCCATGTCCAGCATCACTTCTTAACCTGACTATCCAAGTGGATTCAAGGTCTTCAGTTCTATTGTGTATATCCCCAGGCCTAACATTCTCATAAATTCTAGCAACAACTAAAAACATGAACTTGTGAGTAGGGTCAGTATTGATCACGTGTTTGGCAAGTGTATTAACTTTGTTGCCCTTATTGATATTATAAACATGCTTCCTGAAACATTCCTTAAAGGAACAATCCGTTTTTCCTACATAAAACATTCTACATTGTGTGCAGTGACCTAAATAAACAAGATGTGATGTATCACAAGTAGCACTAATTCTAAAATTAAAAATCCTACCACAATCAGGGTGATGAAACTCTGAACTACTATAATCATAATCGCACCAATTACAGTGCCCACAAGATGTAGTACCTGAACAGTTCCCAGAGCTGATAACGTTCCTAGGGTAACATAACCTACGCTTCAAAAACCTATTATTTTCAAACAAAAACCTAGGTTCAACATCTATCAATTTAGCTATCTCATCATCTGTAGTGAGCACATTCCAGTGTCTCCTTATAATATCAGTGTACTCTTTAACATCAGTAGAAAACTTTATTTTAAAATGCAAACAGCTCACATCCGTCTTATGTTTTTAAGAATGTGGTGTCTAATCTGGTTTACAGAGCCTCTAGGCTCCATGCCAGAGATGATGATTTTAAAGTAGAAGTTGATACTGTTATAAGTAATTTGAAAGACAGAAGTTATGAAGATGAGCTTATTTGTTGTAATGTAGCTCAGGTTGTTGACAAGAGGCAACATCAAGCGAGGCCTTATTTTTCCTCTGAAAATAAATTAAGTTGCAGAGTGAGAGATAGATGTGATAGTAAGGGTTTGCATTTTAAAATAAAGTTTTCTACTGATGTTAATGAGTACACTGGTATTATAAGGAGACAGTGGAATGTGCTCACTACAGATGATGAGATAGCTAAATTGATAGATGTTGAACCTAGGTTTTTGTTTGAAAATAATAGGTCTTTGAAGCGTAGGTTATGTTACCCTAGGAACGTTATCAGCTCTGGGAACTGTTCAGGTACTACATCTTGTGGGCACTGTAATTGGTGCGATTATGATTATAGTAGTTCAGAGTTTCAGCACCCTGATTGTGGTAGGATTTTTAATTTTAGAATTAGTGCTACTTGTGATACATCACATCTTGTTTATTTAGGTCACTGCACACAATGTAGAATGTTTTATGTAGGAAAGACGGATTGTTCCTTTAAGGAATGTTTCAGGAAGCATGTTTATAATATCAATAAGGGCAACAAAGTTAATGCACTTGCCAAACATGTGATCAATACTGACCCTACTCACAAGTTCATGTTTTTAGTTGTTGCTAGAATTTATGAGAATGTTAGGCTTGGGGATATACACAATAGAACTGAAGACCTTGAATCCACTTGGATAGTCAGGTTAAGAAGTGATGCTTGACATGGCCTTAATGAGTCTATACCCCTGAAACCTAAACTCAAGTCGAGACCTCTAAGGAGGTAGATAATATTGGCATGTTTCCCTGGCTTATATTTTAGATTGTGTGATTTTTTTAGTGTAGTTGCATTTATGCTTTTAAATCTGTATTGAATGAAAAAAATGTTTTTTTTATTTTTTATTTGATATGTCTTTAAGTGTTGTCATGTGATTTTTTTATATGAGCTATAAAGGTGTGTGTTTCTTATGTGCTAATTGTTACACCTTTTGATGCCTATTTGTTGAAAGCGCTTGTGTTTGTGCACTGAAGTAAAGATTTTTATCCTGGATATATCAGCTGTGACTGTGCCTCTTTATTTTCTGCAAATGTACAAAATTAGTGGTAGATGGCATCACCTATAATCAGCCGAAAGATATAGCAAATTTGCTGGCCAGCAAATTCAGCTCAAGTTTCACCCTCCATCCCCTCCCCTCAGTTATCCCGTAAGAAATACCCTTCACAACTCCATCCTCAATTAATACCAAAGAACAAGTTGCCACTGTGCTCTCTAAAGCTAAAAACATGGTTTAATGGGGTTTGACCATATACCAGGTTGCCTCATTAGCAGCTTAAATCAGGACTTATTAGGCCCATTAGGATCTTTATTTAACCACAGCCTCTGGACTCGCTTTTTACCGACAGAATGGAGGACAGCAACAGTCATCCCTCTGCATAAAGGGGGACCATCTACTGATCCAGGAAATTGCAGACCCATAAGGTTAACTAGTCTTATATATGAGGCCATGGAAAGAATAATCATAGACCTGATAAATAATAGCACAGGAATCTTCCAAACACCGGACCACACCTGACTCAGCTTTGTCAAGGACAGGTCATGCCAACGGAATCTGGTGGATTTCTTTGAGAAAGTCATAAAGGCCAAACATGAGGATCAAACAGTTCATGCTGCCTACCTCAAACTGGCCAAGGTATTTGGCACAATTCCTCACTTAGATATTATAAATAAACTCACAAAACTGGGCATAAATACCTACATCACCAGATGGATACTTAACTGGCTCATGGAGAGGAAATGTGTTAAAGTGGGTGAATACAGATCCAGCAGGAGTCCAGTTACTAGTAGTGTGCTACAGGGCTCAGAGCAGGGACCACTCCTGTTCAGAATATACTTCTCTAAAGTCAAGGCTAATGTGGAAGACATCTGGTTGACAAAGTTTGCTGATGACTGCAAGCTGGGGTCAATCACTGAATCTCTCAGTGATGTAGATATCCTTCAGGAGGGTCTAGATCAAACAAATGATTGGTGCTAGAAATGTGGCCTTAAACTAAATGCAAACAAATGTATTATCATATCTTTTGAGAAGTCAAATAACCCTGCAAATTACAACATCAATAGCACACTGCTAAATGTAGACTTAGAGGTGAGAAATTTAGGTACATAGATGGACAGTAGCCTGAACTTTGATTGCCATGTGTCTACAGTGGTGAGGAAGTCATTCTATGTGGCACAACTTATATATAAAGGTATGGCATCCAGACCCAATGAAATTATAGTCCCACTGTACTCAGACTTCATCAGAACAATAATTGAGTGCAATGTACCATTTGGCATCTACATGACTAGACACTTATAGCAGCTGGAGTGACCTCACAGCTTCTTCACAAAGAAAATATAGGGTGGAAACAACATGTCCTATGCAGATAGACTAAAAGCCCTATCCCTATAATTTGTCTCCTAGCGACTATTAAGGGGTGACCTATGTCTGTCCTTTAAGGCACTCACAAAACTAGACCTGATTGAGCTTCTTCATATCCACAAATCAAACAGCATGAGTGTCACTCAATCTAATGATCTAAACTTAGTCAGCGAGTTAAACAAAACATGCTGGACAGACAGATATGTGTCTCAGAGATTGGTCCTTCTTTGGAACAGGCTTCCTGTTCACATTAAGCAGAGCACTTTCCTGGCCTTCTTCATAAGTAGTTTGGATCAAAGGATGGGCAAATCACAAATTCACACCTTGGATAGTGTCTATGTCCCTTGTGGACAGTGGCAGTCTGTAAGATACTGAAGAAAAAGACACAAATCCATGCCATTCTCCTGACCCTAGGGGATATATATTGGGTAAAATTGGGTTATATTGGTTAGGCTTGTCAGGGCTCTTAAGCCATTATCCCAGTAATCTCCTATGGCCCTACTAATTACAGGGCTGTATGAAACTAACTATACCTTACTTACAAATGGTATGCTTGTATTTATTTAATGGGTGGAATCTTGTGGCCTGTATGTGTTGTATTCAAAGGTTTCTTACTCACAATGACAAGTATATACTTTTTTACTTGGAAGGGAAAGTAACAGCAACGCATATTGTGAAGAATAAGTTGTTTAAATAAAAGTGAGAAGTACAGCCTTTGTAATGGAAGAACTCTTAAGATAACACTGACAAATCTATAAAGAAATAGAAAGTAGGACAGGAATGGAGATTTTTTTTCTATTATAGTTTTTCACTTGACAGAAACTTGTTCATTATATTAACTGTCTATATTGTTCCTGTTTTAATGCCATACAAAAATATTCTTTTAAAATGACCTGTGCATGGCAAATGTATTTTAATGAGACATTCAAGTATAATTATAAAGAAATGTCACATAAGGGTTTTGTAAAATTCGTTTGACATTATGGATATTTTAAATATGTTAATATTCTTGAATTAATGACATTTGAAAAAGGTTTCTCAGAATGTATAACATATGGCAAAAGTCTGTAAGAAATGCGATGTAAAGGCTTGTGTAAAATAATTTGACATTATGATTGTTTTAGTTCAATACTCCTGAATTAATGCCATTAAAACGTTTTTTCAGAAAGAATAATGCATTGAAATGATGTTAAAATATTGCATTTATTGTTAAAATATGAAGAAATATCATGTTAGAGGTTATCCCAAAATAAAGCATCATGGGCTGGTTGGATGGCATATCCATTTTTAGATATTAGGTAATTAGGTATTATTGGGATTGAGGCAGTTGAAGTAGGTATCATTATGCAATGAAGAGTAAAAGAATTCAAGGATAAAATAATTCAAGAATGTGTCACTTTGCAGACTTGACACTGGATAGATAAAGAGGAGGTTGGTTTAATAAGTGCAGGGTCAGGCCCACAATTAATAAATGTTAATTAGTAAGTAAGATGAACTGCCCCTAGAAGTGAAGATGTTTGCCAGATGACTGTTACTTGATGTGGATTTGATATTTACGTATGGCAGGCATGGTTCTGTTTTGAAAGTATGTGTCTAGTTTGTGACTGTTTATCGTCCTCTTAGGATACTTATTCATACGGTCATGCTGTGTTTATTTTTGCTGGTCTAAATTAGTGGAACAAACATTTTAGAAATTTCAGTGTTTGTAGTATAGCAATTTTGATTTTAACAAAGGAGTTCTAAGAATTGCAAGACTTTATACAGGGCTATTAACTTGAAAGAGCATGGTATTCAAATTTATTTAAGTTTATTAATCAAAAATGGATTTATTATGTAGTGTTGTTTAGGATTTATATATTGTGCTAACTAAGGTGTTCTCCTACATTAGGATAGAACAGTTTAAGGGACATGTTAGACCACTGGGAGTAAAAGCATATGGTGTGGAGTATAGCAATTGTAAGACAATCAGATATGAGATAATTTGGAAGACATTGCTGGGCCATGTGAGCAGAAAAAGTGTGAATAAGATGGGTTATACTGAGTAATAACTATTTGTTATTTTTCCTTAATTGTTGTAAATGTACAACTTTCCAAGCTTTGCCTGTGATTCATCCTATTTCATCTCTCAGCTATGCAACGGATGTTTTTCCAGTATTATGTATTTTACTGATTCTTTGGAAGAAGAACTGGTGTAGCACTCTATGAAAGAGAGCATAGGTTACATTAAGCACCATACAGAATGTGCAGTACCAAATTTTCATCCACATCCCCTCTTCAAAGATGGTTTGGGTTATTATGAAATGCAAGGAGTTTTGAGACTACATACTGTAAAAAGAAGTTACACACCAACAAGTCCATAAAAGGGGCTGACACCTCCCTGCAGCCCTCTGTGACAGTGTTGTGAGATGTACATAGGAGTGAAAATATACTGTGGGTGTTCAGGAGGCCAACAGCCCCTTCATTGGAAGTTGGTATTGCTAGCAGTAGGCAACAAAAATGGTAAAACATATTTTCATCTTGCAATTTCTATGGCTTTGTTCTTGAAATGCTATGACACCATATGTACGTTTTTCATAAATAATAGGCTGAATTTACATTGCTGTCAATCAAGCAGTGTCAGCCATTTGTATACATGCCCACACCTACCTAAAAATGGTGAGAGGTGCTTAAAGTAAGCATATGTCATTTCATAATGCATCCACTGAATGCAAACTTAGCTGTGCTATTCATTATTCATCATTTTAAATGTTTTTGAAGGATGAGAATGATTTTCAGAGCTGCCATTGCTAGTACACTACTCCCTGACTTAGCCAAAGCATTTGTGTCCTTCTTCTTAGAAATATTACATTCATGCTCATATATTCTGCCTCTGAGTCTACGTTCTGTTTTCCCTAGGTAGAAACAGGGACAGTTCTGACATAAGGCTATATGCACAACGTACCTAGAATCACAATTGTATTTGCCAGTTAAATATATCTTACTACCATCTATATTAATGTTTTCTCCTGTTAAAATTTTATTACAAAAATGGCATTTTCCACACCTAGACATCATCTTCCTCAGAGGCTTATTTTGTCCTTTATTGATGGCTTCAAGCATATTTTTAAAATTAAAGCCTTTCCTAAACATGAGTCGTGGTCGATCCCCTATTTTTGTTCTGAGGTTATTGACATTCATCATAACCATCCAATTTTTATTTAACACTCATTTGACCCACTTGTGGTCACTACTAAATGCTGTTATAAATGTCATGGAATAAGATGAAGATGTAACTTCCCTACTAGTATTTAATCCTTCAAACTGGGTGACCGTGTATCCTTGTTCATTAAATGGTAGAATAGGTAGAAAAATAACCAACTCCCCCTTCCTTTTTACCTCTGATATTAATTCTTCCAACATTTCTGGTGGGTAAGCCTTTCTTCTAAACATAGATCTCAAATTATTATTAGGATAGGTACTTTGCACTTTCTTTGAGTAAAGGCTATAGTATGCACCCAAAACATGACAATATTACATTTAAGAGGGTACTACAGACATAGGAATTTGAAGCAGGTGGTTTTGACAGATATGCAGTAGCATTGTTTTGTTTCTCTGTTTTTTTGTTTTCTTTCATCAGTATTACTAACCCCTTGCCTCATAACTCAAGACCCTAGAAAGCCATGGTAGAAAGATGACATACAGCTGCATCTTCATTTCTGAGTTCAGGTGTATTGTTCAGGTTGGGATGTTTCTGACCAGCATAGCTAGCCGTAGGCATAGGCCAACTAGGTGGCCACCTTGGGTGTCACTCTAGCAGGGGTGCTTTTTCAGTAATCTGGATTGTGCAGGTAGAGCAAGATGGGGTCACAAGGTGATGTTGGGGATGCTGTGGAGAACTTTCGCCTAGGGCACCAGTTGACCAAAGACCAGTCCTGCTGGTCAGCATTATGTCAGTTAGTACATTAGGCAGACTCATTGAAGGGAAGTCTGAGGAGGGAAGTACACAGATTCATATAAGCAAAATGATAGAGGGGAGGTATTGGGAGGGAATTAGGTCAATTCATATACATAAAGAGATGGATGTGAGGTACTAGGAATGAAGTATGCACATTCATATAAGCCTACTGATGGAGGGGGGGGTGCTGGGAAGGAAACAGTCAGACTGATATAAGCAAAGTGAGGGAGGGAAGATGCTGGGAGGGAAGCAGTCCAATTCATATCAGCAAATGTCTGGAGGATAGGTGCTAGGAAGGAAACAGGTTGATTCATGTAAGTGAAATGATGGACATAAAATACTGGGAAGGAAGCAAGATGACTGATATAAGTGACGGAGGGAAGGTGCAGCGGTGGAAACAGGTCTATTCGTACAAGTAATGAGAAAACAAATCATACCAAACACACTGGTCTTGTGAGTACCCAAAACAACAAGCTAAATTCTATACACTCTCTAGAGGAATCAGTGGAACCATAAATATGGTTCAGTCTTCATTTAAAAGGTTTCTTCAGAAAATTAAACAGATATAAAAACACCATTATATATGTACATTAAACAGAGACATGTGACTAACTGGGCAGAGTTACAATTTAGCAGTTTTCTTTTTATTCAAAATCCCATAATCATATTTATGACAAGTCAGTAACTAACGAATCAGACCATAAGTCATTGTAAATCATTTTAAATCCATCTGTTTATATAAAGCACACACCACAGTATACAGAATTCTGATGAGCATGTAGAAATATGACTTTTGCAGCCAGTCTAAACATGATAAACTGGTATAGATAAATTATACATTTTATAGAACTTACTTGGAAGAATGTAAAAAAGATTTGATAAAAAAGGTGCAGAAGTTTTGTGCCGTATTTCACACTTTCTTCACTTTATCACATCAGCTAGAATAACTGAGAAGCAGAGAAAGTATACAAGACAGGATGGGATAGATACTTGTTAATTATTGCTATTTATTAGTTTATTATTACACACACACACACACACACACACACACACACACACACACACACACACACACACACACACACACACACACTCACATATAGATACAAATATAGACATAGACACAGATATAAGTGTAAAGGTAGAATGCACATTGGTAGAAAGGCTTTTGTAGGTGTAAAAAAGACCGAATGCATAAATGATTGAATGCTCATTTGTGTATTGTGTGGATCACATATGGTTGAATTTACTTTTATGTAGTTTAGATAAGCAGGAATATGCAAGAAGGTTAATATTTGAATGAAACAGTGCCAGATGTGAAGATGTACAAGACTGTGTGTTATAGCAGTTGTTGTGAATGTGCAAGTGTTTGCTGTTTAGGGTTAGAGTAAGTGTTATGGAAGGGAATAGATTCAGTTTTGCATGTTTTGTATTGTGTGTACACCGTGTCCTTTTGTCTTGTATAGTGATACTGTTAGGAAAATGTGTTTTAGTAGCATAATGTACAGGGTTAGGGAGAAGCTCCCCCTGTGCATCTTATTAATGTGTGCTAACCTACCACTGACTGTAACCCTAACCCTTCATATTATGTTATTAAAAAACATTTCCCTAAAAGTTTCACTACCAAGACAACTCTTGATCTTGGTTTTACAGCTTTGGTTTACTGATTTAAAGATTTGTTTAGAGGGAGAAAAGTATTTGATGTTTTGTGATTCACTCTTAAGCGTCTTTCAGTGTTTTGATGATTTTTCTCTTGTTTTATTCTACCATTTGTGATTCTCTCTTTTGAGTTTTATACCTTTTATGACAAGCAAATGCATTTTGTGACTGACAGCTTGAGTACAGGTATGTTTATAACGTGGATTTGAGCTTGTACATTTTATGAGAAAATCACTGTAAAAGGGGAAAAAAACACATTTCTTTTGCTCAGAGCAAGCTCCTATCTCACATACCACATCCCCCCTTTACTTTATTACAGTCTTCTAGGTGAAGTTGAAATTTGAAAGGAAGATAGCAACTGCTGCCCTGCAATGGAAAACTGATAAAATTAGCCATACTTGTATGATAATGTGTTGAAGGGAAAAGATTATCTGTAAGTTCTATTTATTTTACCAGAGACTTTATAGAAAACACCTTATAATCAATATAAATAAACACTGAAATTGCATAGACTGAAAAGAGACCACATTAAACTGAACAATGAAAATAACCTATGTTATCTTTTGTAAATAGACTGTGTTTTGTTGGTTTGAATTTGTAAGAGTATTGGTTGCACAAGGTATTGATAAATGCCAAAATTATTCTAAAAAAGTAGAAGTGAGATAGAATGAGGAGAAAATAGATGCGCACAACAGATTAAATTATTTCACAAAAAAAAACGTTGAAAATGTTTTTCAAAATGCAAGGCACTGGAGAGTAATAATATATTCAGACAAAAATGTCAATGCAGAAGAATATAAAGTAAGTGTTGCACACAAAGTTCATTGGTGAATTTAGTTTTGAGGAACATGTGCATTAAAGCTACAAGAACGTTAATAATTTAAAGGAAAATAAAATATGTTGAAGAAAGTACATAAGGGAGCTTTTCTGGAGAGAGTTGTCTGATATCTGGTGACAGTCAGAGGAACTCGTTTTCTGATAACTCAAGGAAGAGGAGCTGAAGAGCAGAATTAAAGAAAAGGCTGTGATGGTATGCTGACTGAATCACATAACATGTTAAGAGGTGAGTTAGGTGAAAAGACCAACCCTGGGATTCAGAAAACTCACTATGATGTGGTAACCTTAACTTCAAAGGTTTACACATCACAGTTGGCCACAGCATGTAAAGCAATCTCATTGGAAATCAACATGTAAATGCAGAAGTCCATGAGAGGAGATAATGCTAATTAGTCATGTATTTTCCACCAAAAAGGTAGCAACTCAAGATTATCTTAGCAGATTTATTAAAAATCTCTCCAAGTTATTTTTTTTATAGTGAGTAAAAATGTACTCCATCTTTAGCTGGAGAACACCCACTCTTGCTTATGGGACTGGTTGTGATTCTTACCGTAGTTATTTGCAATTATAGTGAAGCCATTGAAAAGGAATATTTGTTAGCAGGTAATGTAAGCTGTTCGATTCCAATCACAGACCATCAAAGATTCTGGATGCAAACACATTATTTATCATAAGATATCATGATACTAGGAGTATCTCATCATAGTGAAATTCAACTAAATGCAATTCCTTTTATATCTTAAATTTAGAAAAAAAAGAAAAGATTATTTAAAAAATTCAAAGTTTTCTCAACTTTATATTAAACACAAACAAACATTTCCAAAGCTGTAAGCAGTAAACAGATAACAAGGTATGCTTACAGAAGGACACTTCCCATGCTTTACTTTTGACACGGTTTATGTGTTTCTCCTTCAGCACACTTATCTCATACAAAATTCCTAACATACTTTCAATGTTAACTGATTAAAAGAAGCCTACTTAACCAAACTGAAGAAAATCCAAATTTTACCAAACACACTGGTTATGGGGGACTTCAATTATCCCACCATCAACTGGGAAACCTACTCTAGCCCAAACCCACTAGCACAAAAGTTCCTTGACTTTGCGAATTCAAATGCCCTGGAGCAAATTTCCATACCTCAACAAGAGGAACAAACCTTCTAGATCTGGTCCTCACCAACATGTCAAACAGGTGCACTGCTGCAACTGTTGGACCCTCATTAGTTAAAACTGACCACAAATCAGTCACCTTCAAACTAACACTAACACCAGAACTCACAAAGGGTGAAATTAGGCTAAAAAACTTCACCAAGGAAAATTATACTCTCCTAGGTGAAGGTATAAATGCATTACAAGCCCCACCCTAAGCTGAAAGTGGTAACTACACTGAAGCCTATACTAAAGCCATGTACAGTCACTTGCATAAGTGTATAAACTCAGCTGTGCCAGACAGAATCACAGGCAGAGCCCCCAGAGCCCCAAGTAAAATCAAGCTGCCATGGTGGACTTCCAGCATCAGCAAACTACAATAAATGCAAAACGTTGCTGTCCAAGAAAACAAAGACAAGGACCCAACAATGGAAACGCACCATCTTCAGCCTTAATAGGCAAATAAGACAACTTCCCAAATCCTTCAAGAGCTCCTTTGAGAGAAACCTGGTAAGTACTGACATGGTTAACCATAAGGCCTTTTACAGCTGTGTACATAACCTAAAGGGTAAGACCCAAGCATGTGCAGAACTGGTAGCCAATGGAATCACACACACTGACCCCAAAGAGATAGTGAACCTGTTAGCAGAAAGGTTTGGCAAACATTTCACTCCCTTATCCCCTCCTAACTTAGAACAATCCCTCCCCCAAACTTCCTCCCACCTTACATATCTGAAGAGCAGATCCTCAAAGCCCTGTCCAAGGCAAAGATCATGGCCCCTCTGGGACCAAATTACATCCCAGGCTGTGTTCTACACAAGCTAAAACATGAACTAGTATTATCCCTAAGTACCCTTTTCAATCATAATCAAGCACAGGCTTTCCCTCCACAAAGGTGGCCTAGTAACAGACACAGAGAATTAAAGACCCATAAGCCTGACCAGCCTCATCTGTAAGGCCACGGAAAGTATCATTATGGACCTCATAAATGAAGACATATGTGACCTCCAAACTCTGGATCCTACCTAATTTGGCTTCATGAAGGGTAGGGTCTGCCTGTTAAATCTGATGGATTTCTTTGAAAATATGACCAAGTCCATTGATGAGGGCAAATCTGTGCAGACAGCATACCTTGACTTGTCAACAGCTTTTGACACAATTCCACATTTATGCATTACAAATAAACTTAGCAAACTGAATGTAAACCCCTTCATTGTAAGATGGGTTGTCAACTGGCTCATGACCTAGATACACACTATCAAAGTGGGTGACTCCACGTCAACCAGCAGAACTGTTACCAGTGGGGTGACACAGGTCATTGCTGGACTCCTACTGTTTGGTATTTACTTCTCAGAAGGTCAGTTCAAAACTAAAGGGTTGTGGCTGACCAGGTTTGCAGACAACTGCAAACTAGGTGCAATTATTGAATCCTCATATGTCAGTATACTCCAAGAGGGTCTGACACAGACCAGCGACTGGTGTATTAGTCATGGTCTCACACTGAATGCAAAGAAATGCATCATCATTCCTTTTGGCAGAAACAATGTCCCTTCATACTATCAAATCAACAACAATTCCCTAAGTACCTATGAAGTGGTAAGGGACTTGGGATCGCAGGTTGACCAAGACCTAAACTTTGATCACTATGTGTCTACCATTGTAAGGAAAGCTTTCCACATAACTCACTTGATTAGTAAAGGCATCACCTTAAGAAGAAAAGAAGTTATAACCCCCCCTATACTCAGCACTTATTTGGCCCATAATTGAGTATAACACCCCATTCAGTATGTACTGTACTAAGCACCTGCAGCAATTAGACAGACCTTAGAGGATTCTAACAAAGAAGATCAAGGGCCTCCAGCATGTGCCTTACACAGACCGACTAAAGTCTTTGTCAATATACTCTGTATCGTATAGAATTCTTAGGGGAGACTTATTCCTGGCCTACAGAGAAACCCATGACCCAAATCTAATGAACTTACTGCATATCCATATATTAAATTGGTCTAGGGCTACCAATTCCAGGGAAAGGAATATAGCCTGTGACTTAAATAGGACATGCTGGAGGGACAAATTTATCTCCCAGCTACTGCCACATCTTTGCAACAGTCTACCAGTTCATGTGAAACAGAGCATCTCTATGACACTGTTCAAGAGGAACCTGGATGAGTGGATGGGGCACCATAAATTTTTACTGGTGATGGTGCCCACAAACCTCCTGGACATGAGCAGTCATCACTAAATGCCGTCTTGGGTATTGACTAGTACTTGTATGGTATTACATTGGGTTGAAATGGCTAGGCTTAAAATGACCTCCAGGTCGATAGCCTAATAATCTCTGATGATCCTATGATCCTATGTACCATTTGTTTGCAAAGCTCTAATGGAACTCTAACAAAGTCAAAATGTTCTTCTTAGATAAAAAGTAAAATATTTATGAAACTGTTGCAGTACTTTAAGCTAGTTGTATATTAAATGTGAACATTAATAGACATAAAAAATAACATATCCATTTTGCCATAAATGTGGCTAAATGGTTGTGTGTGTGTGTGTGTGTGTGTGTGTGTGTGTGTGTGTGTGTGTGTGTGTGTGTGTGTGTGTGTGTGTGTGTATCTATGTGTATGCTGGAGCATGCATGCAGGTCTGTGAGTATTTCTGTTGAACAGCCAATGTTGTTGTAGACTCAGATGATCTCTGAGTAACAGCAGTAACTTTATTCGTGCACAGATGACGGGCACCATTGATAGTAGCAGTCAGGTTATATAATGATTCTCTTTCAGTAAAATCAGGAAATGCAAGCATTTTTATTTGCAGGTAACTAAAGGCAACCTACTATGACACAGCCCCATTACATGGCAAATGATTCTATCAAAGAGGATTGCCCAGAGCTTTTGTCAGATGTGATATTCATAGCCAGGCATCTACAATCATGCTTTATTAGTTAAACTGACTTTTCCATTCTTTTCCATGAAGTCTTTATTTACTATAGCAGCATCAGTGTCATCATGAAATGCTTCTTTGCTCATTTCTTGATACATCATGATTAATTTCATATAGTTATTCTGGGCAAACCTAACTTGTACTCGCAGTTAGAAAAGCACATTTTAAAAATAGATATTTGCATGAAATACTCAAAGCCTCTGACTTCCCTCTCTAAAAGTAACAAAACCATTTGTATGTTTAAACAATGCATAGTTGCTCAACCGTGTGTCTTTTTTTGCTGTACTGAATGAGATACAAGCAAAACTGAAGAGAAACATTAGACTAAAATAATCTTTTTGGTTACTGTCTAATTTAACACATATCAAAATGCATTCGTTTGATATCAACATTTTCATCAAATATTTTTGTCAAGAGAATCTTTTCATTTGGACATACACTTGCCAAAGGTAAAATAAAATCTTATTATTCAGACAATAAAAACAAAACATACCTCAACAGGCAATTTGCAAATCATAATTCTGTGCTTAGCCATTGTTTTTGGTTTTGGTTTGCTTGACTATACATGGTAATTGTTTTTCAGTTAGCACTATTTATAAAATCTTGAAATAACCTGCAAAACTATATAACTGTCTCTATGCTGAAAATTATTTTCTGTCACTGATACTCTTTTGAGCAAAGTTTTTTAATACTCTGTCAGTGTTCTCCCATTTTCTATGTCCCATTGTTATTAACTATTATATAATATACATATCATATTGTAACAGATAAAAGCTGACAATGTATCTTGGGTGAAACTGTACACCATTTGCTACTTGTTTCCTAATGTAATTATATAATTTGTTCTAATAAACATGTCACAATAAGTATGTCATTTTACTTTTCAAGCTGATGTCTGAATAATGTCAGCTGTGATGCTATTGTGTAAAATATCTGTTGGATAATATTCCCATACTGTGTATACCATGGAAGCTGTCTGTTAATGTCCCAAACTAAACATGGCATACTATACAGAGTTCTCAGAATAGCTATTCTCTCTTCTAGCAGAATTATAACAAAATCATTTTGCTTTGTGAATTCAGTAAGGTTATTACAATAACTGATACCTATATTTTTAAGAGAAGATAGTCACCAAATTTATTTTAATGTGTGAGTCAGTCTTATTGTAAAATAAAACTATGACTACTAAAAGTGATTTATAATTCCTACGTAACCACCACTTTGGATGCAGAGGAAATAAAAACGTTATTTATGCCACTCTTAACCATCTTTGATGCACTATATTCAATTTTGCAAGTAATCTCACTACTTATCTCAGGGTCTGACAATAATAGCAGAAAAGTAACTCTACAATTATCCTCATGTTTAAATCTATATGCACCTAGGCCTAATCTATGTGTAAACCATTTGAGAGATATGCAAGTCATTTCATTAGCAATACATTCACTTCATTGTTTCTTATCTGTGGTTAGATACCTCTGATTCCATATGTTTATCTTTGTTTTATAGCAACTTTCATTATTCTGTATCTAAATAAGCTTTTTCCACTAACTTGTTCTTCAAGTCATTAAACTGAAAATTAGAAACTTTTCTTGTAGCATTCCCCCTCAAGAGACATTAGAAAAATCATTATAAAATATTTGAAACCAAATGTGTCTTACAAAAATGTAAACCACATGAGCCACCATACAAGATGGCACCCCAGTTCAGCTCTCTAACTGTTGGATGTAAAAGTTAATTTTCACTGAGATTGGAAGTAAAATGGAATTTTAATAGGAGGAAATAGTGTCCAAAGTGATTTGTAAAGCAAACTGACTTTTGTGGAGAATCTAAATTGCCAAGATGGAAGGAAAATTGACAAGATCCTGCAGCAAGTCATGTTGATGTCTAAAGAGCTTATGCCCTATGCATGGAGGTAGAGAAAGTCAGGAAAATGATTAAAATCAGCAGCAAATTTTTGACTGTATGCAGTAAAAAATAATAGCATGTAAAGTGACATGAAGATGAGACTGTAAAATTGCATGCTTGTATAGAAACTTTACTAAAGAACCAAAATGATTTAGAAGGTAAGACATTGATTAGTACTAAGCTACCTGCCCTTGGGAGCCATGTCAAACTTAGCCAATTATCCTTTGTGAGACTCAAACGCTGCACCTTGTGTTTGTAAGGCAAACACTTTAACCATTAGGCCACCCTCCCAACCCAATCATTCACACTAAACTTCAGTCATTAGAATGAGGGACATGCTGGAGAAAAAAGAAGCAATAAGGTATATAGAGCAATGAGTACAGCAAGTGACTGATGGAACTGACTGTTTAAATAATCATATCAACGAAGTCCACATGGTGGGTGGATTTACTAGGAGTGCAGACAGACTGAGACACCTAATTGTGAAAAGCCATAGTTACAGGCTAAACTAATGGATTGTTAAGACTGTAGCACTCTGAGTATATGTAGAATCCAAGGTGTAGCTAGGGTAGGGCAAAGGACTCTGCCTCATAGGGTGTAAAGCGTTAGGTGACACGATAGGTAGAACTTTATCTGTCTTCAGTTCAAACTAGCATTTAGAAATAAATGCCAGTATTGGTCAGAATTGAAGAAAGCAGTTTGCTATGGCTTAAAAAGAGAAAAGGGCATTTTTTTTTTTTTTTGCTCCTTAAATCCAAGGAGATTTTTTTTGTCTTTGCTCCTTCTCAACTTAATGTTGAAAGAGGTACTTGGTCAGTAGATGGCACCAGTCAAAAAACAGATACCTATACCTCTATGTAGACTTTAAATACTGGATGATTTTGCACTAGAGATTTATTTAAAATGAAAACAGGTTTGCTTACAATAGCCATAATTTAAGACAAATATGATCATCAGCACTTATAATGTATCCTGCAATATTCAAAGTTATTTAGAAAGGAAATGTACTGTTGGATAAGAATTAAGAGGAGGCAATACACATATTCAAAGAAGTGGTAATGGAAAAATAACTAGTGGCTGGAGAGAAGATGGGGGATTCCCCTGCAAATGACTTGGAAAACCAAAGAAATACCTGAAAGGGAATCGGGCATGGCTCCTCAGGAATACATAGTTGGCAGATTAGAAAAGAAGAGCACCGACTGTTATAGGCCGTTAGAGTAAACAGTAAATCAGATAGCACAGCAGAAACTAGGAGGCAAGATTTCAAAAAGGAACATAGATACACTGACATCTGTGAGTGCAAAAAATGAGTAAAAGTCCAGAGACAGATGGTGTAATCTGGTATTGATCTCCATTAAAAGACTGCAGACACCAAAGCGAGAAGAATGAGGAGAAGCTGAAGACTTAGGTGAGCAGGGAGAAGGGGAATAGGGCAGCAGATTAGGGGCCAGGAGGAAACATTGTGAAGAGGTGAGACAAAGGGAGGGAGAAAAAATACATTCTTACAGGATGGCTTAGGACAGAGATCCCATGGATGTGTCAGTGAAGCGAACATTAAGGAAGACAGCAATGACAGTAGAAAAGAGTGGTGTGTGAGTAGCTATGGAATACTTTTTTAATAGAAAGAGTGGTGACTTGATATCAAGTGGTGCTGACTTAATTCTCTATTTTTCGTGTTATGTTTATCATTGTATGCTAACTTACATGATGAACAATCACATAAGATGTGGAAAAGTGCCCTAATATCTAGAGTCAAGCTCTGCTGAACTAAAATGACATACAGTAGTACTGATGGGTTTAAAATATGATGGCCTACACTTAGGGTGTGCTGCAAATTAGATTTTGTCAACTGTCCAGTGGAAAATAACGTTATACTATGGCTCTCCAGCTCTCCTGAATAGCTACTAACTTATGTTTACAGACACTAAGATAAAAATGTATCTCACTAAGGGAAGCCAAACATGTAAAAACTGTATCTGAGAGAAAAGGCTAGCTAGCACTGATGGTCTTGTGAATAAAGTTCTAAATTATGCTTTTAAATTTGCATGTGGAGCTTATAAAATAGTAATACATGAATGACAACCTTTGATGAACTATGGCATGTTATAGCTTTTTTATACAGAGAAGAAGGACCATAAACTAATATTCTAGTCACTACTAGATGCAATAAGCTATTTGATTTATACAATGAACAAGTGTGTGGGTGCATGAGACACATGGAACACTGTGTTAATCTATACAGGACACTATCTGGGTACAGGTTACGTGAGGTGTAAAGCAGACATCAGATGTTATGGGGTCATTAATAGTACCTCTTTATTTTCTATCAAACACAAGCAGTGACTTTCAGAATCACCAGGTAGGAGATGCTTTGAACTTGTCGGCCCCTAGCCTTGCATGGTAGTGATGATCACTGTGTTAGCCTGCTGAGGAAGTTTTGGACAGAACCTGACCAAAAGGCTCTGGTATAGACTTTATTATAATGAACTTTCTAAATAGGAAATATTGAGGAAATTAAGGAAATTGAGGCTATTGGGCATGGGAGGTGGTAAAGTGAGTGGACCAGATGGGTACCCAAATGATTTTTAGAAAAGAGTGGGGAGTTTTCCTTTCACTTCCTCACTTCCCTTTCCCCACCCACTGTGCTTGTTGTTTATGACCACGGCAACTCCCCTCTCTGGACCACATTTCCCATATGGACACATTCTCATTGTTGCCTATTATATGCATCCTTTCCCTCATACGTCATGCACTGCTGCAATCATTAAATCATGCAAGACTTTAGAGTTTCATATCTCTTATGTGAAAAAAAAAACAATGGATGCATTAACTGATTAGCTACTGTGATAGGTCATTGCTACTACTTTCACTATATAGGGTGCAGAGTTTGAAACATTTTTCTCCATTTTAGTTCACATATCTTTTAAAAAAACTTAGATAATGTTTTCAACTGTCCCTGCTGTCTAGTGGTGATGCAGAGGAATATTTTCTACTCTCTGAGGTAGTAGTGGTTTGTTTACTTTAAGATGAGCTATTAGGAGTATCCTGTATCCATGATATCTGGTTGCCCCCTAACCCATGTCATCTTTCTTTTTTGTTTTCTAAGTGTGTTTAATGCATGCTATAAAGAGTATCCTTGGTGTCTATTATTATCCCCGACCCACATCTTTCTTTATTTCTTTGTTTTTTGTTTTCTTTTTATAAGAATCTTAAAGGCAAAATACAAAAAGTATCTCTGGGAGCATGGAGGTGTGACCCCCCCCCCACACACACACACACATATGCATGCACAAATTCATACATTCATGCACAAATACAAACAACACACACACACACACACACACACACACACACACACACACACACACACACACACACACACACACACACACACACACACACCTAACATGTCTCTTAACTAACTCCCCAGCTGCCACCTCCAAGCCAGACACAAATCCACACTTATACATGCAGCCCACATATAAACACATGCACGCACCACACAAAACTACATGTCCACTAAATTCCAAGGCATATACCAGTGTAAGGTTTAATAATGATAGAATCCAATATAGCTAACCTTAAGTAGCGATGTGACATGGGAAAGGTGAGGATTTGGGGTAACTTGAATCTTCCAGTAGAGGTTTAATACAGCACAAATGTGAAAGGGGGGTAGTTTGGGGAAGGAATAATATTGCTGAAGCATGGGTGTTACTTTGACTAAGCATGAATTGATAGTGAGTAGAAATGCAAAAATTACTTAGTATATTGCAAGGAAGAAGTAAATGGTGACTATATGTGGTATGAGTGCTATGGTATACTGTGGTGAGTGAATATGAGCTTTTAGCCATTTTTCTTACTAAGAGTAGATGTGTTACTTAGCAAAACTCGGAATTGTTCAGTTGTATAAATTCCTTACCACAAGCATTTCCAGGGGTGAGAACCTGGTCCATTAGAGTATACATGGAATGACCCCCTAGCATTTACCATGGCTACAGGGGCAACCGACCAAAGTGCTGCACCTCTTCATGATAAAGCATTGTGGCAGGGTTATCTGAATTAAAAATGGAGTAGAGTTCCCACCTTTTAAGTGGGCCAAAGTGAGACACCGGGGTGTGGCCAATATGATATTGGCCACACACCTTACCATGATATCACCACAAGATTGGTGAAGGAGATGCAGTTATGGATACAACAGTGCAAATTATTATAGCATATTTAAATTATAAAGATTTAACAATAAAACTGAGGCATTACTTCAAAAACACACACATTACTCAGGTGTAACAGTAAGTAAACTTTACAGAAAAAAACACACTACTCCTATTAAACAGACAATTATGTTTATGTAAAAAAAGCAAAACACTCAATTTCTGCATATTACACTAACCATGAGTATTGTGAAATAAGAAAACTATGATTAGTGGTAACTGCAGTGAACCGCCTGGTCAGTAAAGAGGATCCTTGGTGACTGGAGTCCCCTAGGTATAAAATCTAAGTGGAGGATTACTCGCAAGTGTGGGTTGGGCTAGGATGTCTTTGAGTGCTCTTCTGTCTGGATCCTGGGCTAATGAAACTCAGGCCCCATAGTTCTTATTTGTGGTTTGGATTAGTCTTTAAAAAGACTGTATATCCCAGGCTCTTATGCAGGCTTGAGCATTCCATTTAGTGATGCCAGTTCCGAGTGCTCTTAGTGGACATTTACAGATAAATCTGGGTATGCCTGAAGTCTTGATAAAGACTGCCTAGATGAAATACAGACAAAAAAACAGCCTGAGTTAGATGACTGAGGTCCTACATTCAATGGAAACCAAGTAAAAAAAAAAACACTTTCGATCTTCTTTTTCAAAAAGCTTTAATGGCAAATGAGCGCTACTCAGATGATTAAGTTACATTCAGAGGTGACTTGGTTTTATATACAACATAAGTGGGTGTGTACCACTTGGGACCCTCCTATTGATCTTGTTTGTGGGTTAAATCTTTATTGACATAGCCAAGGAGGGGGGTCTGTCCTGTTGTGCTTGGGGGTGAGGATAGTACCATCCTGAGATGCTAACCATTCAGGTTCAAACAAATTAAGTCACATTTACATAGTATACTAAGAATCTGTGACCATTTAGGATCAAACAAATTAAGTCACATTTGTATACTATACTAACAATCTGGTGTTACAGAGACCAGAATTCTCATAGTACAAAATGGAAGTTAAAAAGTTATAAAGAAGGTAAAAACAGTTACCACTTTTGGCTATACTCGTGGGTGAAGGGGTAGAACAACATCTAAAATGTGCAGCCCTTTCATGAGAACCTTCTTCCGATTTGCCATTACAGGGGAGACTGTCAGTGGAAAACCATAGTTGGAGCAATGGAAATCCAAATACACAAGATAAAAAACCAAGGGAAGTTACCTGTCTAATAATGAACATTTTTTTCTATGTGAAACTTAAAGATGTGATCATAAATCATTCAAGGAATCAAAAGTAAAAATAAAAATAAAGGCATGCATGATCTCCGCTATAAAGAACAATAGGTTTGTGAGACACTTACACACTCTGGGAGCATTATATAATTTCTTTCTAATTACACTAAACAATTTTTTAAACATGTATAATTAACAGTATGTTTACTGTAAATTAAAGCAAAAAAATAGACAAAAGAACAAAAATACATACTGTACACTACAAGAAATCTAAACTAAATCACTACTTTGTAAATGTGTACTTTGCATTTGATTTGATGGCATGAAGAGGTACCTGGCTTGATATAATCTTTGAATAAAAGTCACTGCATTTCTCCCGGTAATTTATAATCACAATTAGCTCAGATTTGAACAAGTCCACACTACAATGGTTTCACATATCAGCTCAGATTTTAACAAGTCCATACTACAATGGTTTCACATATCTTTCCATTTATTTTTCACCAAAGAAAAAACTCTCTCTGCAAATGCATTTCATGCTGGTATGGATAAAACCCTAGCGATTTGCTAGATATAGTGCAGTTAGGTCAGGCCTTCTCTGAAAAGCTTCAGCCACTTTTCTACTGGAAATAAGCCTGTGGTACATAATTATTAGAGAAAGGGCTTGATTGTTAAATAGTCCTGGAAAAGATGGTCTTAATCTATGTCCTGCAGACTCAGGGCAGTGGTGACAATGTGTAAGTCACTGAAAACAAAGGGCTCAGTTAAATATAACTGAGACAGTGTAAACAAGTAGTTGTTTTCACTAAAATCAAACCACTGTTCTAACTACTTAACTGATGTCTCCAAGAACATTATAAAGTTTCTTCAGCTTGTGAAAAGAAGTGCTGTCAAATGTGTTCATAAGTGCCCTAGGTTTTCCACCAAAGAAAGCATCTTCGGCTCTTGCCTGCAGTTTTTCCTTGAGAGTGGTCGTTACTGAAAATGTTTCCATGGCAGTAAGTGTTGCTTTTTCTAATATACTTATAAGCTTATTGAAATCCATGAGGACAACACTGAGAAAGTGCATATAGTACTGGGGTAATGTAGTACATGCATTCTCACCATGCTCATTATTTGAAGAGTACTGCCATATTTGCCGGGGGGGGGGCTCCTCTTCTCCCTAGTAGAGGAATTGTGACTGGAGCACTGGTAGATTTGTCACTACTCTATCAATGGCTGGCAGGAGTGACAGCAACCTTCTTGGCACATGCCTTAAGAGACTCTGAAATTCCATGCCACAAAACTCAAAGAAGTCTTTCAAGTCTCTGGTCCTTGTGGCGTAACCAGAGAAATGGTTGAAATGTTTCATCACAAACACTTCCACATCATAAGCTAGTAGTGCTGCAGCATTTTTGACTGCATTATGAATAATGTGGGCAACACAGTTAGCCTTCTGGAGTGGTGGGCACTTTGCTTTTAATCTGGAACACACACCAGATTTCTTTCCATAGTTCACACTGACATTATCAGCTCCATATGCTGAAATGCTGTTCCAGGGCAAAGAGTGATTTTGCATATTGTTCAAAATCTGTTGTGATATAGCCTGGGCAGGTTCATCGTTGTCTTTATAGAAGTCCAAAAAACCATTCACCACCCCTTCTTCTTTGGACAGATACTTCACAATAAGTGGAAATAATTTAATGTTTTCTTGTTGGAAGCATCTGATGACAATGCAAATAAAGTACCTGGTTTCTGAAGGTCATGCAGAAGGCATTCCAATGAATACAGCCCCAAAACATTTTCAACCATGGCTTCAGTATGGTTCTTCTGCAAGATAGTTTCTTTGCAAAGTCTAAGTCAGTCTACAACTGGATGGACAATTTTACTGCACAGCAGGGGCGGCTCGTGCCATCAGACTGCCGGACTGCAGCCCCCTCAAGAAAAAAGTACTTTTTAGTTTTAGAAATTTTTAGTTATTTTTTTTTACTGTCTTTATTATACTGAGTCTCTCATCAGCTGGCTGCTTTACGCCGACTGACTGAGCATGCACACTTTTGAATTCCGGGATGCGGCTTTTTTTTTTTTTTTCTTAGTCTGAGATCCAAGTTCCAACTCCAGTGCTGCAGTCCGGATAGCGAATTAAGGCATCAGTATGATGCCCAGCAGTCTATGCGGTTCCTAACCACATAGAATTGGAAGGGGTTCGGACTGCCACATCTGCAGGCACGTACATGATGTGCATGGGCTAAATGGCTGCTGATTGGCTGTCCTCTCTTCCCGGGCTTTATGTGCTGGGAAAAGAGCAAGAAGCAAACAGTTGCAGCCAGTTTCGGTTGTGGACTTGTTTCGTGGTGGAACAAGTAGATTATTCATATATTGTATTTTATTTGCTTGCCTTGGTGGCCTAATTTCGTTTGCTGGACGTGACACAGGCACACAGTAGCTGAAAAAGAAGAAGTGCAGAGTTTCTTTTCTTCTTGGTGGTACATATCATTATCATATCTCTCAACTGCAGATTTTGTCAGAATGTCCAGAATATTGCTTCATATTTAGTGCCAGCTGCTACACCGTTAATTGCATATTTAGGATTAGGAACTAGACCATAGGCCAGACATCAGTTGCAGTTTGAATACAGAAACGAGAGTCTACTCTAAATCAAACATTTCTACCTAAATGTTCATGCACAGCTGGAAGTTCTGCTTGCTTGGAGTGTGTTCTTGAAAAAATCTTTTTTAAAATGTGCAGTCTGTAGACAATGTGACTTCTGTTTCTATCAAGTTCCCTGTTAATTTATATTTTCCATAAAAAGTTTGTTTTGAACTTATCTGGACTTGAGTGCTGTACACTTCTTTGTGCAATATTTATGTACCTTTGAAGAAAGCCAATTGTCCCATTATGTAGCCAAATCTGTACTATTTAATTAGCTTTTCAAAAAAAAGAACACATCAGTTTTGAAGAAAGCAAAATATCCTGTTATGTAGCCAAAATTGTACTATTTAATTAGCTTTTCAAAAAAGAACACATCAGTTTTAGTCATAAAGTCAGAAATTATTGCAAATATTACATTTTATATCTATGGTTACTAAGGTACAATGAAAAAAATTATCTGGAATTAAAGTTAATGATACAAAGCTTTTATGAACAAGTATAATTTTGAGTACTTAGCATTTTACAGATTAATATCCAGTTCTGTGAAAGAATATTTCATTTTATATAGAATGTTCAGTATGTTACAGTGCGGTGGAAAAGGCATGCATATTTAAAGTAGGTAGATAAATATGTCTTTTGCTTTCATTTGCTAAACCTGCATGTTGTCATGCCACCAAGTATGGTTTTGTGCTACATACTTGTTCCTAGAAAATGCATGGGATGCTGCATTACATAATCTCAGTTTTTCATTTTTTCTCTCGACAATGATGGGAAAGGAGTAGAAAATACAAAATCTCAAGATGACTTGTAGGTTTGTGTTAATTTTTTTGTGACATTATATAAAAGAATAATTTAATGATACATTGCTACCAGTCCTTAGTCTGAGTTGATTATTGGTAATCTGATAATTGAGTGACAAGAAGACACTTATCCAAAACCATACATACAGTCTTCTTGAGGAAGTACTGTACTTAACAGAACTTTTTTTTCTAAAATGCTTTTTACAGCCTACCTGATCTAATGAATATCAGCCCTTCTTCTATGGGTCTCTGCCCATTTCCTCCCTATCAGTGACATATGGCTGCTGACTTGGGCATGAGTTAACTTGAAGTAATTGTCATGCAGGCAAGTATGAAGGCTGCTTGTGTCACAGCCGTCCATGGACCATCAGCATTCCTGTGGCCATCCCCTTCCACAAATTCTGGGTTATAGCACAATATACTCATAGGGAATATACTCTGCCACCAGCAATCAATTCCCTTTCTTAGCCTCCATTGTTGTAACCTTTCTTGGCCTGCTTAATGACCAGGACACTTACATTTAACCCTGATTCCCTCTTACATGGCTTATGTGAGAACTTGCATCACCACAAGCATGTCACTGGTGTGAAGCACCTTTCTCCTCTGCATATTTGCTTTCACAGTACACTAAGTGTGTGTGTGTGTGTGTGTGTGTGTGTGTGTGTGTGTGTGTGTGTGTGTGAAATGCCCCAGGTGCTACATGGTGGTGGGTAGAGAATAAGGCTTGAACCCTGTACCTTGAGCCCAGGTGGCAGGAGCCTAAATTCCCTACCCACCACCATTTGTAAAAACATTGCAGATTTTTCCCTCATACTTATTCTATTCTTCATAAAATCTGTGGTTTCTGTATTTGTGTCCTTGCAAAGCCGGTATTGCATTTGTGCAGTGGTAGCATTGTTGCCTGACAACTACAGGTTCTCTGGTTTGATTCTTGGCTGGGGTGCTTTACCTTTTCTGTGGAGTCTGTATGCCCTTCCTGTGTTTGTTTCCTCTAGTGTCCTCCCATCTTACAAAGACATGTGTCTGTCTGGAGTGTTTCTCCCTGGGCCTCTGCTAAAAATTAGCTTTTGTTCCAAGTCAGACTTTCCAGGTTAATAAATGTTAAAAATGACATGCATTTGATTATCAGACTTCATATTCTTCAGAAAGTGCATGGTAACACAAAAGCTTTTATTCTAGCAATTTTCTAAGTGTATAAGATGGATATTTTAAATTTATCCCTATTTTTTGGGATTGTATTCCCCAGTTATTGGCTTCATCCAGATTTTTTGTGCTAAGGTTGAGAGCTATGGTAAGAACTGAATTCATTGAATATGTTTGGGGGCGATATTCCCCCATTACTGGCTTTGTCCGGGTGTTTTTTGCTAAGAGATTGAGAGCTATGGTGAGAACTGAATTCACTGAATGTTTGGGGGCTGTATTCACCCATTATTGGCTTTGTTCAGGTGTTTTGTGCTAAGAGGTTGACAGCTGTGCTATGGTGAGAACTGAATTCACTAAATGGTTGCCATTTAAGTTTCCGTCTTCCTCTTTCACAAAACAGCTGATTTGGCATAGTGGTATGTTGCTCTGACTGTTTTGCACAGGGTCCTGGGTTTAAGGCTTGGCAGTGAAATGTATGGTGGTAACACAGCATTTTATTCTAGCAACTTTCCAACATTATACAAGCAATGTTTAAAATGTGTTCCTGTTTTTTGGGCTTTTGTCCCCCCCACAATAAACTTTGTCTTTTTCCAGATTTCTTTGTGCTGCAAAGTTCAGAGATACAGATGAGTGAGTAGATTTTACAAGAAGCTGAGAGCTGCAAGGGAGCAAAAGTTTAGTGCTGCTTATGCTGAGTCAGCATGCCTTCTTAATAGCACAACAGGTAGTATACTTCCTTTTGATGCAGAAGACTGTGGGTTCTACTCCCACAGTAGATAGATGCATTGCTGATACTGTACTTTGCAAAGGGGGTGGATGCTGCACTCCTTTTTGGTGAAGATACCTAGTAACTATGAACCTGTTATCAGTTTGCCATCCATTCCCTATTGCAATATTGCTAGCTTATCATTTTCTTAGTGTAAGATAGGCAATTTATTCCTCAAGGGTAACGGGCACTTTATTTGTAGATGAAACAATGAAATACAAAGTTGTTTGCTAGCAGCAACCTCTTCATTAGTTACAGATCTCTTTAATGTGGAATTATTTAGATGACTTTTACTTCAGAGATTGTGCATATGTACTGATACTGGTGGACTGTAGAAGTTTGAGTAGACTTTTATGATGGAAATGTTCTGAATTGGGCAGTTTTGTCATTACTGGTGCATGCATTTTGTTTCATTGTTTACTGGAAAAATTTCAAAACAAATTTAAAACACCCTCTAAAACTGTACTGTATTGTACAAGGAATATAATTTAATACAATCAGGAAGGTGTATGAAAGAGCATGCGTATGTTTCGTGTGCAAGGGGCCTGTGATTTGAAAACAGTCCAAACCCAAAGTTAATCTGCCACTGGCAAAATGTATTTTCTTTGAATGTGGGTTTCAATGCTGTTTCAGTGAATGTGAGTTTTCAAGGGCAGAGAAGTTTTAATGCTAAGTCGGTTTTCATTGTGAGACTGGATTGCTTTGTTTAGCAGATATGATATCTATTATTGTTTGCACTATAAAATGCAAAAGAAAACTTTCAAATGAAGTCCAAATCATCGCAGAAGTAAAGCAGTATGCACATTAGTGTTTATGGTTTTTGTTTTTCCGCTTTTCCCGGTTAGTGTTTGTGGTAAATGGGGTGAAATAGCCAAGTAATGGTTCATTGGAATGGCTGTGGGGGAAGCTCCATTCAACCATGATTTTGTGAGGGGGGGGGGGAGGGCAGCAAACTCAGACAGGCCGGCTGAACTATACCTCTCAACTGTCCAGATTTTTGCAGAATGAAGAGATTTTTGCTTCTTATTTTTGGTTTGTTCCTCATAAAATTTGTGGTTTTCTGTCAAATCATTTAGGAATGAAGTCACTAAATAATGACAGACACTGAGTTTCAGACTTCGTAACCTTCAGGAAAAATGCATGGTAAAGCAAGACCTGGTATTCTATCAACTGTCTAAGTTTATACAAGAGCAATTTTTAGTACTGTTTATATGTTCCCCCAATATATTTGGCCTTGTCCAGATTTCCTGCATTAACAGGTTGAGAGGTACATGCAAATAAATTGCTTTATAGAATTAAGCATTTCCAAACCTCTCAACTGTACCTGATTTTGGCTCAAAAAGTTTCTCTTCCCCTAATAATCTCTCCGCAAAATGGCAATTTTGGAAGAAAACATGGAGGGTTTACAATTAATAAATAACTGTAATAATCAGTTATAGATTGGACTGCAGTGGGAGTGACAGATCCATTTAAGGTGGAGGTGGGATTACATCAAGGATCAGCTCTGAGCCCTTTCTTATTTGCAATGGTGATGGACAGGTTGACATATGAGATCAGACAGGAGGCCCCCATGGACTACGATGTTTGCAGATGACATTGTGATCTGTAGTGAGAGTAGGAATCAGGTTGAGGAGACTCTGGAGAGGTGGAGATATGCTCTAGAGAGCAGAAGAATGAAGGTAAGCAGGGCTAAGACAGAATACATGTGTGTAAATGAGAGGGAGGGTAGAGGAATGGTGAGGATGCAGAGAGTAGAGCTGGTAAAGGTGGACGAGTTTAAGTACTTGGGATCAACAGTTCAGAGTAATGGTGAATGTGGAAGAGAGGTGAAGAAGAGAGTACAGGCAGGGTGGAATGGGTGGAGAAGTGTGTCAGGAGTGATTTGTGACAGACGGGTACCAGTAAGAGTGAAAGGGAAGGTCTACAAGAGGGTAGTGAGACCAGCTATGTTATATGGGTTGGAGACAGTGGCATTGACAAAAAGGCAGGAGTCAGAGCTGGATGTGGCAGAGATGTTAAGATTTGCACTCGGTGTGACTAGGATGTATAAGATTAGAAATCAGTATATTAGAGGGTCAGCTCAGGTTGGACAGTTTGGAGACAAAGCAAGAGAGACAGGATTACATTGGTTTGGACATGTGCTGAGGAGGGATGATGGGTATATTGGGAAAAAGATGCTAAGGATGAAGCTACCAGGTAAGAGGAAAAGAGGAAGGCCTAAGATAAGGTTTATGGATGTGGTGAGAGAGGACATGCAGGTGGTTGGTGTGACAGAGCAAGATGCAGAGAACAGGATGAAATGGAAGCAGGTGATCTGCTGTGGCGACCCCTAATGGGAACAGCCGAAAGAAGATGATGATGATGATGATGAGATTGCTTTTATTTCAGAAATGCATGTCGATTCTTTTATTTTGTCAGCTGCTCAAGTTAGCACTACTAATATTAAAAACGTGTCCCTTCTTTGCAGGTTCCCAGCTGTACTGTGTGGCTATTTTATATTTTTGAATCACATTTTTGGTCCATTTTTCATAAAATTGTGTTTTTTTGGCAAATTAGTGGCAAATCATTAAAGACTGAAGTTAGAAAATAATGACAGACATTTCAGTTTCAGATTTCATAGCCTTCAGAAAATTCATACTAATGCAAGACCTACTATTCTATTATCTTTCTAAGTTTATAAGAACAATATGTAAAAATTGTCCTTATTTTTGGGCCTTTGTCCCACTTCTATGTATGGCTTTGTCCAGATTTCTTGCCCTGAGGTTGAGAGGTATGACAAATGTGTCAGGGCCATCGCAGTCAGCCAGAGACATTTCAAATTGTGACATACTTGTTGCACCCCACTCCCCTATGTAGTGACTCTGGATGTGTCCAAGCAAGGCAAGGAACAGTTATGCAGTGTAAATGTGCCGACTATCCCCCCATCCAAGGTAGATACAAGAACTACAATGGCTTTTCTTCTGTCCTTGATTTTTGTAGAATGTTCTTGTTTCTGTCATATTTTTATACTGTTTATTTATGCTTTATATTCAGAAAGTGCCTGTTGCTCTGTGTTTAAGTAGCAATGTTTTAACGACCATCTGGTAAGCTTGTCTGAGATTGTAAGATCCAAGTAAGTTTTAATAAGCATACTGTTAACGAATTGCCAACATTGAAAGCCTTTCTGTTGCCATGCAGAGAATACTTACATAACTAGATAACATATAAGCCTTGGGTACTGAAATGCATATGACAGTATTTGTAATAAAGGACAGGATTACATTATTTTAAGAGCTCATTACAGGCTTTACCTGCAAACTAAACAGTATGCCAATCTATCATGTGTGGTCCATATCCTGTGCAGTAATCCTTTAAGCAATGTATGTTGAGCTTGTTTCCTGTTTGCTTTTCATTTTTTACTTTGATCATGTTTTCCCCATGAAACAAGTAGATAGTTGTTGTCAGGCAGCAGGTCTTTTTTAGATAAGAAACATTTTTACAAGTGGGGGTATCACAGAGATTGCTACTTTCAGCATGTTACTTGGTACTTTAATAAAGCTGAATATAAATTATAATTAGAACCGCAGTGCAAGGAGTAGTGGTTTGAGTTTAGTGCTGCTTGTTTTTTTTATACTTGATTTTTAACTGGCATTCCAGTAATGTATTTAAAAAGTAATTTATTTTTTCATGCCTCACAACCTTTTTGTTTCCATCTAGATATTAAGTAAGCTGCCATGCAGCCAATGGATTGAAATATTGTTTTTCTTCTACACTTTCCTTTTTTCTTGATTGGACTCTCATAATGATGGTTTGGCACCCAGGGCAGCATATTTAATTAAAGTTGCAGTTTTTGTGGTTTTGATCATAGCTCCTCCCCTTTCTGGTTGGCCACACCCATTCCTGTTGACCCCACCCATTCAGTTGTCTCCTGCAGCCCCCCTTTGATTTGAAGTCACCAGCCGCCACTGCTGCACAGTCCAAACTGTTATAGGAAATATTGTGCCTAACTGCATGGAATATCTCAGAGTCTTCTGCGATGATTTTAAGTTCTGGTCCCTCAGGGTTTGTGTTCCTTGCTCACTTTGTCATCAGGTGACTAGATTTTTCTTGTTGAATAGAAGTCTTGTGTTGCTCAGTTGCCTCATGTCATGTGATATTGTTTCTTTCACCATGTGTGACTAGGAATTCCTTTTTGCAGTACCTGCAGAATGCTTTTACATCATTGCATTTCTTGATCCAGTCAAATTAAGTTTTCCAAACATCCTGCCCCTTGCACATTCTCTTATTGGTGTTTGACTGTGCTGAAGCTGATTCTCTCTTCATTTTTTAATCTGTACTTATTGGATATACAGCATATTTAGCAAGCAAAACTGTATGAGCAGGATGCAGTAATATAATGGCATGTGAAAGAATTGGCTATAAGCAATGGCATGCAAAAGAACTGGCTAGTAACAGTGAAAGAACTGGTTTGAAAAACAAAGCATCTGAAAATTGTCATAAAAACACTGGCATCTGAAACATGAAGCAATTAGTTAAGTAGTTCTATGATACAGATTTGTTGAAGATCTGAGGAATGGAGCAGAAGGAAATTAACATTACAAACAATCTAAAAGGTAGAATAGTTAATGACATAATGGGGTGGGAGCATTTTGGCCACTGAAAACTTGGCATTAACATAGCTGGTAGCTGTAGATCTCAGACTCTTGGGAGCAAGAATACTGAACAAAACCAAAAATAAGAGGGGGGGGGAGGCTCAAAGTCTGGGACAGATTTTGAATATTGGTCTTACAAACTCAGAAAGTTACTAGGTTTTGCATTTGCATGACATTTCTGAAATATATAATGTCTGAAACTTGTCCTCAGACTAATAACATTGGTGACTTCAAACCCAAATGATCTGCCACAAAAATTAAAATTTTATTGGAAACAGACCAAAAATATGAGGCAAAAACAGGACATTCTGCAAAAATCAGAACAATTGAGAGGTATGTTGGTAGCAGTTGTATGCCTCTGAAGCAGTAAAAACATCTAAGAGAAAAAAAATGCATCCATGCAAACCATGTAGCTTTTTTTAACCGTTAAAAATATTAAAAGAGAACAGCTACAGATTTAGCTTTGTAGACATAGTGCATTCCACATCTAAGCAGGGTGGGAAATATTTTAAAGCATTCTCATTAATGGTTTATCTTGCACAACAAAGAAAAAATGCCTGACACAAAAACCGCCACCATGCAATCTATTACTACTATATCCAAACTATAGTTCACTACTGAAGGTAGCATTAAAAGATAAGTATAGGTTTATAGGTTCATATCTAGGTACTAGGCTTTCGGCCCAAGGGCCTACATAAGCCTAGCCAGCAAGGTACCATAACTTACTCCACCCAAGAAAGTTATTTTCCTAAGCCACTGTCCAGCAGAGACACAGAAGTGATCCCCGGGGTGTATTTCCTATTTCCAATCCACTCATCAAGATTTTTCTTGAAGAGTGCTAATGAAGAACTTTGCTTGACATAGATGGGTAGCTTGTTCCAGAATATAGGAAGTCTCTGGGACAGGAATCTATCCCTCCAGCGTGTTCTGTTTATTGTGGTGACAAGGTTTAGGTCCCTAGAGCATGTAGCTTGGAGGGATTGGGATTTCTTTAAGTGTAGCATGTCCAGCAGCTCTGGGTTTGGCATAGCTTTATATGTTAGGCAGAGATCACCTCGGAGAAGGCAATATGCTACGGAGTAAAGCTGGAGTTTTTTGAGGTGGTCAGTGTAGGGCATTTGTTTGAGGCCAGTAATCCTCTTTGTGAGGTACTTCTGTGGCCTTTCCAGCTGCTGCAGATGTCTTGTGAGTTACATTCCAAAAGGGGCGTTGTACTCTATAATGGGTCTAATGAGTGATGAGTAGAGGGGAACAATGACCTCTTTTTTCCTGGATGAGAACCCTTTTTTGATGAGGTGTGCCATGTAGAAGGACTTCCTGACTACTGTGGCGATGTGACTATCAAAGGAGAGACCACTGTCCACCTGAGTCCCAAGGTCTCTTATCACGCATTCGGTGTTAAATAGATTGCTGCCTATGTGGTAGTTCATGGGTACAGAGTTTTTACCAAAGGGGATGACACTGCACGTTTTGGCATTGAGCTTGAGGCCATGGCTCTGACACCAGGCATCTGTCTCAGTGAGGCCCTTCTGTAGGATGTCCACATCATTTGGTGACTTGACTATGGCTCCTAGTTTGCAGTCATCTGTGAACTTTGTCAGCCAGAGGTCTTCTGTGTTAGCCTGTACTTCAGAGAAGTAGATACTAAACAGGAGAGGTCCCAGGACGGAACCCTGTGGCACTCCACTTGTCACTGCCTTGAGGTCAGATTTGGAGTCTGCAACTTTTACAGTGTGGGTTCTGTCAGTGAGCCAGTTGGCAACCCATCTTGTGATGTAGGGATTTATACCTAGTTTAGTGAGTTTAGCTATAATTCTAGAATGGGGGATGGTGTTGAAAGCCTTGGCGAGGTCAAGATAGGCTGTGTGAACCACCTTACCCTCGTCCACGGCTTTGTTGACTGCCTCAAAGAAGTTGATCAGGTTCAGAAGGCATGATCTGCCTTTCACAAAACTGAACTGGGTGGGATCCAGAGTTTGGAGGTTACCAATGTCTTTGTTTATGAGTTCCATGATGATACATTGCATGGCCTTGCAGACCAGGCTCGTCAGGCTAATAGGTCGATAGTTCCCAGGATCAGTAGTGGCTCCCCCTTTGTGGAGTGGGATAACTGTTGCTGTGCGCCATTCAGTGGGCAGAAAGCCTGATGCGAGGCTATTATTGAACATGGTGCTTAAGTGGGGAGCCAGTTCGTTCTGAAGTTCGTGTAAAACGCAGCCTGGGATGTTGTCCGGTCCCATGGATGCTTTTTGGCTTTAAAGAGTGCAGCTTTTACCTGTATAGTTGTGATTACAGGGACTCTGCATTCTTCCTGTATAGATATGGGCCCTTTAGGGGGTGAGAGGGGGGTAAAGTTAGCACTGAACCGATCTGCCAGGATGATGGCAATATCAGTTGGTACTGTAATTTTCGTGCCTTTGTGCTGTAACTCAGAGCAGATCTGGGTGTTGCCATCTAGATTCTTGACATAGCTATAGAATGCTTTGTGGTTGTCTTTGGATTTAGTGGTGATTTTGTTTTCATAGCTAGCTTTGGAGGATCTTATAAGGGATCTCAGCTTCTTACTGAGGCTGACCAGGGAGCTCCTCCACTCATGGGATTTTACTCTCTTTTACAACAGTTTTTCCTTCTGTTTTACAGTTTGTTTATGGCAGGGGACCACCAGACTGGCTTCTTTTATTTGGAGGATAATGTCTTGGTTCTGTTTGGGATAGCACGATCCATGCACTCGTGTAAGTGCTTATAGAATGCATTTGTGTAGGATTCAGCAGTTGTAACTGTATTGTCCATCTGCATGGGTGTCATGAAGTTCACCACTTCTGTCTTAAGAAGCATGAAGTTGGCTTTGGAGAACATTTTTACTGTGGTTTCCTTAATGGGGGGTGGGGGCAGGATGTGGATATCAAGGGTGATAAGCTTATGGTCGGATCAGACCAATGAGGAGTTGACTTCAGGTTTGGAACACCGGTCACTCATGTTAGTAATGACTAGGTCTAAGATATTGTTGCCCCTGGTGGGGGTGTGGATAAGTTGATCTAGGGCATTGGAGTTTATGAATTCCAGAAATTGAGCTAAGGAGTTGGTTTATGAGTAGTTTTCCCAGTTAATGGTGGGGTAGTTGACGTTGCCCATTATTAGGGTGTTTGGGTGTACCCTAATATTTTCCAGTACATCAAGAAAAGAAGAGTTTACCACTGAACATGCCCCCCATCCCTCCAAAAATAAAGTTATACATATTTTCACTTTAAAGTACTTATTGCAAGTCATCACTAAAAAGCCACTCTAAAATAAATTAGAATACACAGCAGACCTCATAGACCCCATTTCCCTCCAAATGCAGCAATAAAAAATACAAAAAAGAAAGAATACACATATAACACTAATTTACCCACCATAGCAATGAAATAAAAACAGGCCACCAATAGCAGCACAGACATATTCACACTATACTCAAAGCAGTAGATTTTCAACTTATTGAAGACAGCATTGAAAACAAAATATACACATTTCCACTTAAAAAAAACAAAATATCCTGTAACAATGATGCCATCTTTTAACACAATTCTAAATGCACTGTGTTAACTTCTGAACATGCCCCCCCCAAAAAAAAATCAAGGTAAGCAAACATTTTCCATTTTAAAAATACTTCTTGCAAGACATCACTAAACAGAGAGGGCCAGATTTACGAAGGCTTGCACGGAGTGTAAGAAAGTGTAAGACGGCAGACAGGCAATATGTCTGCCGAGCGATTCAGCAATAGCTGGCAGGGGCGTGCATGAGAGCTTCTAAAGCTACTCTTGCATGGACAGTGTTATGGTATGCAAATTACCTCATTTGCTGCAGAAAGCTATGCAAATGAGGTAAATTTGCGATCCAGGAACCACTAACCTGTCCGTGTAGGAGTAGTGTTATTTGCAGAAATGTACTCCATTGGTAACAGAGTACCATTCTGCAAATAGCTAAACGGAGCTATGACAGCTCCAAATAAAGGATGCATCTAGTTAAGGAAGCATGCCAATGGCCAAATATAAGGCCATTGGCATTTGCAAATGTTGTCAATCCACAAAATCCAATGTTATTTTTCCCCCCGATCGCCGATGTTTAACCATAGCGCAGCATTGCACAAACATGCTGCGCTTTAAATTAAATGAAAAAAGGGAAAAATATCCACAAATGTGCTTTTACACTAAAAAGCTTGTCCTGCCATGCAGATTAATGGCCGGCTGCAAACAATATGGCCACTGAGTAGTGGTTTCTAAGGGGGGGAAGCTCAGTGTGAGAGATGTAACCAAGACTTAGTAGGCAATCCTATGCAAATGAGGATAAGGATAGTGAATCCCAACTTTCCCTGGCATGTGAGCCATGTCCCTAGAGTGTAAGTGTAGGAGTAGGGTAGTAGTCGAGTAGAAGATAGGTGACATCATGAGGGGGTATGTCTGAAAGACTGTAAGGTGATTGGAGCACAGTGGCATGTGTTTGCCCTGAGTTGCTCAGGATTGCAAGAGGCGTGTTTACAGTGCTATTAGCTGAAAACAAGAAACCAAAGGCATATGCCGTAGATATATCAGAAATTTCTTGCAAACGGGCACACAGCGTGTTCACGAGTGTGCGCACATGTAGGCGAGTGTGCGCTAGTGTGCGCACGTGTGTGCTTGTTAGTGCGCCGCTGCCCCTTGTGGAAACAGAAAGGGAAAAAGGAAGTAAAATAAGTAGTAGGAAGTTAACCAAGGAGAACTAGCAGAGCTGCCAGGTGAAATATATCACAATCAGCCAATTACACAGGCAGTTGACTAGCCCAGCCCAGCGCAGCAATTTAAACTCTGCAAACAGCAGTCTAACCTGTTTTCTCACAAGAACTCTGCAACACTGCAGTTTAGAAAGAGTGAAAACTCAAAAAGCTTAAGGCTGACAAAATGTTAGGGGCTGCCATTGCTATTATAAACCAACATGTGCAAGGTGCTGAGGGTGGTGATGTTGTAAATGCTGCTAAGCAACCCACAGTGAGGAGACGGAGAAGAGTGTACAGACCCAGGGTAACCTACCAGGGGCTACATGAGCTGGAGATAGTGGAGCGCTAGAGAATGGACAGAGACCTCCTGCAGCAAATTGTTGAGCTGTGCTGGCCACACCTCACACACAGAACCAACAGAGGGGAACCCATCCCAGTGGATACCAAGGTATGTGTTGGTCTACGAATACTAGCTACAGGTACCTTCCAGAGACCAACTGGTGATATGATGGGTGTTTCACAGACATCAGCATCCAGGGTACTGCAACAGTTCCTGGATGCCATGTCAGCACATGTCGGTGAGCATGTATATTTCCCCAATTCCAGTGAGGCATTGGCCAGCAATATGCGTCTCTTCCACCAAATAGCAGAATACCCTGAGGTGGTGGGTGCAATAGACTGCACGCACATACACATCAAAGCACCACCCGGTGAGCGGGGTAGTGTCTACATCAAATGTAAGAGCTTCCCCTCCATCAACTGCCAGGTCATGTGCGATGCCCAGGGCATAATAATGAATGTGTGTGCTGGCTGCCCTGGAAGCTATCACGATTCCCACATCTGGCATCTGACGCAGCTGTACCAGAGATTTGCCAATGGGGACATCCCTGATGGTCACCTAGTGGGGGATGCTGGATACGCACTGGAGCCGTGGCTGATAACACCCATCAGAAATGCACACAACCGAACAAGAACTCCATAATGAGGCACATGCACAAACAAGAAACATAATTGAGCATGTGTTTGGGATGCTCAAGTCATGGTTCCGGTGCCTGTTCACATCCAGTGGAGCCTTGCAGTACTCACCAACTATATGTACCCAAATTGTCATGGTATGTGCCATGCTACACAATATGATCCAGCAAAAACAGCTGCAGCAGGAACAGCATGGGACAGAGCCAAACAGCCCCACATCATTGCCAAGGCCTGCACAGGCATAGCGTGACTTGGAGGAGGAACAACCTGAGCCTGTCCCAGTAGGCAGAAGGAGGCATGCCCAGTATGCCCTGGCCTTGGCAAAGAGGCAACATATACCACATATACTGACTCAGTAGGAACCCTGGAAATGACACCTCTCTCTGACTCGCACATACAATAAAAGGGATGCTTAACTTGACACTACCTGTTTCAAACATGTATAGGGAGTGTATTATGAGCATCCGACATAGGCAGCCCTGCAGCACCACCTGAGGCATGATTGCCTTATATTAAGCAATATAAAGCAGTGTTAAGCACATTTTACCAGTATTTAGCATATGTAAGCACAATTGCATGGAGCTGTGAGCCGTGCAAACTAGCGCTACATCGGGCAACGTTGGGCAACATTGGGCAACGTTGGGCAAAGTCAGGCAAAGTTATCTAAACATGCTCACACCTGCTTTACTGTTCCTTAACCTGTCAGGTCTGCCCAGCTGGGAAAATAAAAAGCAGTGACAGGGCTCAAACTCAGGATACTGTGCACTGTAGACACAGTACTGAACCACTAAGCCATGACAGCATTTCACTGGCACAGACACAGCAGGGTAATTGTAGACTAACGCAAACACAAACAAATGCTGTATCATGCCCTCTGAACTTCCCCCCAGGCCCATGCAGACAGATAACAGCAGGCCAGGCAGTGTGATGTGGGTTGGGTAGGCTATGAAGTCACAAACTAATAAACGTGGAATTGGAAGCTAAGGTCTGTAGTACAGATGCCTCAAGCCAGTATGATAGGCAACAGTACAGACTGAAATGGAGTACCTGACATAGCAGTGCAGGCCTAGCAAATGTGTATAAGTGTCAGGTGAACCCCTCATCCAATGTACACCCACAGTAACAATCAGGTATGCCCCCTGGGTAGAAATGTGCAAATAATAGCTGCCCCCCCTGTATGTAGAAATGTTGATAAGTCTATGCAAAGCGACTCATGGAAGCCCTGCAGGCACAGTGTGCTGCCTGTCGATGTACAACACAAAGGTGAGCCCTGAAGTAAAAATCAACTTGATTTTTCACACACATATAGTATATATTTGTCCATACTGGGCATGCTCACAAACAAATTTAGCAAATCTTAGTCAGCAACATACTGAAAGGTCATACTGGGCATGCTCACACACTTAGGCCATGTCTGAGTACAGCAGTGGGCCACACATATCTGCCAGTTGCAGTTCTCACCCCAGAAACATGTCACTATCCACCAATCCTGCCTTGCGCACACAGTGATATGAAAAGAGACCCATACAATATATTGGACTCTTGTCATAATCAAACTATGTACTACAAGTACAGAAAGTGAAAATTCAAAGAAGACCAATAAATCTCCGATCAGTATCATCAATAAACAATGAGCACTCCTAACATTATCCAATCCATGTTCTGGCAAGAATATTGTCAAAGAGTCCATAGAGAACCATGAAGCTTTATTTCGCAATGTCATAAATATCAATGTAAACACATATATGTTCTGAGTCAGTGCAAACTGTAAATTAATACATGTACATGACTGACACCGCCAACATCTTGTCAGACAGGTTCATACATATTTACCCCCTTCTCACTGACAAAAGGGCCCATTATCATACCTGGAGACTGTGAAAACCCAGAAATCACATAGACAATGGTTAAACAGCACTTTCCAAACCTAAAAACATGGCGTCTATGGGATGACATGGCTTCCCTAGCTGTGTCATATGTGAACTCCAAAACAAACAGACCTTGCACCTGAACAGTCCATTGAGACTCACCCTCTGTACAGGATATGAAACTGTTGAATGCATTACAACAACATTTGGCACACACCACAAGTGTTGGTGCACAACAGACCATAGGAACTATTGTCTTATAAGCCTATTAAGCCTGATCTGCAAGGCCATGGAGTCCATCATGATGGAACTCATAAACAGAGCTATTGTGAGCCTACAAACACCCAACCCTACCAATTTCGGTTTGGTCAGGGGCAGATCATGGTTCCCAAACCTGCTAGACTGTTTTCAAGGTAGTCACCCGGGACATACATCAATGAAATGAGCTACACACATCCCACATAGACCTTGGAAAGCCCTCTTCCAACATCCCAGACACATGTCGTATCCACAAAATCAACAACCAGTGCATAAATATGTATGTCATCTGATGGATTGCCAACTGGGGCACAGATAGATCCCACAAGGTAAGAATTGTGGTCTCCTGTTCAAGCTGGTAGCAACTGCTGTCCCCCATGGCTCAGTCCTGGGACCCCTCCTGTCTGGTGTATACTTTTCAGAAATACAAACACACGAGGGCTATGTTTAGCAAAGTTTGTGGATGACTGCAAAAAAGTTGTCATAATCGATGTGTGGGACAACAGAGACATGCTTAAAAAGGGTCTCAGTCAGACATAGGTGGTGTAAAAATTATGCCCTCGAGCTACAGTCATACAAATATCACATAGTTGCCAACACCCTAAATATGGAGGTGATAATAAGGGATCTATGGACACATGTGGATAGTCATCTCTACTTCCAGAAATACATTCACAAAGTGGTTAAAAAATCATGCTATGTGTTCCCACAAACTGCCAAGGACTTTGCATGTAGGTCAAAGGAGGTTCCCTCTACTCATCAGTCATCAGACCCATCAGAGAGTACCACAACACACTTGCAATGAATCTGACTAGGCACCTTCAGCAGCTGGAAAGACCACTGAAGTACCTTAACAAGAGGATTACTGGCCTCAAACAGTTGCTCCATGCAACCATACTGAACTTAACTCAGTCTGTACTCTGTTGCACACTGTCTACTCAGGAGATCTCTGCCCAACAGACAGGTCCATGTCCAATGCAGAACTTATGTACATGCGCTATCTGATGTAAACCCAAGCTCACTGTACCACATGCTCTAGGGATATCATCATCACAACCTTAAATAGAACATGTTGGAGGGATACATGACTAACTCACAGACTTCCCTTGCTTTGGAACAGGCTCCCAACCTACATTAAGCTGAGTCCCTCACTGACACTCTTCCAGAGGAGTCTTGATGAGTGTATGTGAAACTGAACTGTCACACCATGGATCACTTCATCTGCTCTACTACACAGAGGCCTATGGAACTAACTCCATGGGTGGTGATAGCTGCACACTCTGGACATACTAATATATGCCTTCAGGCAGATAGCCTATCACCTACCTATGTACATATATATATATATATATATATATATATATATATATATATATATATATATATATATCTATGTAGGGGGAACACAGTATAATAAGCCAAATATGGATGAGCAGAGATGTGTGTAAGAGGGTGAGCATGACAGGGAGCCATCCAGGACTATCCTACCCAGCACACATCCCAATGGCATGAAAGACATGAGGTGCACATCTCTCCCACTGTACATAACAGCCACCATCATCTGTAAGCATTACAGTGTATGTGGTCCATGTGCCTGCTGTACAACATGACTGTACAATGAAGTACACATCTACTATCTGTAGACATGTACCTGTTACATAGGTCCATAGGTATGTAGTAGACTATCTCCACAAAGGCATATATCAGCCTATGCAAGTTGTGCAGCTTTCACCACACCATTGGGTAGTCTCCCAAGGCCTAGTTCCAATAGTTAGTACCATAAGCCCCTTTCTAGTGGGGCTGATGATGTGATGCTTGGCATGAACTGTCTGTTTCCCATCCACTCATCAAGGTTCCAATTGAAGAGTGTCAGCGAGGGGTTCTGTCTGATGTACATTGGGACTCTGTCCAACAGTAAGGCAAGTATCTGGGATGGTACTGTATCCCACCAGCATGTTGTATTCATCATCCTGATGAGGTTCATATCCCTGGAATGTGTAGGGCGACTCAGTGTTGTTATGTGTAGATGGAGCATGTTCAACAGTCATGTGTTGGACATGGCTCTGTATGTTAGGCTGAGTGTGCCTCTGAGTAGGTGGTATGCAACGGAGAACAGATGTAGTTTTACCAGTTGTGTTGCATAACACAACTGTTTGAGGCTAGTAATCCTCTTGGTGAGGTACCTATGTGTTCTCTACAGCTGCTGGATATGCTAAGTCGAGTACATCCAAAATGGTGCACTGTACTCAATGATGGGTCTGATGATGTAATAGTAGAGTACCAGCACTACCTCTTTGGATCCTGATGCAAACCCTTTGTTGATTAGGTGGGCCACATAGGATCTCCCAATCACTTTGGCAACATGGTTGTCAAAGGAAAGATGACTATCTACTTGTGTCCCCAGATCCCTTATCACCTTGTCATTTTTAAGGGGGTAACACCCATGTGGTAGTTTGTGTGTATTTTATTTTCAAAAAAGAGGATCACTATGCATTCCTCCACAGTGAGCTTGAGGCCATGATTCTGACACCACACATCTGTCTCATAGAGTCACTTCTGGAGAATAAGTCTGTCTTTCGGGGAATCTATTATGGCAAACACTTTACAATTCCCAGGAAACTTAGTCAACCACAATTCTCCTGTGTCGGCATGTACATTTGAGAAGTCTATACCAAAAAGGAGGGACCCCAGGACTGAACCCTGGGGGACACCAGTCATTACCGGTGTAGAGTCTGACATGTAGCCAGCAACTCGTAATCTGTGGGATCTATCTGTGAGGCAGTTTGCAATCCATCCTGTGATGTATGGATTCATGGCCAGGTTGGTGAGTTCATCTATGATACCTGACTGGGGAATGGTGTCAAAGGCCTTAGCGAGGCATAGGTAGACTGTGTGGATCTCATTTCAATCATCCATAGCCTGGGTAACAGTCAAAGAAATCCTCCCAGTTCAGGAGGCGTGTTCTGCATTTGACCAAGCCAAACTGTGTGTGCTCAACTGTGTGAAGGTTCCCAATCTCTGTATTGTTGACTTCCATTATGATTGGCTCCATTGCCTTGCAGAACACAATTGTCAGGCTCATAGAGCATGAATGCCAAGGGGTTTTCATGGCCCCACCCCTGTGGAGTGTGAAGAATGTTGCTGTGCAACATTCTATGGGTACATATCCTGTAGAGAGCATGTAGAGAGAGGTGTAGGTATCCTTGATGAATATGGATACATATTCACCCTATGTGCTATGATTCAGTGGTTCTTATGCTGGAAGGTATGGAATGAGTAGTATCCTGGTAGTGCTGGTGTGCTGTCTGCAACCTTGAACTAGGTCACAGATACTGCACATATATCAATATTCTCCATAATGAGAAGTGCCTTGATTGTGTGCATCTGGAGGCTGGGACTTCTGGCAATGAGTAGCATTTAGCTCACTTTGTGTTTATTTATGCTGGTTACAGGGTTTGGTTTGTCCTGCATGACCGGTGTTCCACACCTGATGTCAGCGCCTCATTGGTCCCATCTGACCATAAGTTAATCACCCTACATATCCACATTCTGGACCCACACCCCCATTAAGGAAACCATGTTAAATAATTTCTCCAAAGCCAACGTCATGCTTCTTAAGACAGAAGTGCTGAATTGCAGGACACACATGCAGATGGACAATACAGCTATGACTACTTAATCCTTCACAATTGCACTTCATAAGCACTTACATGACTGCATGCATCGTGCTATCCCAAATAGAACCAAGACACTAACCTCCAAGAAAAGGAAGCCAATCTGGTGTTCCCCTGCCATAAACAAACTGCACAACAGAATAAAAATACTGTTGCAAAACAGGGTAAAATCCCATGAGGGGAGGAGCTCCATGGTCCACATCAGTAAAAAGATGTGATCCATAATAAAATCCACCAAAGCTAGTTATGAAAACAGAATCAACACTGATTCTAAAGACAACCACAAAGCATTGTATAGCTATGTCAAGAATCTCAATGGCAACACTCAGATCTGCTCTGAGTGACAGCACAATGGCACTAAATATACAGACCTAACTGATATTGTCAACATCCTGGCAGATAGGATCAGTGCTAACTTTACCCCCCCCCCTCACCCATGAATGAGCACATCTCCATAACGGAAGACTGCAAAATTGCTGTCATCACGGCTGCACAGGTAAAAAACACTCTCCAAAGCCAGTAACACAGCATCCATGGAACCAGATAACATCCCAGGCTGTGGTCTACACAAACTACAGAATGAACAGGCACCACACCTACGTACCATGTTCAGAAATAGCCACACCTCAGGCTTTATGCCTGCTGAATGGCGCACAGTGACGGTTATCCCACTACACAAGGGGGGATACACCATGGTCCCCAGGATCTAGCGGCCCATTAGCCTGATGAGCCTGCTCTGCAAGGCCATGGAATGTATCATCATATAACTTATAAAAAAAGATATTGGTAATCTCCAAACACTGGACCACAATCATGTTGTGTTTGTAAAAGGCAGATCATGTCTCCTAAACCTGATAGACATAATTGAAGCAGTCACCAGAACCGTAGACAAGGGTAAACTGGTTCACACAGCCTATGTAGATCTTGCCATGGCTTTCAACACCATCCCCCACCCTGGAATTATAGATTAACCCACTAAACTAGGTATAAATCGCTATGTCACAAGATGGGATGCCAACTGGCTAACTGACAGAACACACACTGTGAATGTAGCGGACTCCAAGTACGACATTAGACCAGAGACAAGTGCAGTACCACAGGGTTCAGTCCTGGCTCCTGTCCTGGCTGGAATCTACTTCCCTGAAGTAAACTTTAACATGGAAGGTCTGTGGCTAATGAAGTTTCCAGATGACTGCAAACTAGGAGCCATAATCAAAACTACTGAAGGTGTGGGCATCCTACAAAAGGGCCTCATTGAGACAGATGCCTGGTGTCAAAGCCATGGCTTCAAGCTCAATGCCAAAAAGTGCATTGTCATCCCCTTTAGTAAAAACTCTATAGCCATGAACTACAACATAGGCGGTAGTATACTTAACACTGAATGTGTAATTAGAGACCTTGGGTAACATTTTTTCAAACTGTGTGTGGACTAATATTGCTACATACTCAAGTGTGCCAGCTTGCACTGCATGTGAATTGTTTTTACTACTGTTTTTGCTACTTTTCTGAAAAAAAAATTGTAAGCCTGTTTCCTACCTTTTCTGTAATTAGTGTTCCAGATACAGATTTGCTGTATCCAGGACTATTTGTAAGCTTCTGAGCCCCCAAGCCTTTCTGTGTTGAAGGGAAGCCTTCTAGCTTATCAGTGGGAGTGGTAAGCACTAGGTAACCTGTCTACCACATAAGGAGTGGTTCTGGCCCAGAATTTGTAGTTATTGGCCATTTGGGCGGTCTTCCATCTCTCTCAACTTTCTGATTTGAAGGCCTGCATTTGCACTTGTTTCTGTCCTGTAACTCCTGGGCCCATCTCATTTGCTCACTCAAAAAAAAAAAAAAAATCTGCTTTTACTATATTTGTGTTTCTTCCTACTTTATTTTGCTTTTGCGTCATCTTAAAAGTACTCAATTGTATTTATTACTGCTTGGTGTAACTCATTCTAAGCCTTTTAGTTTAAGCACTTGGGCTTCAGACCAGTTGTTTTACATTATGAAGGTTTGTTGTCTGCACTGTGGTGGCAGGACAGGTAGCTTACATACTTCTAAGTTGGGAACTGCTGATTGAGGGCTCAGTGTCTGTTATTCTAAAAGTGTATTAATTCTGTTTTAAGCACTTGGGCTTCAGGCCAGTTATTTTACATTAAAAGGGTTTGTGGTCTGCACTCTTGTGGGAGGAGAGGCTGGACTCTGCCCTTCTAGCTGGGAATTTCTGGTTAAAGGCTTATAGTGCCTGCATATCTAAACTGCTTCTTACTGAAATTGGTACACCTTGTTTGCTGTAGCATAGACTAGATCCAGGCCTGCTGAATCCAGCTTTGTTTGTATAACCTGAACTCTAATCCAGGCATTCTTTAAAGTATTCAATTGTATTTATTACTGCTTGGTAGTAACTTGATTAAAGTGTAGCTATAATTCTAAGTCTTTTGGATTAAGCACTTGAGCTTCAGACCAGTTGTTTTACATTAGGAAGGTTTGTGGCCTGCACTGTGGTGGCAGGACAGGTAGCTTACATCCTTCTAAGTTGGGAACTGCTGATTGAGGGCTCAGTGTCTGTTATTCTAAAAGTGTATTAATTCTGGTTTAAGCACTTGGGCTTCATGCCAGTTGTTTTACATTAAGAAGGTTTGTGGTCTGCACTGTAGTGGCAGAACAGCTAGCTTACATCCTTCTAAGTTGGGAACTGCTGATTGAGGGTTCAGTGTCTGTTATTCTAAAAGTGTACTAATTCTGGTTTAAGCACTTGGGCTTCATGCTGGTTATTTTACATTAAAAGGGTTCGTGGTCTGCACTCTTGTGGGGGGAGAGGCTGGACTCTGCCCTTCTGAGCTGGGAATTTCTGGTTAAAGGCTTATAGTGCCTGCATATTTGAACTGCTTCTTACTGAAATTGGTACACCTTGTTTGCTGTAGCATAGACTAGATCCAGGCCTGCTGAATCTAGCTTTGTTTGTATAACTTGAGCACTAATCCAGGCATTCTTTAAAGTAATCAATTGTATTTATTACTGCTTGGTAGTAACTTGATTAAAGTGTAGCTGCCATTCTAAGTCTTTTTGGATTAAGCACTTGGGCTTCAGACCAGTTGTTTTACATTAGGAAGGTTTGTGGCCTGCACTGTGGTGGCAGGACAGGTAGCTTACATCCTTCTAAGTTGTGAACTGCTGATTGAGGGCTCAGTGTCTGTTATTCTAAAAGTGTATTAGTTCTGGTTTAAGCACTTGGGCTTCAGGCCAGTTATTTTACATTAAGAAGGTTCGTGGTCTGCACTCTTGTGGGAGGAGAGGCTGGACTCTGCTCTTCTGAGCTGGGAATTTCTGGTTAAAGGCTTATAGTGCCTGCATATTTGAACTGTTTCTTACTGAAATTGGTACACCTTGTTTGCTGTAGCATAGACTAGATCCAAGCCTGCTGAATCTAGCTTTATTTGTATGCTGCTTGTTTGTTAGCTTGTTATTTCTCTGAAACGCTAATTCCACCTAAAACACGGCTTTTCAGCGTTTCTGAAGATCCCTAGTGATATCTGCATTGTTTAATGTACTTATTTCCTTGTTTCACTTGAAAGAAAGTTACTGTTAAGTTACCTGTAACACATTGCATTTAAGTTACCTGGCACTTGATCACTAAAGCAATTATATAAGTCAGCACTAAAATATTAAAATCACTACACCCTCACAAACTCCGCTTGAGTACCTCGTTCCCCATTGGCCCTTTTTCTTCAATTATAAAGGAATTCCCAATACTATTCTAGTATGTCCAAAGGTCAGTTGTCAATCTCCTCTCCGGTCCATCTGGTGAATCTGGGAATCTTGAGGCAATGTTACAACTGCCTCATGTACAGAGACAACCCTCTCCTCCTCCCAACAAATTCCAACACATGTGAGAGATGCAACCATATAGCCATACTGGAGGCTAAGCTCTCTCAACTCAGTACTGGCGAAACCAGTCAGGAGGAGATGGAAACCACACTCACTACAATTCCAGTCTCACATAGACCTACCACGACAGCAAACCAAACACATAAACACACAAAAACATACTCGGAGGCTCTAAATAAAAATCTGCCTAAGCAGCAGAGACCTCCAAAGCAGACAACTAAGCAACCGCTACTCCAAAACAAAACACGTGCAACACATAGCTCACAAAGCCAGTGTGCCGAACAGTCACAGCTCTTAAGGCTAAACAATACACCTGATACACTTGTAATAGGTGACTCTATCGTCAGGCACACTGACGTCCTGCTCACCAGACTAAACAAGGAGAAGGTCACGGTGAGCTGCATGTTGGGCGCTAGGATTCGCCACATAACACAAGCACTCAGGTCACTCCAAGGCAAGTACAAATATGACTCAGTCATTGTCCATGCTAGTGTGAATGACCTGAGACGTACCTCCCTGGACTACATGAAAAGAGACATAGAGGAGCTCTCTGAGCATGTAGCCCAGGCCGGTATGACCCTGACCTTGAGTAGCATCTTACCCTCACCAAGAATGATGCCACAATATGAAGACAAGATGATCAATTTCAACAATTGGCTTAAGTATTGGTGTCATTCAAAGGGGATCCAATGCCTGTCAGCCTAGGATGACATGCTCAACAAGCCATGATGCTTCGCTAGGGATGGCTTGCACCTGTCACCCCTGGGCTTTCAGATATTGGCAAAGGCTCTTGCTACCCCATAGTGCCTTTTTTAGGCAAGGCTCAAAAGACAAGCCCACCTCCATAGGTATCACAAGGGATAAGAAACTAAGAGTAATGCTACTCAATGCCAGAAGTTTAAACCTCAAGATGCACGCACTCGAAACTCTCCTTAGCATGGAGAACATAGATATCTGTGCAGTAACAGAAACCTGGTTCAAGGCTCCCGAGAGCACCCCAGCACTACCAGGTTATACCTCATACCATGCTTTTCTGCCCCAAATCTTGGACCGTACCACAAAAGGAGGGGGAGTATCAATATTCATCAAAGATACCCACACCTCCAGGTTGGTGGCCCAGCACGAAGCATCAGAGACTATCCATGTGCAACTAACAGTGGGTAAAACTGCCTTCCAGTTTATAGCCTGCTACAGACCACCCTCCCAAACCCAAGAACCCCACTCGGCCTTCCTGAGAACACTGGAAAATATGAAGGTCTCTCCAAACACCATTATATTGGGCGACTTCAACTACCCAAACATAGACTGGGAACATTACTCTAGCTCTAGCACCCTAGCCCAAAGGTTCCTAGAATTTATAAACTCAAATGCTATGGAACAACTTGTTACCACTCCCACAAGAGGGGAAAACATACTGGACCTGATCATCACCAACATGGGGACTCTGTGCTCCAGATCAGAAGTGTATCCCTCACTGGTAAGATCAGACCATAAACTAATCTCACTGGATATTCACATCCCGACTCCACCCCCTGCCCTGAAAACCACAGTGAAAACCTTCTCTAAAGCAAATTTCACACTCCTCAAAACCAAGGTGGAATCCTTCAAAGCCCCCGGGCCTGTGGAAAATATGTCCCAGACCGCAGAATCCTTTATAAATGCATTCTATGAACACCTTCAGGAATGCATGGATCATGCAATCCCAAATAAAACCAAGACCTAATCCTCCAAAGGCAGACGTCCTGTCTGGTGGACCCCAGCCATAAACAAACTATACAACAGAAGGAGGAAGCTACTACATGATAGAGCAAAATCCCAAAAAGGGAAGGCATCTCTGATCAGTATTAGCAAAAAACTACAGGCACTCATAAAATCGTCTAAGGCCAGCTTCGAGAGAAAAATTGCACAGGACACTAAGGATAATCACAAGGCTTTCTTTAGTTATGTTAGGAACCTGGGTGCGAATTCCCAGATATGCTCAGAATTAGTCCAAAATGGCAAAAATACACGAACCCACAGACATTGCCAACATCCTAGCTGACAGGTTCAGCGCAAACTTCTCCCCACCAAAAGGGCAAATATGTATCCCAGCAGAGTGCTGCCCCCCTGACATCTCAGATGCTCAGGTAAGAGCTGCCCTCTCCAAAGCAAAAAACACAGCATCAATGGGACCAGACAGTGTCCCGGGCTGCGTCCTACATGAACTCCAAGAAGAGTTAAACCCAAACATAAAACTACTGGTCAGTCTCAGCTTTACTACAGGATATGTACCCAAAGAGTGACGTAAGCCAAACACACTCTGGCTAGGCTTATAAATGCCCTAGGGCAGATAGCCTAGTATGAACCTATGAACCTATGAACAGGTGGACAGTGGATACAACTGTGATAATCACATCCCCGCAGTAGTCCGGAAATCCTTCTACATGGCACACATCACAAAAGGTGTCTCATGCAGGATAGAAGAGGACATTTCTCCCCTCTACTCATCACTCACTATATCCATAACAGAGTACAACGCCCCTTTTGCTATGTACCTCAGAAGACATCAACAACAACTGGAAAGGCTGCAGACATACCTCACAAATAGCATTAGCGGCATGGAATACATGCCTTACACAGTCTCAAAATGCTCCAACTGTACTCTCTCGCATATCGCTTACTCCGAGGTGATCTCTGCCTAACATACAAAGCTATTTCAAACACAGAGCTGTTGGACATGCTCCACGTAAAACACTCACAATCCCTTGGATCTTCGGCCCCAAAACCCAGAGTGAAATACAAAAGGAAGTGGTGTATCCATTTACCCTATGGATACCCACACCTTCAGGTTAGTGGCACAGCATGAGGCCTTGGAGACCATGCAAGTGCAACTAACATTGTGCAAAGCTGCTTATCAGATTGTAGCCTGCTACAGATCACCTACCTTGTCTCAGGAACCTCACCCAGTATTCCTGAGAACAGTGGAAACTAAAAATGTCCTACCAAACACCATTATATGAGGAGAGTACAACTACCAAAACACTGACTGGGAGAATTACTCGTGTACAACGTCCTTTGCCCAATGCTTCCCAGAGTTTAAAAACTCAAATGTTCTGGAACAGCTGGTTACCATGCCCACTAGAGATGACAACATACTGGACCTGATCATCACCAACATGGGGTACCAGTGTTCCACAACAGAGATAAACCCCTTGCTGGTAATATCAGATCATAAAGTAATCACACTGGACATCCACATCATGCCCCCTCACAGTCAAGGAAACCACTGTGAAGAAAGTTTCTAAAGCAAACAGCACACTTCTCAAGACCAAAGTGGAAATCAGCCTTGCAATAGGATAATGCTATACAATCTGCAGAATCATTTACAAGTGCATTCTATGAGCATCTACAGGGATGCACATATTGAGACATGCCAAATAAAACCATGATGCACTCCTACAAATATAGGAAACCTATCTGGTCGTTGTTGCGCATAAATATGCTATACAACAGAAGGAGGGAACGAACACATGATAGAGCAAACTTCACATAAGGAAAGGCATCACTGATCATTATTAGGAAGAAACAATGACTGCACATAAAATAATCCAAGGCCAGTTTCTAAAGACAAATTGCCAAGGAATGTAAGAATAGCAGCCACAAAGCCTTCGTTAGCTATACCAAACATTTAGGTGGAACTCTCAAAAATGCTGTCAGCTACTGCTAAGTGGAAAAACGATACACTGATCCAACTTACATTGCCCACATCCTGGGGGACAAGTTCAGTGCAAACTCCCCCCACATCACCCCCAAAAGGGCCTGTGTCCATCCCAGAAGAATGCAGAGCACCAGACTTCATGGACATGCAGGTAGAAACAGCCCTCTCCAAACCTAAGAACGCAGCATCAATGGGACTGAATGATGTCCCAGGCTGTGACTTACACCAGGCCCAAAAGGAACTACACCCTCACCTACATTCACTGTCCAGACTTAACCTTACCGCAGGCTATGTACCCAAGGAATGGCATACAGCAACAGTCATCCAGCTCCACAAAGGGGGTGCCACAACAGAACCAGGAAACCATTGCCCTGTAGGCCTACTCAGCCTGGTCTGCAAAGCTATGAAGCATATTATCATGGAACCCATAAACAGAGGCAATGGGGACCTCCAGACACTGGACTTTACCCAACTTGGCTTTGTTAAAGGTAGATCCTGTCTCCTAAACTTAGTTGACTTATTTGAAACAGTTACCAAGGACATAGATGGAGGTGAATGTAGTCCGCACAGCCCACCTGGACCTCACTAAGCCCTTTCGTCACCATTCCCCACTCTGACATCATGGACAAGCTTACCAGCTTGAACGTTACCAGCTATGTCACAGGATGGGTGGCCAACTGGCTCACAGATCAAACACACATGTTCAGAGTTGCAGGTGCCATGTCTGACTCTAAACCAGTCACAAATGGCATCCCACAGGTATTGGTCCTGGGACCCCACCTGTTCAGTAGATACTGCTCAGAGGTACAGGCAAGCACGGGAGGTGTATGGCTGAAAATGTTTGCAGATGACTGATAACTGTGGTCCATAATCGAATCCACGGCTGACACAGACATCCTACAGAATGGTTATACACAGACAGATACCTGGTGTCAAAACAATGCCCTCAAGCAAAATGCCAAAGAATGCATAATGATACTAGAGCAGTACGCATTTATACAACATGCTATACACATTACTGGGAGTTCTCTTTTCCACAGGCATATTTGTAGGATGGTAACATTAAGTAGTGTGGTAGGGGCTTGAATCCTGCACCTAACAACTGTATGAGAGTGTGTGTGTGTGTGTGTGTGTGTGTGTGTGTGTGTGTGTGTGTGTGTGTGTGTGTGTGTGTGTGTGTATCTCCTTGTAGAGGAGCAACCTTTTTGGAGACAACTACAACACCTTAAAAGTGGTATACTTATCTTTGTCAAGTGTGATGATGTCACCATCCTATAAATATACCTGTAGAAAGGAGAACCCCAGTAATGTGTATAGTGCGTCATGTAAATGCGTACTGCTCTAGCATCATAAAGTAGTTAGGTAGGGGTTTGAATCCTGCACTTGCTGAGTGTGTGTGTGTTCTATGTGTGTGTCACAGTTGGTGACTGTGTTGTGGGTTTTGCTTTTCATACTGTATGACATATCACAATGACAACAGTATGTGCATTGCATGTCAGGTAGCTGTGTGGCAAATTCATACAAGTACATATGACCTCAATTATTTCAGAGGTGGGAACCCTGCTTTCTCCATGAACACATCTGTTATCTTTGCCAGAGTGTGCTGCTGCTTTCCAGACCTTAGGTCACATCTGTATGCTTGTGACAATCCCAGCCACTGCAGTGATCCCTGGCCTAGGTCATCTGTGTCATGCACACTCATTACAGTTTCTATTGAATAGTGTGAGTGAGGGTTTATGCCTGAGGTATATTTCACACCAGTTAAAATGCAGCAAAGTCTGTCAATGATGGCTATTCATTACAGGTGTACAACAACCTTTGTGGATATGCATGCAGACCCCTTATTGCTCATGTGATTCACCGAGGGTTTTCAAAATACCTTTGGAAATGGGATTACCAAAGGAGAGATGATGTAACACTTGGCTGTATGTACCCATCGGTACCTGTCAACATGTTGGGGGCTACTACCTATGTGGTACTGTGGGGATACTAGGTTTTGTAAATATGGATCACTATGCTTTACTTGGCTTATAGTTTTACAGCATGGGTTTGACAACAGGTATCTGTCCATATGATACCCCTGTGGAGGATGTGTGTGTCATCTGGAGAATGCATTATAGGCCACAGTATGTATTGCCAGACATGGACAGACATATCCCTACTGTGTTTGCTTGTACCTAAGTGAGCTATATGGCAATCAGGAGTGGTCCCAGGAATGGGTGCAGGTGAACACCACTGGTTACTGGCATAGTATAGTTCCTGAAGGGTACAAATGTTACTGTGTGTCCTACATCTGTCTGTCAGTTGTCAAGACATCATCTAAAGATTGTTTATGGTCAGGCTGTAGAGGTTATGTATACTACCAGAATGCAAACCAATGACAGATAGTAACAGTATCACCCACAGCACAGTGTCAAACCATGTCATACACGCATGTGCACCCAAGTTCAAAAATATGTGTAGTACAATGCATACTGGCCACCAATAGAAACTATGGAGTGTTAACACTCTGTAATACAGGGCATGTCACCCTGCCCATGTGTCCACTATGCATGTACATGCAGACAGTGCACCTCCACCATGTTCACAAATGTACACCTGCAAACCTGTGCTGCACACATCCCACACGTACTGTCCACTCTTTAACACATGCTGCCAATACTACACACATCAGCCAAGTGGCACATGGGCGGACAATACACTATTGGGATTAACTCTGGTGTAAACAAAACTACATTGACAATCATAGCTTTAATGCATCATGGCTGCTCAGCTATACCTTCAAGGATAACATTACACTTTACTGCTGACAATATGCTAACATTGCTATACTGCCATAAAGTCACCCTGTGCATCAGCACCATGTTAGCCTGTTCCTGCATCAATGTTACAGATGACAGGAGGTGGCACAGGTTTCATCATATGCACAGGGTGTGTTGTTGGTTTGCCAGAGGCCTACATTGAGCCATACCATCGACATGTATATGTGTGTGTGTGTGTGTGTGTGTGTGTGTGTGTGTGTGTGTGTGTGTGTGTGTGTGTGTGTGAGGGCCAAGGGTACTGGTATGGGCCAATGTTGATGTAATGTGTGCAGGTATGTGTGAGTCCTAGGTGTATGGTTTATGTGTGTGTGTGTCTGCATGCACACAGTTCCACCATGTAGCTGCCATATATGGGGATTTGTGGGACAGCCACAGACTGTACCTGCCAGGCTTTACAGATCACCGTTTCCAGCCACGGATATGGTACCTGTGCCTGGCAGGGGTGCTACTGACAGTATCAGGTACTAAGCCAGACTGAGTACTATCCTCAGAGGTAGACATATGTACACTGGACCCAGGTCCCTGCTGGGACTGTCCAGAGCCACGTGCACGTGGTCTTCTAGGATGGTCTATGGACAGCCCACCCCCAACATTGTTGGGGCTGGTACTGGCACTACGGGAGTGGCTGTGACTTCAGGGATGTCCGTAGTGACTTCCAGCTGCTGATGTTGCTGACATACATCCACGTCGACGTCTCACCCCTCCCGCACTGTCCTGACACATGGACATGACATTGTGGAGGACATCTAATGTCTCAGCCAAACATCTATCCATGACCTCAGTGTAATTATGGATGGCACCTGCTAGGTCACGGATACTGTCAGTTAAAGCGGTGTTATGTGCCATCTGTGCCCTTAGTCCCTGTCTGGTGTACCGTTCCATACGTGCCTGTGCCTCCATGACAGCCTGGAACATGCATGAGGTTGTAAGACCTGTGGCATGTCTGCCAGGGGCATGATGACCAGCAGTGCTTTGACGAGAACCCCTGGACATCTGCCTATGTGGTACCGTTCCAGACCTCTGGGTATGGCTGCTGTGTCCAGATGCATGTGCCATAGGTACCACACTGTCCTGGCCATTGCCGACTGTAGAGTGTCCCTCAGCTAAGGGCATTGGTGATGAGGGATGTATTGGCAGTATGACTGTGTGCATGGATGGGGTGGACAGCTGTGTACTGTCGATTGGTGGCCCAACGACAGACCCTGGCAAACATGCCTGTGCCTCAACACACCTATCATCATTATCACTATTTGAGCCAGTGACATCAGGTTCCCTGCTGCAATGAACCAGCCCAACTTCAGCACCTGTGAGAGGAAGACAGGAAACACACTTTACGACCTGTACATGATGTCAGAACACATGAACAAATGCACACATGCACACATGTACACATGCACACATGAACACATGAACATATGCACCCATGCACACATGCACACATGAGCACATGAACACATGCACACATGAACACATGCACACATACACACATGCACACATGAACACATGCACACATGAGCACATGAACACATGCACACATGAACACATGCACACAAATACACTCCTCACTGAAGCAGAGACACATGCACACACACACACACACACACACACACACACACACACACACACACACACACACACACACCACCAGCAATCCAGAACATACCCAATAGTGGTTGATGGTGGGGTACAGTATCACAAGACAAACAGTCATATCACACGTGTCAGCATGCAGGACGTGTGTTGCTCAACAGCATGCAGTGCGAGTGCAGACAGTCCTTGTTAATAACAGTATACATGGCTTTGATGCATGTGTGTTGTTGTTCAGTGATTGTCCTCACCCTGGAATGCAACGTGTACATGGACAAAACATTGCTGTGCAAGTATTACAAGATCTGCAATGTGCTGTGCACCATCACTCACAGGTATACATACCATGGCTGGATGTTTATCTGTGTGTCACATAGATATCCATTACTGATTAGAGCGTCTGTGTCTTTAGCAGATAATTGTGGACACCAGTATAGCTCATGCATGCTATGTATACACACGGTATGAGTGGTGCGTATACCTAATGGAATACCATTGCTCAACATAGCCATTGTACAGTAGTTATGGTGAGCATAGAACATATTGTGGACATGCCAGTGCCAGCCATGACATGGCATGCTACAACACAACTGCAACATTAAACATAATACATACCCAATGTGTGTCATGTGACCTATACACTCAATAGCATTACAAGACATATATGTGTCACTTTGTGCAAATGGTGATTGCTATGCATATTGTGTATAGGTGCATATGTTTGCACACACACAACATTGAGGTGTATATCAATGAATGCTATGTGTAGTACTGTGGTTACTGTAACTGGATGGTGTGTTGTATCATGAGCCATCATCATGCAGCATCTGTACCTGTACCGCAGTACCATGGATACATTCACCATTTCACAGCCAGTTGTTACATGGGTTTGTAAGGTGCCCAATAGGGAGCATTGCCTAACATGAATGTGTTGCATGTTGGAGAGTGTCGCACTGCCCCATGATAGGCCTCTACCCCTCAGGTATATTATGTGTGCTGTGTGGATGACATTTGGGATACTGCAGTGTGACCTTACAGCGTGTGTCTGAATATGCCATGTGTAGCATATTAACGTGTACTGCATATGACGGAGTTGTGTATGTCATGTGCATGTGTATCGACTGCCTATCCAATGTCCACTATAGTGTAGCCACAATTGTTTGGGATGCTCTGTGTATTGCATGTGTTTGAGGCAGGCACTCACATTACTGAGATGTGCATAGTCATACAGCAAACATGCACAGCATGCATTATGCGTAGGTGTGTTACATGTGTACATGGCCTACACCTCACCTATGACATGCACATTTTATTAGCAATATTAAATGTAGAACACACTCACCAGCATCGGTCTGCTGCCTTGCTGTCACACCAGAGGGACCTACAAGGATATGAAACAGTTTGTCAGTGGCAACAACTGTGGCATTGCTACTGTGGGTTTGCAATCTTACAGTAGTACTATGGTTGACAGTCACAGGCCTACACATCATGTTCCAAATGATCAGTATTGAACAACACCAGGCTCCACATCTCCTAACTACACAGTACACATCTCACATATGCATGATCTAACAATAGAGGTAACAGTAGTCTACAGATATGCCATCTTACCTGCACACTCCATGTGAACTTGCTGGGGTGCTCCCTCCTCCATGATGATGCATGTGTGCTGTTGTTGTTGTTGGGTGGGAGCCCCCAGGGTCAGGAGCAGCTCCTCCACTCTGGTGAGGGGGGGTGGCAACCCCACCACCTGTGGCAAGCAGTTGCCTATGGACATCAAACGCACACTGCCAGACATGTCTAAGTGAATCACTGCAGTGATGTTGTACCTGCTCATAAGTCCAGTTATGCATGCCTATGTCATTTATCCTATGGACAACAACTTGCCACAGCGCAGTCCGCTCATGCTGGTCCTGGCTGGTTCTTGAAAATAGCAGGGTGTACTGTTGGATGAGACAGTTGGTTAGTATCTCATCCTCTGCACGGCTATAGGCAGGATTGCGATGGTGGGACATGACCCTGGAAGACAATAAAACAATATGTGTGAGCAAGTCATGTGGCACACAACATTCTACAGTACAGATATCACTGAACTGCCATAAATAGCAAACTATTGTCTGTCAGAGGATACACACTTTCAATACCAAATATCAGTGCTCAACCCACAACTGCCTGACACTGCCTGACATGCTCTATATATTAAAACATTTTCTGCACAGCAACAAAGAGAAACCACTATGTAAAACTATGCAACAGTACATGGCACACTGTATGCGACACAATGCACCACCTAGCCACAGGAGGCATATATCCGGCTAATGCATAACGAAATATGTAATCCATTGCAATGATTGTAAAGTCCAGTTACAGTATTACCACTATACCACACTAATTGTTGATGGAAAACCCCTGCCTACAATATGTGCACATTCATGAATATAGGAGGCATACTGCTGTACTAGACTATACATGCTGCTAGATACCCACTTATATCCTGTAACACACATATGACCGCGGGCATGTTACAGGCATAGCCACACACACATCAGACATACATACAGGACACAGAGGTATGGCAACCCAGATGAGCTTTATGTGTGTTCCATACAGTACTGTGTGTCAGTACTTACAAACCCTTATGCCTGAGGTATGTAATCTGTGAGGACTACAGGGAACACACAAAACAGTGTTTCCAAGCAACGTGGACATACATCATACTGTGCTGTTTAGGCCTACAGCTTCAGGTAGTACTACAGTTCATACAGGGGTTTGATTCACTGGCAGTACCAATCAATGAGTATACATGTACTGCTTTATCCTTCAATGGCACACCCCAGTTAACACAAAGGGACTACGTCAGATCGTATGCCATACTGCTTTTTCTGGCTAGCAATAGAATACACATCTTTTGCTGGGATCAGAGCTAGGACACATAGTACCATGACAGAAACAGTTTCCCACTAAGCTATCCGACATATACACAACTGTGACACATTCACCAACACATTCACCATCACACTCAGTCAACCTCACATAGCAATTATTGCAACAAGTACATGTGGGTGTGTATTGGTTCATAGGTAGGTTATAGGCTATTGGCCCTAGGGCCTATAGAAGCCTAGCCAGATGGTACCCTGGCCTTTGACTCCCAAGTTATTTAGTTTCATGTGTCCCTGTCAAGCAGAGCCACAGAGGTGATTCCGGGGTGTATTTCCTTTCTCGCATCCAATCAACAAGACTATTCATGATGAGTGCTACTGAGGAGCTTTGTTTGCTATTGATAGCTAGTTTGTTCTAGAGTATGGGATGTCTCTGAGATAAGAATCTATCCCTCCAGCATGTTCTGTCTATTGAAGTGACAAGGTTTAGGTCCCTAAAGCATGTAGCTCGTAGGGATAGTGATCTGTTTACGTGAAGCATGTCCAACAGCTCTGGGTTTGACATAGCTTTGTATGTTAGGCAGAGGTCACCTCTGGTTTGCCGGTACGCGACACAGTCTAGCTGTGGTTTTGTGAGACAGTCTGCATAGGGCACCTGTTTGAGGACAGTATTGCTCTTTGTGAGTTATGTCTGTGGCCTTTCCAGTTGCTGTAGAAGTCTTGTGAGGTACATACCAGAAGGGGCATTGTACTCTATAATGGGTTTTGTGAGTGATGAGTAGAGGGGAACACTGACCTCTTTTTCCCTGCATGACACAGCTTTTGTGATGATGTGTGCCATGTAGACAGATTACATGACTAGTATGGCACTGTGATTATCAAGGGTGAGACTACTGTCCACCTGTGTCCCATGGTCTCTTATCACACTTTTGGTGCTAAGTCGACTACCACCTATGTGGTAGTTCATGGGTACAGAGTTTTTAGCAAAAGGGATGCGAATGAATTTCAGACATTGAGCTTGAGGCCATGGCTTTGTCACCAGGCATCTGTCGCAGTAAATATGACTCTGTCTCTCCCTCTTTCTATATATATATATATATATATATATATATATATATATATATATATATATATATATATATATATATATATATATATATATATATATATATATATATATATATATATACATATATATATATATATATATATATATATATATATATATATATATATATACGCATACATATAAACATCCATTGGTTTGCATATAGATATACATATAGGCACATATACAGTCCACCTTTCATGGTGGGAATATCAATTATGCACATGTGAGGTATACAGTTATGTAATGATATTGCACAGTCTTGTGCGAAATGCATTGAAGGTGTTCTCAGCCCATGTGGCTTTAGCAGGCCTCACTGGCTGCAACACTGCAAACCTAACAAATCACACCCACAGCGTTTAACCACCACATATCATATACCAGCAAACAGCCATTGTCCATACTACTGTACAGAACACAGATGACATGGTTCAGATGTTTGACATTTAATGCTGAGCTATATATATATATATATCACAGTTATGTCCCACTGCACACAGCTACACACTGATTTGTCCATGGCAGTAGTTATGCAGGGCATCTGTGCATAGATACGTACTGCTGCCACATATTGATGTTTCAAAGTATGTAGAGTAGTCTTCAAATACATCTACTACATGCCAGTAAATACATATCTGTTACATACCTTTCCTTTGTATGTGTTCATAGTTTTCAGCTTGCTGTATCTTTGGCTTTATTTTAATTAATTAATTAAATTTTTTTATTTATTATTTGTTTTTTGTTTTTTTCCACGTTTTTGTGCGTCTCTCTCTCTCTCTCTCTCTCTCTGTCTCTGTCTCTCTCTCTCTCTCTCTCTCTCAGCATCTGCAATGGGATGATTGCATGTGTGGCCAGCAAGTACAGCCTGCTCTTATAGGTATCTGCACATATGCATGTGATGGCCTCTGCACCAATTGGTGGCCACCATTTGGTAATTGCATGCAGCCTGCTGTGTGGTAATTGCAGTACTCACTGTCATAGCAACCCAATGCTATAAATTGCTATGTCAGGTAGGCATAGCCCTTTCAGCTTTCCAAAGTGGGGCCCATTCTTGTTTGCTGTGGACACCGTTGTGTAAGTCAGAAGGTTGGTATACTTCTTATATCTGAAGCTAGGGGTGTAGCCAGTGATTTAAATGTTGTACTCAGACCTGAATGTTGCCACTTCCACTACACAGTTGTCAGTGAAGAATTGTACTCACCCCTATAAATGCTAACACAAGATACATGGGTGTGTGTAGTTTCTTTTCTACTTATACAATTAACTGCCATACAAAAGTAGTTATTGAGATGTATTCATTTGGCACATGAACTGCTATACTGTGAATATTAATTTACTCACTTTTAAACAGTTTGTGCTTTTTTAGTGTTGACATTAGCACAGGCTGCTCAAGAAAACTGGACAAATTTCAGTACTGAGTATGCCTACCTACATCCTTGGTAGACCCTGAACACACAGGTTTATTGTACATTTGGGTAGGGGTGCAGAAGGACAGAGAGCATTATGTATTAATGTGTAAACTGTATCTTGCTGGACTTAAAGGGTTGCTGTGTACCTGTTAGTTTACCAAGGCAAGTAGTCTGTCTGCGTAGCTCCCAACTGTGGACCTATCTAGATGGTAGCCAGAGGATAGCCTGTTATTCTTTGTCTGTGCACCACACCGGTCTTTTCAGCACTGGAACAATGGCATTGTCACAGTTGGTTGCTACCAGTACATGGCTACATCCTTTGGTATTTTACTGTTGTACTCTTACATAAGGGTATGCTTCTGGAACTCCTTCCAAAGCTATTTGCACAGTGTGTAACAGCAGAATAGCTGATATGCCTGTGTGTTTCTGCCTCTGCCAGGCCTCTCAAACACACAGGTACATATTTGAACAGACTCAGGGAAAAGTAGGTAGAACTGAGGTACGCCTTTACAATATTAGAGACATTAAGTTGAGACTTTGAGAGAACCAGAGCATATGGATTAATACACATTTCCTGAAGTACAAGCAGTGTCTAACTCTTGCTTATTGTCATTAATCATTAAGTGTAATTCACCACCTTTCTGCCTAACGTCAGTAGCTTTCAGAGGGATTCAGAGGGACACAGCTAAAACCTGTCTCAAAATCAGGGACATGCCCGAAAATTAGTCACAGTTGGGAAGTATGGCCTCTGCCCTAATCAGATATGCTAGTGTTTGTCCTGCTTTGATACTTTGTGGGGGTTGTAAAGTGCTGCTATAACATTATTTCCTGCTAGAATGGCTGGTTCTCTTTTCACAGTCATGTAATGCAATTCCACAAGAACTGCTGGTAAAGATCCACAGAACAGGATTTGTGTTATGGCATTCCTATTTGTCCTTTGCATTCACTCATTCTGATGCATGATATATTGATTTCAGCACCAATTTGTTGTATGTTTACCATGGCTCAGTGGTACTTCATGCAGTGTAGTTTGTACAAGGTCCGCAGATCGAGACTGACAGAGGTATTTTATTTTGCTGCTGAGCAGAACAAGGGCCCTGACATAGAGTGATAAAGGCACTTTTAAGCAGTTGTAAGCAGGTTTGCGCGATGCTTAGCTAAGCGCACACAAGCGCACACAGGTGCACACTTGCGTAAACCCACTAGCTGCTGCTTAAAAGTGCTTACTCCCGCTAACCCCCGCGCTCATTTCTTTGAAAGAAAAGAAAATGGAGAGATAGGAAAGTGGTAAAAACGGGGTACAAAGAGGGGAAGACAGTAGGGAATACAGCTCGGGATGTGCAGGATGGGTGTAGGGAATCTCATAGCTGCCCATTTCTTTAACAGCAACAGCTGTGCATATGCAATAAATTTGGAGGGAAATATGAAACCTTCAACCCCTGTGAGAGGGTTGAGGACAACAAAGTATGTTGTACTGCCAATTAAATATCAGTTTATGTGTCCAGCGGACATGTGTGCAAAATGGGCAGCTATGAATGGGGTGTAATTTTTTTTGGTAGCAGAATGCCCTTTTTTTTTTCAGATGAGAGTGGAATGTGGGGTAGGGGAAGTAGGTATATTTGGGGAGGTAGGTTGGGGAGGTAAACAGACAAGACAAACAAGATGCATACAGGGGCAGAATATGACACATGTGGTGGGTGAACACCATTGACGGGGATGGATGTTTGGAAATCGCAAGCCCATGAGCCCACAGATGGCAACAGTGGAACTGAGATCCCCACCCATGGGCAGTGACCACTGCACCTTCACAGCCCAGAGGGTGGCTGTGCTGGGGGCTGCGTAGGAGAGGCAGGCTCACCAGTGAGTCACGCCACTCATGCCTCAAGCTGGCATAGGAGATCAGTGACAGAACGCTCAATCTCCCTACGCACCACAGCCCAGAATGTTTGGAGGGTGATAGGTGGCCCTCCTCTGGCCGCACTTGCACAGGGGGAATGAGCCCCATCCCCTGCAGCGCTTTCACCTGAAGGTGGCACAGGGACAATGGAGGAGGAGGTCCCAGGCTGGGCACCGGACCTGCTGGTGCCAGGTGCCATCGCCAGCTGAGGTGGGACAGGTGGGTCCGCTGGGACCGGCCTTCCCATACATTCTATGTTTAGGAGGATTTAATGAAAATATGGGTTAGTAACAGTCAACAGCATTCCCAATTAGTTATAACAGCATGCAGAAGTGTTCCCATTAACCCAACACACCAGAGTTCCAACAGTTGACAGCAAGCATGACACATGCATATATGGGACAACAGTGGACATTACAACAGCATGCAGGTTTAATTAATGACAACAGGCCACCAATATTGTGGTATTTGAACAGGGCACATGCATCAAAATAAATGCAGATATTTATAAACCAATAGAACATATGTCCCAACAAATGTTTTAAGATTAGACATACCCATTGAGGTGTGGAATTGCACTTTTTATGCACATACAGTAGGGTGGAAAATGATAGCTCCATTAACAACTTATATAGCCTTCTAGTTTACACTACATTCCTATTGACTGCAGTTATATGTCCCCTACATGTATTATTACACTACACATTTGTCCTTAGATCGTGAAATGGGTTTTGCTAGATCTTTATATACATGGGCTGTATCTGACATACAAACTGTTCGGCATGCAGATGTTACTGCTACATATTTTGTGAGTTGCTCAGACACACTACTGCTGAGATGGTACACTGACAGCTCTACTTTCATATGCTTATCTAGATATGTGTAGGTGAAATTATCAGTTATATGTTAACAGCTCCCTACATTTCTGCCAGCACAATGACATTTCTGGGGAACACAATACCAAGCTACTCATGTGCCAGATTAACCTGTACATGCTGGGCATGAACCAACAGTTGAGGACTGTGAATATGCTTAAAAGCTACTGGCACTCCCTTCATCCACTTTATATGGGCCTACCCAACTGTGTTAACAGCGCTTAATACAACAGTACTATTTCTATAATGCAAGAATACAACAACATATCAAAGAAAATGACACAGACACACTCCAGGAATTATACCTTTATTAAAGACTTAAAACACTTTTCTGAGGCTCTCTCATTGATTTTATATGACAGTACATGCAGAATAATTATTAGAGAATTATTATACCTTTATTTATTGTGTTTAAACATATTTTTCAGGCTCTCTCATTTATTTTACATAACAGTACATGCAGAATACTTACTAACCTGCCTGGTGGTGCAGCCTTAGCAGCCTATCTGCATAGGCTTGCTGATTCGCAGCACGGACACCTGCAGCTGTGAAGTAATTGAAGTGATATTGAGACATACCTATCCATAGTATACACTAGAATAGCAATTCTTACATGCTTAATTCCATGGCTACTTACTCAGTAGTGGGGCATTTGGCATCCCACGGGCCTCCTGGATCCACTGGTCCAGTTGATCTGCCTTGCATCTTCTCAGGTCTGCATGGTGGTGTCTGACCTGCTCACCAGTCCAAGGGACACCTGTGGCACTGGTGAGTTCATGAGCTAGACCGTCCCAGGCTTCTGCTTTGTATTGGGTGCCCTGGTACTGGCCCTGCAGGAGTCTATCCTCATGATGGTGGACAAGGAGCCAAACCATAACTTTTGACTCCTCAATGCCCCAACGTTGCACTTGAAAACAAGAGCCATCTCCAGCACCGGCCATTGCTGCCTGCAGATGGGAGCTACAACAAGTTATGGATAGTATTCCCGCCTATGGAGCTTAAATATGCATCATTTCCCGCAATTATTTGTGATTGGCTAGTTTTGAAAAAATGCAGCTGAAGGTACACCTGCTTAGCAATGGGTAAACTTACATTGATATGTATGTGTGTGTTGAAAGTGCATACATATGTAAAGATGTCATGGGTTAGTGGTTCAGTACTGTGATTATGGTGCACAGTATCCTGGGTTCGAGGCCTGTCATTGCTTTTTATTTCACTACTGGCTAGACTGGCTAGGAGGTGTGGCTATGTTTTACTGACTTTGCTCGACTTTGCCCGATGTTGCTCTATGCTGCTCTACATTGCCCGATGTTGCTCTACATTGCTCTATGTTGACCGATGTTGCTCTACGTTGCTCTACTTTGCCCAATGTTGCTCTACATTGCCCGACATTGTGCTGGTTAGCGCAGTGCGCAGCTACGCGCACACATGTTCTGTTTGTGTTAGTTGGTGTGATGCACAGCTCCATGCAAAGTTATTGCGCTAGTTAAAGCGCTGCTAAGCTATGAGCAATTATACTGAAATGTGCTTAATACTGGTAAACTTTGCTTAGCAGTGCTTCACTTTGCTTAAGATACATTACTTCTGCATTCATCAGTATGCATAACAATTTCACTTTCTTGTATATATATAAAATTCATTCACTACTGCATAGGCCATTTCAATGCTTTTTACTAAAATTTCATTGGTAAATGGAAGGAATTGTTTTCATATACGGATTTCCAATAGAAAATAAGAAGGGGAGTGGTGGGACTCGAACCAGAAATGCCTCCTCTAAGTGCAAAGGTTCTACCACTATGCTATTGCTATTTTGCTTATATGTTTCTTATTATCCTCTTCGATTTCTTACTTCTAACTGTAGCTAAGCAATGGGCATACACACGCAAACATGCGCAAATACGGGCAGCTATGTTGGGAATGTTAAAAAAAAAAATTAAAGTTTTATATTTTATTATTGTAGTGGGGTTTAGAATGTGGGGGAGTGTAGTGTTGGGTATGTACACATTTGAGCAGACTCGCTCGTGTCAGCTGACATTTCCCTATTGTGATACTTGCAGGGGTGTGGATTTTTGGACTGCTCGGCAGTCCGACATGTCCCCTACACTCGTGCATGTTCCATGTTAGCCTTGGAGTTGAGGCAGCGCGTCCTCATTAATATGCATGGTGTGCTGCCGTCTTATTCTTACACTGGCGTTTCCATGTAAGCCTCCTCTGCTCTTACATGGAGGATTTGTGAATCCTGGGATGAGTCTAAAATAACTTACAATACACAGCAGACCCCATGGACCCTATTTTTCTCTGAACACAGTAATTAAGAAAAATAGAAATAAATCTATAGCCGTAATTTACCCAGTGCAACAATGCAATAAACAGACCCAACAGCAGCATGGCCATATTCATATTATAATCAAAAACAGTACATTTTAAACTTATCAAAGACAGCATAATAATAAAATAAAGCGCATACATTTCCACTTATAAAAGTAAACTATCTTGAAACAGCCACAGCAACATGTACCTAGTAGAATACCAAATGCACTACATTTACCTATGAACATGTATCCTCAAGAAATAAAAAAGGTACATACACATAAACATTTTCATTTTTAAAAGTAGTTCTTGGAAGTCAACATCACTAAACAACCACTATAAAAATACCCAACTCAGTTCATCTTAACTTCTTGAAGACAGCATTAAAAAAAATAAATTATATGCATTTTCAAAAAGTGCAAACTGTCCCAAAACATTTCCATGTGTATCCTGAAACAGCCACAATAACATTAGAAGTATATCAATCCCACTACATTTATCTGCGAAGATTGCCACCACAAGAAATAAAAAAAAATAAATAAAAAAATTCTGTACATACATTTTATTTACCCTTTAAAGACTACTTACTACTTCCAAATCATCCCAAAACAACCTCAACAATTATAGATTAAATTACACACACACACACACACACACACACACACACACATACAAACACACACATACATATAACCATACATACATAATTTTTATACCTTTATAAAATACAACTTGCAAATCTCAAAATAACCACTACACTGAGATTTAAATACTCTACAGTGCACCCCTTTTGCCTTCAAACATTAAAAAGTTAAAAATTGAAATAAAATACAGTATTTCCATTTTTGAAAAGTTAGAGCCATAAAATACAATTTTACTTACGTACCACATTGATCACAATCTTTGCTGAGCCAGCTGGTTTCCCTGCTGGAAAGGCTGGCTAGTTGGCTTCCTTGGTGCTGGAGTGGCTGGCTGGTTGGATGGCTTCCTGTTTGCTAGAGTGGCTGGCTGGCTGACTGCTTGTTGGAGTGACTAACTGGCTGGCTGACTGCCTGCTGGAGTGGGCAGCTGGTTGGCTCTGACTGCTGGAGTGGCTAGCTAACTGGCTGGCTCTGGCTGCTTTAATGGCTAGCTGGCTCTAGCTGCTGTAATGGCTAGCTGGCTGGCACTGGCTGCTGGAGTGGCTAGCTGGCTGGCTCTGGCTGCTGGAGTGGCTAGCTGGCTGGCTCTGGTTGCTTGAGTGGATAGCTAGCTGGCTGACATTGTCTAAGTGAGTGGCTAGCTGGCTTACTGGCTCTGGCTACTGGAGTAACTAGCTGGCTGGTTTCTTGCCTGCTGGACTGGCTAGCTGTCTGGCTGGCTTCCTACCTGCTGGAGTGGCTGGCTGGTTGACTGACTTCCGAAAATAAAATTGCCAAAGAATCCAAAGACAAACACAAGGCATTCTATAGCTATGTCAAGAATCTAAATGGCAATGCTCAGATCTGCTCTTAGCTACAACAGAGTGGCATTACATATACTGATCCCAAGGATATTTCTAATATCCTGTCAAATCGATTCAGTGCCAGGTTCACCCACCTCTCACCCCCTAAAGGGCCCATCTTAGTACCGAAAGATTGCCAAATTCTGGTAATAATGGCCACACCGGTAAAAACCACACTCTCCAAAGCTAAGAATACAGCATCCATGGGACCAGACAACATCCAATGTACTACATGAACTACAAAATAAGCTGGCACCTCACCTAAGTGTCATGTTTAATCATAGCCTCACCTCAGGCTTCGTGCCCACTGAGTGGAGCAGAGCTACAGTTATCCCACTCCACAAGGGGATATCCACCTTGTATCCTGGGAACTCAGGGATTGGTCCTGGGACCACTCTTGTTTGGCATCTACTTCTCTTAAGTACAGACCAACACTAAGGGACTTTGGCTAACAAAGTTCGCAGAGGACTGCAAACTGGGAGCCATTATTGAATCCCCAAATGATGTGGATATTCTACAAAAGGGCCTTAGAGAAACAGATGCTTGGTGCCAGACCCATGGGCTCAAGCTCATTGCCAAGAAATGTATAATAATCTCCTTTGGGAAAAAACATGTACTCGTGAATTACCACATAGGTGGCAGTACAATAAACACCAAAAGTGTGATAAGAGACTTAGGGACACATCACCACAACAGTCAAGAAATCCTTCTATGTGGCACACCTCATCACTAAGGGCTTTTCATCCAGAAAAAAGGAGGTCATTGTCCCACTGTACTGATCCATCATTAGACCCATTATAGAATACAATGCCCCATTAGGTATGCACCTCTCAAGACATCTGCAACAACTGGAAAGACTGCAGAAATACCTCACTAAAAGAATCATAGTCCTAAAGCAGATGCCCTATGCTGACCGCCTAAAAAAACTCCAGCTATACTCTGTCTCATATAGTCTACTCAGAGGTGATCTCTGCTTAACATACAAGGCCATGTTAAACACAGAGCTGGTGGGCATGCTACACTTAAAGAAATCCCAATCCCTCAGAACCACATGCTCTAGGGATCTAAACCTTGTCATCACAATGAACAAAACATGCTGGAGGGATAGGATCCTGACCCAGAGACTCCCCAGACTCTGAAACAGAATGCCCATACATGTCAAGCAGAGTGCCTCTTTGGCCCTCTTCAAAAGGAACCTTGACGATTGGATGGGAGATAGAAATTCACCCCGGGGATCACGTCAGTCACCCTGCTATACAGGGGACCAGGGAAGTAAATATTGTGGGAAGAAATAGCCAGGAAATTGTTATGGCTAGGTTTGTATAGGCCCTAGGGCCAATAGCCTAGTACCAACCTATGAACCTTCCTACCTGCTGGAGTGGCTGGGTGGCTGCCTGCTAGAGTGACTAGCTGGCTGTCTGGTTTTCTGCCTGCTGGAGTGGCTAGCTAGCTGTCTGGCTCTGGCTGCTGGAGTAGTTAGCTGGCTGGCTCTGTCTGCTGGAGTAGCTAGCTGGCTGGATAATTCAGGCTGAGGAAGTGGGTAGCTGGCTGGCTGGATCTGGCTGCTGAAGTGGCTTGCTTGCTGGCTAGCTGGATCTTGTTGTAAAAAAAAAACAAAAAAAACCCCCACAAATCCTAGTTCTATGTCAGCTGCTGTAGAAGCGCTAATAAAAAAAAAAGAAATGCTCTGCAGTTGTGATCTTTGTAGGGCTCTTCTCGGTTCAGTCCACACCCCCTTTATAAATCGCAGCCAATTGCGGCACAATATACAGCACCCAGATCTAAAATGGAAAAACTCTGCCTACAGGTCCAGGTTGGTGACATAACCGAATTGCCATAGAAAAAAAATCAAAAGAATCTTGGGCTTTTCCATGGCTCTCTGGTGTGATTGAAAGCTGGATATTTAAAGTCCCAGTGCTTTATACAGTGGGCAATGGGATGATGTAGCTCACCCTGTCAGTATTCCACTGATAATTGGATGGGTGGCAACCATAAAATGGAGGTGTATGCCTCATGATAACCTTTCTGAATCAGAACTTTAACATTTTACTGTGAACCTAAAAACCTTTGACATCATGAAAACGTAATAACTTATCATGATGTACTTGTTCGGTGCTTAAATTTAGTCAAAAACTAACAAAAATCCTCTCAGTTTCATATAGTCACTGATAACTTGTTTGACATTAAGCTCATCTTCAGCTTGAATTTCATATTGTATCTGGAAACATTCTTTTTAGCTTTCATTTGAATCATTTCTTATACAGACACTCATTTTGTCTTTGTTCTGCTCAGAGGTCAGGTTGTAGACATAGTTATTTCTTACCTGATTCTGGAAATTATGCATGTCTATTTTTGCTTTACCAATTTATCTAGTAAATAGATTTCAGAGGAAGCACAGCATATCACTGTCCATACACAAGCAGACTTGTCTTTTTCAGAGGCTTTGATTAATTAAATCTACCACAAATTTTCCATTTACCTAGGACAATTATTCTCAGAATATTAAGGGCAGAATGTGGTTTTATTCAAAAATGATAGCTTGACTTTCTAGCAGTATTTGTCTCTTGCCCTTTGAAACTGGATTATTGCTTCTTATTCTTTCTTCAGTAGATATTCAAGACATAACCTGTACTACTATCCCAGTATCAGTTGAAATGTATTAGATGGTTCACCCTCTACATGTCCCTTTACAACAGAATTCTCATTCTTTCCCAGAATAGCAGAACAAGGAAAGATAATAATGTGGAGTAATTCGGGGACCTTACTCCAGCAGTCATAAATAGACTGCCCAAAAAGTACCAAAGCTAAAATGTTTCTTTATCGCTAAAATGGCAGAGTACTATAACCAAGTTCTTCTTGTTTGTTTTGGTTTCTTTTTACTATATTTATGATCTGAATCAGATAAAAACATGCAATGCTTTCTTGATCTATGCTCAAAGCAGAAATAAACTGTTCTCATATTCTTCACAAATAACTATTACATATCTGTTCTTTAACAGACCTGTTTTACTCTTTGCAAACTTGAAATTCCTGGATTCCTGATTCTACTGATCCTTTACTGTGTATTTCCATTTCAGTATTTATACTTAAGCATAATTTCAAATAATTTCAAATGCTAAGGGAGGCCACAGTGGTGCAGTGGTTAGCATTGCCAGCTCACAGCAAGAGGTTCTCCGGTTCAATCCTTGGCTGGGGTGCCTTCTGTGCAGAGTCTGCATGTCCTCCCTGTGGTCGCATGGGTTTCCTCAGGGTGCTCCGGTTTCATCCCAAAGACATGTTGTAGGTGGATTGGACACAAAATTGGCCCTAGGTGTGAGTGTGCATGTGTGTGTGTGCCTTCTGTGGAAGGTTGGGCACTGGGCTGGCAACTTGACACCATAAAACTCCACTGCCAATCATGAGCAAACAGATGATCCGCTGTGGCAACCCCTAACCAGGAAAAGCCAAAAGAAGAAGATAATTTCAAATGCTAACTTTGTCTTGCCTCATTTAAGACTATTGTTTTAATCACCTTGTCTATTATTATGTAATGCCAGTAGCTGTTGTACATGAAATTACCACAACTAATGACTTTCTATGTGGCAATTATCTGGAAGATAATATTCTTCGAAGTGAATGACTGCAGTACTTCAGTTATAAACTACTATATCATTTGGTATCAATTTGGCCTTTAGTGCACATGCAACAAATAGTTACAAACACAAACCCAGGGATTCAGAAAGAAGTGAACTCCATTACTAGCAGAAAGAGCTGTGGCTAAAATGGACTTTTTTTCTTGATGTAGGAAATTATGATTCAGATGGACATTAGCTCCAATGAGGACAGACCTCATTATCAGCCCACTTGCATGGCTATGAATGACTCTTAAAGGGACAGTCCCAGGGATTTTTTGTTTTGATTCAGCCTTTGTTTACATTTCAGGTTTACCTTTCTGAGCATGCTCACATTTGGCTGAGGGGGTGGGGGAGGAGGAAGAGTGCCTGAAGGAAGTTTCAAAGGTGTTAGCCAAATTCCATCTCAAATTGCAATTGTACTGACAACAGCTCTCTCTGTGAGCCATTCATTAGTTTAATTTGTGCATTTTACCTAGTGAGAAAAGTAGCCTTTCAGGCATTTTATGACCTGAATGCTGTTGCTTCTCTAGAAAGTACATCAGTAATGCAAGGCTTTTAAAACATTAGTAAACAACAGCATACCTCTCAACTGTCCCTGATTTTAACTCAAAATTTAGCTCTGTCACTCTTAATCCCTCTTAACACTAGTGCCCTTTGGAGGAAAGGTGCTGAATTATACTTAATAAATAATGACAATAATTAAGACTTGCAGCTTTTTATTCCTTCAGGAAATGTATATTAATTCACATTCTCTTCTTCTGTTAATGTCTCAAGTTAATATAACTAATATTTTAAAAGCATCCCTGATTGTCCCTGATGTTTTTCTGGATTTGTCCCTGATTCTGTTGAAATCTGTCCCTGCTTGGTTGAAAGCTATAAACAAAAGGTTTTTGTTTCTTTCAATTTCATATTTTATTCTGTGGTGGTTGTGAATCCTGGCCATCTAAAACAATTTTATGACATGGCTTCCTATCTATAGAAAACACCCGAGTCAGGTAAACAGTAGTGGAAACCATATTTCTCTTTCTTTCATGTTTTACTGTATTCTGATTTCTGACCTGCTAGTAATTCCATAGAAAGCAAGTGTGTGACAGAAGGTTGGGGCATTAGTAGACACACTCTTCTGTTCCTTTTTCAGCTTCTAGTTTGATATGTGCTGATTTCTGAATACTACTAGATAAATGCACTATTTTTATGAGCAGGCTGCTTGTACATCTGTAGAAGCAAAGTGATGCAAAATTTAAAAAAATAGTATATATTGATGTCCCTTTTCTCTGGCACAGCTTTCTTTATTTTAAATATGAACCGAGAGCTGGGGGTGTAGTTCCCCAATCTAATGTAAGTCGGAGGGGAGCACAAATCCAAAGATTAGTTTATTAGCCTAGTACACACCTATGAACCTATGAACCTATGAATCCTGGGAGCTGAAACAAGACTGGAACTGTGGATTTACAGGATATTTAAAAGTAAAATGACACTGTTGGTGGGAATGAAAGTTATGTGTCAAAGTGGGCGTGACTTCTGTCAGCTTAACTCGGACCCTAATTTTAAACACTAGTATTGCCACTTTAACTACCAGGAATGCAAATAAGCATGTTCCGGTGGTAAGCACCTCCACATTCTTCCATTAATATCCTGAGAATAAATGTTCTAGGTAAACAGAGAATTGTTAATATATTGGTGGAAACTGATGGACCCCATACCCTCTCCCATACACATACATAAATTCAGTGGCGGCATGTGCTATTGAACTGCAGGACTGCACTGCTGTACAAAAAAACAGGAAAAAAAAAAAAATTGAGTCCCAGAACTCCACGCATGCATACCAAGAACTTGAATCCGGACTGCAGTTTAACCAGTCCAGATTAGGAAAGAAGGCATCAGTCTACAGATGACCCAGAAGTCTATGTGATTACAACTGCATAGACTGGAAGGGGATCAGACTGCAAGGTCTGCAGTCTGTGCATGCTCAGAACAGAACTGGAGGTTGGATTCAGCACACCCATGCATGCTTGGCATTCCCCAGGACAATCAGAAACAAAAGCTGCTTTGAATGGATTCTTTCTGGACTCAGCACAAACTGCTGCTTTTGCATGGGGAAACAGGACTTTGCTTTTTTCTTTGAATGGACTCTGCAGTACTGGCTTTTGCAGTTAACGTTTTAAATGAGGTGTGTGTTTTTTGTGTGTGTGTGTGTGTGTGTGTGTGTGTGTGTGTGTGTGTGTGTGTGTGTGTGTGTGTGTGTGTGTGAAATGCCCTGGTTAACTATAGCTGGTGGTAGAGAGTTACTCAGGCTCAAACTATGAACCTTGGGTGCAGGTAGCAAGAGCCTGAACTCCCTACCCACCACCACTTGTGAAAAGTGTTCAAATTTTTGCCTCATATTTTTGTTCTGTTCTGTTCCTCATAAAATATGTGTTTTTCTGGATTTTGAATTAACTAAATAATGACAGACATTTGAATTTCAGACTTCATATTCTTCAGAATGTATGTGGTAACACAAAACATTTTATTCTAGCAATTTTCTAAGTTTATAAGATCAATATTTGAAATTTGCCCCTATTTTTGGGGCTGCATTCCCCTATTATTGGCTTTGTCCAGGTGTTTTTTGCTAGGAGGTTGAGAGCTATGGTGAGAACTAAATTCACTAAATGACAACCATTAAAGTTTCAGTCTTCCTTTCTTTTAAGAAACAGCTGATTTGGTATAGTGGTATGTTGCTCTGACTGTAGTCCACAGGGTCCTGGGTGCAAGACTTGGCAGTGAAATATATGATGATAGCGCAGCATTTTGTTCTAGCAACTTTCCAAGATTATACAGGCAATGTTTAAAATGTGTCCCTGGTATTTGGGCTTTTGCCCCCCCCCCCGAATACATTTTGACTTTCTCCAGATTTCTTGTTCTCATGTGCTGCAAAGTTGAGAGATACAGTTGAGTGTCGAGTGGATTTTACAAGAAGCTAAGAGCTTCAGGGGAAGAGAAGTTTAGTGCTGCTTATGCTGAGTCTGCCTGCATTGTAAATAGCACAACAGGTAGTGTACTTGCTTTCGATACAGAATACTGTGGGTTCTGCTCCCAGAGTATGTAGATGCATTGCTGATACTGTACTGTGTTGTACTTTTAAGGGGGTGGATGCTGCAGTTCTGAGAATGTCCTCTTTGGTGGGGATACCTAGTAACTATGAACTTGTTACCAGTTTGCCATCCATTCCCTATTGTAATATTACTAGCGTATCTTTTTTTGATGTAACATGGGCAATTTATTCTTTAAGGGAATAGGCACTTTATTTGTAGATGAAGCAATAAAATATAAAGTTGTTTGCTAGCACCAACCTCTTCATTAGTTACAGATCTCCTTAACGTGGAATTATTTAGATGACTTTTACTTCTGCAGAGATTGTGCATATTTACATACTGGTGGATTGTAGAAGTTTGAGTAGACTTTTATGATGGAAATGTTCTGAATTGGGCATTTTTTTATTATTGGTGCATGCCTTTTGTTTCATTGTTTACTGGAAAATGTTCAAAACAATAAATTTAAAACGCCCTCTAACAACTGTACTGTATTATACAAGGAATATAATTTAATACAATCAGGAATGTGTATCAAAGAACACATGTCCAAGGGGCCTATGATTTGAAAACAGCCCAAAGTTAATATTTATCTGCCACTGGCCAGATGTTTTTTCTTTGAATGTGGGTTTCAATGCTGTTTCAATGAATGTGAGTTTCAAGGGCAGAGAAGTTTTAATGCTAAGTCTGTTTTCATTGTTAGACTGCATTGCTTTGTTTAGCAGATTTGTATTAGTGTTTGTGCTGTAAAATGTAAAATAAAACTTTTAAATTAAATCCAAATCATTGTAGAAGTAAAGCAGTATGCACATTACAGTGTTTATGGTAAATGGGGTGAAATAGCCAAGTGATGCCACATTAGAATGGCTGCAGGGGAGGCCCCATTCGTCCATGATTTTGTAAGGGGGGGGAGGGTGGCAAACTCAAAGACAGCCTCAGTTTAACTATACCTCTCAACTGTCCAGATATTGGCAGAATGAATAGATTTCTTGCTTCTTATTTTTGGTTTATTCCTCATAAAATGTGTGGTTTTCTGGCAAATCATTTAGGAATTAAGTCACTAAATAATGACAGACATTGAGTTTCAGACTTCATACCCTTCAGATAAATGCATACTAAAGCAAAACCTGTTATTCTATCAACTGTCTAGGTTTATACAAGAGGAATTTTAGTACTGTCTGTATTTTCACCCAATATATTTGGCTTTGTCCAGATTCCTATATTAAGAGGTTGAGAGATACATGCAAATGAATCACTTTATAGAATTAGGTATAGCCAAACCTCTCAACTGTCCCCGACTTTGGCTCAAAATGTTGCTCTCCCCCTTATAATCCCTCCACAAAATAGCAATTTTGGAAGAAAATGTGGAGGGTTTACAATTAATAAATAATTGTAATGATCAGAGTTATAGATTACTTTTATTTCAGAAATGCATGTAGATTTTCTTATTTTGTCAGCTGTTCAACTTAACAGTACTAATATTAAAAAAGTGTCCCTTCTTTGACAGGTTCCCAGCTGTATTGTGTGGCTATTTTATATTTTTGCATCACATTTTTGGTCCTTTTTTCATAAAATTTTGTTTTTCTGGCAAATTAGTGGCAAATCATTACAGACTGAAGTTAGAAAATAATGACAGACATTTGAGTTTCAGATTTCACACCCTTCAGAAAATTCATACTAATACAAGACCTACTATTCTATTATCTTTCTAAGTTTATAAGAGCAATATTTAAAATTAGTCCGTATTTTTGGGCCTTTGTCCCACTTCTATTTATGGCTTTGTCCAGATTTCTTGCTCTGTGATTAAGAGGTATGACAAATGTGTCAGGGTCATCACCGTCAGCCAGAGACATATCAAATTGTGACATACTTGTTGCACCCCACTCCCCCATGTAGTGACTCTGGATGTGTCCAAGCAAGGCAAGGAGCAGTTATGCAGTGTAAGTGTGCAGAGAATCCCCCCATCCAAGGTAGACACAAGTAGTAGAGTGGCTTTTCATCCATCCTTGATTTTGCAGAATGTGCTGGTTTTCTGTCATATTTTTATACTGTTGATTTATGCTTTTTATTATTCAGAAAATGAAAGTTGTTGCAGCGTCTGTTGGTCTGTGTTTAAGTAGCAATGCTTTAATGACCATCAGGTAAGCTTGTCTGAGATTGTAAGATGAAAGTAAGCTTTAATAAGCATACTATTAAATAATTACCAACACTGAAAGCCCTTTTGTTGTTGCCATGCAGAGAATATTTACTTGACTATTTTATTTATTTATTTATTTATTTTATTTTATTTTATTTTACATTTGTTTACCGGGATAGTCCGACTGGATACATGTCAATTTTCAGTGGAGGCCCGAGGAAAAAAGCTCCAAAAAGACATTCAACAAATTGTTACATTTTTACAGATTAAAACACAAAATAAAACACAAATAAAAGGATTTTTACACAGATGTAAACAGAGGCAAAATCAGATACACAGACAAATGATTACATTTTTACTCAGATGGAAAATTCTAGACAGTGTTTTTAAGAATTATAGGGTATTGAATGCCTAGTAGGCTAACCTGGTAGTAGATCCAAGGAGATCATAGGATTTATAAGTTAAGAAACAAAAAAGTGTAGGCAGAAGTCCTCCATGTGCACACAAGTGATGGTTAGAGTTAGTCTGGATTAGGACAAGGATATAGCCATCATTTGTTAAAGTACTGAATCCGACTTTTCTTGAATTGAGGCAGATAGAGCTCAGATGTAGGATTGGCAGGAAGAAAATTCCAAGTTTTGCCAACAGAGTTAACAAATATAGATTTACCGGCTGTGTTGTTGGATTTAAGAGTTTGAACTTGTAGTCTTTCAGATGAACTAAGTACGCTAAGGTTACTGTAGGGAGTGATGAGGTTTTTAGGTATGGGTGTATTATCTGGTTGGTACAGAATCATGTGTGCAACTATTAGTTGGTTAACCTGAAGTAGGTTAGGCAGTTCAAGCCATCCTAGTAGATTTATGTTATGACAGTGATGAGGTCTGTAGGCTGCATCGGTAGCAAATCTAGCAATGCAATTGTAGCTGCTAGAAAGTTTATTAAGATCAGTTTTGCTGAGGTTTGTAAATAGAGGGGAAGCATAGAGGAGGGTGGAGAGTAGATGCGTGCGAGCAATTACAGTTCTGGCTAATGGCATTAGGAAAGGCTTGATCTTATATAGTGAGCCAAGTTTTTTTATAGTTTTATTGATATGCAGATCAAACTTAAGATTATTATCTATTATAACTCCTAACAGTTTGGTTGAGGAATCTGGGGAAATAATGGTGCTGTTGTTGGATTTTAATGTAAAGGTTATAGGGGCAGACCTGTGAGTGGGGGACAAAAGCAGAAGTTTGGTTTTATTAGGATGTAACATGAGACAATGGTTAAGGAGCCAATTTTCAACTGTGTTAAAAGTATTTTTGGATAGTATCTGGAACTCTGTAGGTGAAGTGTTGGAGCATACTAAAGTGGAGTCATCCACATATTGAATGCATGCTGCATTTAGGATGACCTTATACAAATCATTGATAAAAATGGAAGATAATAGTGGACCTTGTATGGAGCCTTGGGGTACTCCGAGGGTGATGGGTAAAAGGGTGGATAGTTTCCTCTGCCATAGGACAGCCTGTTGTCTACCACTGAGATATGATTGAAACCACTGGATGGCCTGGTCCTCTAGGGAGATGGATTTCAAAGTGATTATGAGTATCTGGTGGTTTACCATATCAAAGGCTTTGAAATATCAAGACAGATAGCAGAGGAAAGTTTATTACTGTTTCAGTGTTGGTTAATGATGTTAGAGAAGGAGAGGAGGGCTGAGGTTGTACTATGGAATGGTCTAAAGCCATGTTGGGTGTTGGCTAGAAGATTATCATGGATAAGATAGTTCAGGAGTTGATTGTGGATGCATTTTTCCATAATTTTACCCAAGGGTGACAGAATAGCTATGGATCTATAGTTTGAAAGTTCAGTAGAGCTGCCCCTTTATGGTGTGGGATGACATGAGATATCTTCCAGATAGAGGGAATGGATGCTTCCGTTATATTTCTATTGATCAGGATAGTAATGGGGTATGCTATGGCATCTGCAGGTTTTTTTAGATATTCTGCAGGGGATAGATCCACCGACAGGATGGTAGGCTTTAGTTTTTTAAGTAATTTTTGGACCAAAGATGTGCAAACTGGCTTGAAGTTAAAGGGGAGGTGGGAGCAGGGTGTAGTGGCCAGAGAATATGGGCATCCAGGGGATAATTGGTTAGCTAGGTTCTGGATGGTTGTTGTAAAGAAGCTGTTAAAGGTATTGGCAATTTCTGCCGGGGGGTTTTGGTTAGAATCCAAGGGGCTAGGAATCGAGGACTGTCCTGGACTATGGAGTTTGTTTATACCCAGCCAAAACTTTTGTGGCTTGTTTTAGTGTTTTTCTTGTAGACGACAGTAATATTTTTTTCTTGTCTAATGTGGTGGATTTTTTTGTTTCATTTCTTAGCTGTCTGTATCTAAGTTGATCTATGTTTTATTTTTTTTTTTTTGTGGTCCTTGAAGTGGCCCAATCCCTATTTCTAAGTAGCATTTTATGTCTGGTTTCTTTTGAGAGCCAAAGAGTAACTTTTGTTTTGGTTCTAATATTCCGTGCTGGTGCATGGGTATCAAGGATGGATAGGAATTTTGGTATTAAAGTAATTTTCTGCTTCTTCAAGTGGTAATTGTTTCAGAACTGACCAATTGCAATATTTGAGTTCATTTTGGAAATATGTGCAGTTGAAATAATTATTGTACCTTATTGTTTTAAAAATGGACTAGTTGTGGATATCAGCTTTTTGCCTGGGTAAATAGGTGAGGAGGTGATCACTTACATCATCAAGCAGGGTCCCACTCTTGTATTTGAGGGGATGGGTGTTAACAAGAATCCAGTCCAGAATACTTGCTTTACTGTTGGGTTTACTGATTCTAGTGGGGGAGGATATGACCTGTGAAAATCCATAAAGGTTTATGTGGTGAGTGGGGGGTTCTGAGGAATACATGTTCCAGTTTATGTTGAAGTCCCAAAGTACAATGGTTTCTTGGGGATAATTGCTGGATAACCAATGTAGGATATCTTCAAGGGTATTTATGTTATTGCATGGGGGAATATACACACAACCAAGATTTATACATTTGTTCTTATTAATGTGGAGCTTAGTGATAAGAATTTCAGCATTGCCAAACAGGGATGTTTGTAGGGCATTATTGCACACTTCAAGCATGGATTTGTACAGAACAGTTACCCCATCTCCCTTTCTATTGGTTCGTTCAAGCCTTAGGATGCTATAGCCTGGTGGTATAACTTCTTTATCTGAAGTAGAAGGTTTTAGCCAGGTTTCAATAAGACATAGTATGTCTGGGGAAAAAGCATCTAAGAGGGCATGTAGGTGTTGAATCTTATTGTTTACACTTCTGATATTTAGCTGACTGATCAAGAGTGAGTTTGGGGGTTTGTCTAAGATTTGTGTAGTAGTGGGACAGTTAGTAAAGGACCTAGAGCCAGTGGATAAGGATGGGACAGGATTTGGGTGGATATCTCCATCCATTTCCAAGTTGCATTGTAATATGATTGTGAGCTTCCAGATTTTAATTAATAGATTTTGGTATCTTTTGGTTTTAGTGTTGGCATATCTTGTTCTAATGGGATGCTGATACCTAGTAAATAAGGAGTTAGATGGGAGGGGATGTATTAAGTGTTCAAGCTTGTGTGGAACTATAAAAGTGGAGGTTTGGCCTTTTGGGTAGTGGAAACCTGGGTATATATTATATTCATAGGCAGTAAGAAGATATGGAACAAGCAGAAAGGGTAGCAGAGAGTACAGTGGTAGTATTTAAGTTGTTTAATTGCAAGTAACATTGGGATTATTGAGGGTGACTTGTCCCCATTTTAAACTTTTTAAGATAGGATAGAGAGCCTATTGATGACTTGGATATAGCTGATTTTTTGAAGAAAGAGGGGGCGTGGTTGTAGCACTATATATTTAGCACCACTGGGGACAGGTGGGATTTGGGGGCAGGGTGGGATGTGGAGCAAGCCCAAGTGCAGTGAGAGCAAGCGGAGTAGGGCTAAACCAGACCACGAGGTAGTAAGGGTTTATGTATACTGTGTGAGTGCACTGGAGCTATACTTTCTATTAGGTCCCTCTCCTCCTTTTTATAGCAATTTGTCTAAAGAGTTGCGTTTGTTACGTTTTATAGTTTTATGGCTATGAGAGTAAATTTCACTTTTATGCCCTGGTAAGACATTTAGCGTTCAAGAGCTCACATATAAAGCAGGTAGTAAGGGTTTGTGTATACTGCGTGACTGCACTGGAGCTAAAAGTAGGTTCTTTCTTACTTTATATTAGGTTCCTCTCCTCCTTTTTATAACAATTTGTCTAAACAGTTGCGTTTGTTACATTTTATAGTTTTATGGCTATGAGAGTAAATTTCACCTTTATGCCCTGGTAAGACATTTAGTGTTCAAGAGCTCATACGTAAAACATTAAGCTTTCTTGAGCAGTCTTCCACTGAGGTACTCTTTAATGGGTAGTATAAGACTTAGTAAGCCAAATCAGGTAATATAGGTTTTCTAAAATATTGACTGGAAGGGAGCTATTAGTGCTTCAGACCCAGTCCAGCTGTGTAAAATCTAAAATGGTGCTTGCCGCAGGTAATATTTATTAACTTTGGGACTGGCTTAAGGTAATAAACAGGGAAGGGGGAGAGGGAAACAAGAGTGTGGGCTGGGAGTTCTTTTGTACTGTTGTTAATGAGCCAAGATCCAGGCAAAGACACGTTTGTGTTTAAGAAAAACAATCAACATTGACCAATAACTGCTGTGAAGCTGTAAGTCATTTCTTAACAATTTATCAGGTGGAAAAACAGCATAACCTTGTATCTGTAGGCTACTGTGCTTTCAATTAAATTAAACACACACAGTATTTGATCAGTTATGGATACTATTTGCTAACAGAAGGGAATAAAAGAGACAAAGAAAATGAGTGTGTATGAGGGGGGGGGGGCTGCTTACAAGCCAAAGCAGAGTGATCTCCAGGGGATAATGAATATTAGCTCAAACAGGTAGACAAATACACAAAGTTAACTTTAGCTCTTTCTGTTTGCAGACAGTTCAGACCTGGACTGCGCTTTTCATATAACAATGTATCCACTGGTTGGGTTAAAGACAAAGGTGTTATTACAGCTGATTACTTAGAGTGGTGTTAGGTCTAGAAAAGAAGAGTACAGAGAGGAGTAAGCACTGTTGAGATGGTAAAGATACATTATAAAGACTACAAAACAAACTGTGCATAAGATAATGTATAAGCCTTAGGTATTGAAATGCATATGACAGTATTTGTAATAAAGGACAGGATTACAGTATTTTCAGAAGCTCATTACATTTGTTGGAGACTTGCAGTCAGTTTTCCAGGCTTACCCGTAAACTAAACAGAATACCAATCTATCATGTGTGGTCCACAACCTGTGCAGTAATCCTTTAAGCAATTTATCTTGAGCTTGTTTTTTGTTTGCTGTTCATTTTTTACTTTGATCATGTTTTCTCCATGAAACAAGTAGATAGTTATCAGGCAGCAGGTCTTTTTTGGAAAAGAAACATTTTTACAAGTGGGGGTGTCACAGAGATTGCTACCTTCAGCATGTTACTTGGTGCTTTTATAAAGATGACTATAGAACTGCAGTGTAAGGAAAAGTGGTTTGAGTTGAGTGCTGCTTGTTTTTTTATACTTGATTTTGACTGGCATTCCAGTAATATATTTAAAAAGTAATTTATTTTTTCATGCCTCACAACATTTTTGTTTCCATCCAGACATTAAGTAAGCTGTCATGTAGCCAATTGATTGAAATAATTGTTTTCTTCTACACTTCATTTTGTCTTGATTGGACTCTCATAATGATGGTTTGGCACTAGAGTTGCCACCTTTTAAGTGGGCCAAAGTGGGACATGGGGGTGTGGCCAATATGACACTGGCCACACCCTCTACCATGACATCACCACAGGAGTGGTGAAGGAGGTGCTGTTATGGGTACGACAGATGGTTGCTGGAGTGGCTGGTTGGCTGACTGATGGAGTGGCTAGCTGGCCGGCTGCTGGAGTGGCTAGCTGGCTGGCTGGCTGGCTGCTGGAGTGGCTAGCTGGTTGGTGGGATTAGCAGCTGGATGGATGAATGACTGGATTGATGGCTTGATGGATGGATGGCTGACTGAATGGATGCATGGCTGGATGGCTGGCTGGTTGCATGAATGGATGGATGGCTGGCTGGTTGCATGAATGGATGGATGGATGGCTGGATGGATGACTGGCTGCATGGCTGGATAGATGGATGGCTGCATGAATGGATGGCTGGCTGCATGAATGAATGGATAGCTGGCTGGCTGGCTGGTTGGCTGGATGGATGGATGGATGGATGGATGGATGGATGGATGGATGGATGGATGGATGGATGGATGGATGGCTTGTAAAACAACAAAAAACAAATCTTGGTCATTTTTTTTTTTTTTTGCGGCTGTAGAAGCGCTTAAAACAAAGCGCTCCTACAACTGCGATCTTTGCAGGGCTCTTCCTGCCCAATCCCCACCCATTTCATGAATTGCAGCCAATTGCTGCACGAATTAAAACACCAGACCTAAAAAGCAGCAGATTTGCCTGCAGGTCTGGGTTGGTGACGTAATTAAATTGCTGTGGAAAAGCCAGAAGTAATTGCGGCTTTTCCACGGCAATTCAGTGTGACTAAAAAGCAGGACTTTTTAAGTCCCACTACTTTGCACAGCAGGCAATGGGATGAGGCAACTCAACCCATGAGTGTCCCGCTGATAACAGGACAGGTGCAACCTTATTTGGCACCCAGGGCAGTGTATTTAATTAAAGTCCACGTTTTTGTGGTTTTGAGCAAAACTCCACCCCTTTCTAGTTGGTCATACCCCTTCCCGGTGGCCTCACACATTCAACTGTCTCCTGCAGCCCCCCTTTGATTTGAATTCACCAGCCACATAAATTCAAACACACCAGCATACCTCTTACCTGTCACTGCATTTGCAGAATGTTCTTATTTTCTGTCCCTGCCCTAGTAAATAACAAATCCTTACAGTCAATTAATAATGGCAGACATTAGAGGTTCTTTTTTATTATTGTTCATAGTGTATTGTGATACTAGACGTGCTACTCTTTTATTTATTTTTTTAAGTGAGTACACCTAATAGTATAAAAAGTCTTCTTGTTGTCATCTAATATTCCTCCTGCTATGTCCTGAGGCTTCTGCCCAGTATGAACACACCTTTATTCCTCTCAGCTGTCCCTGACCTTACAGACAGCTCCTTCTGTTGCCTCTTATACTGCACTGCCCATCGTAATGTATGGGCCATTGCAAGCAGTGCATAATGCCAGACATTAGAGTTTCATACTTCATACTATGTACAACATACCTTCATCTACTAACGTCTCAGTTAACATAGAGTGTTAAAGCCTTTATTTTATAAACTGCTTTTTATGTTATGAGTGCAAGGTTTGAACCTTTTACTTTATTTTTTAAAGACTTTAAAGTGATATGTAAAAGTCTACCAGATGTCTAGTAGTTTTGCAAAGAACTAACAATGTGTTGCACGGTGCTTTGTACACAGAGCTTGACTCTCTTTTTAAGTGCTTTAACAGCAACATATAAAGAGTTATCCCTGGTGCAAGTAGTCCTCTAACCCATGTCATTTATGGTACAAAACCTTTTTTTATTGCTTAAGTGTATTTAAGTCTTTAAGGCATGATATGAAGAGTATACCTGATGTCTTGTGTTCTCCACCTACCAACACTGGAGGATATACACATGTGTCTAGAGGATTGTGGAGGTGTGACAGTCCTATCCCCACACATATTCACACATTCATGCATACACATAGACACACAGAGTCATCACCCCTCACCTGGGTATATATACACACACACACACACACACACACACACACACACACACACACACACACACACACACACACAACACCCCCTCAACTGGTTACATTCAGAGAAACACAGATACCAAGTCTAGCTATCTCCTAATGCCCCTGTTGTGACTTCCAAAGTAGATACACACACAAACACGCATGCACACACACACACACACACACACACACACACACACACACACACACACACACACACACACACACACACACATTACACCACTACATAAACAGAGACATGCAGCCACACACATACACCCCCACAACACTACCTAAATGCTAATCTCCCTGTGGTTATCCCTAATATGATCAAGTGACTGTAGCCTTTTGGCCATGCTCATTAACATGGATGTCTGGTGTAAATTACACAGCTGAACAATTTATGACTTACTGCAAGTATTTCTGGGGAGAGCACATGCATAATTAGCATAGACCACTCCCACGGAATGCCTCACTGGCATTTTTAGTAGGCCATGGAGACAAACCACTGCGATAATGTACCTCTTAGTGCAGCACCATGGTAGGACTGTCTCCGTGTTATAAATAGTTACTGTGAGTTGTACACCAGGGGCAGACCTTAATTAACTTTTCTGAATCTGGTCCAATGTCTATTTTATAGAGATATGGGCCCTTAGATAAGCAGAGAGCAACTCATTCCTTTGTTTATTGTGGTTCCAAAAATAAATAAATAAATAAATAACACTGTTTCTTAGAACTGTTTCTTAGTAGCGTATAAATTCTGTTTCACAGTAGTGCAGTTTTTTTTATATTCTACTAACTTCATTAGTTAACCAGGAACAGTAAATCCACTGGGCATAATTCTCTGTCTTCTTAGAGCTAAACCAAGAGTGCTGACATAAAATGACTTGCTTGAGGAAGAAATCAAACACTGCAGTACGAAAGAAAAAAACAAATTTTAGCATTTAAAGGATTAATTTTCCACACTATTTGCCAGTGAAATTTGTTCTCCCTTCTAAATTGTCAAGTTTAAAAATGTATAAAATTTTTTTAGAATCCTAGATTTATATCTCACAAAGTTATGGAGACTGATGCATTTTACTGGTGTAATCACATATTTGAAATATTAACGTGTACAAATGTGTCAGATATGTATATGAAGGAAGATAAATGAATAATTGCATAAGCTTCAACAATAGTAATATATAACACTTTATGCAGATCTGTAATTCTGTCTTACCATGAATATGACTGCGTAAGTGGATGGGGTACCCTTTCCATGTTAATAAATATTTTCAATTGTGAAGCATAGATTCTGAATTACTCTGACACAGTGTTACAACATTAAATGCCATTTTCAATCTATGCAGAACATCATTATTCTGTCAGAAAAACATGTTAATTAGAATTTGTAACTGACATGGCGAGTGGCTAGAGTAGTCTGGAACTCATTATGATAATAGCCAGAATACTTGCAAAATAATTGACATAATTAGCCATGTGTGAACCTTGGAATAGAAAACTGAATCAAGTAAAACTGTTTTTCATTGTCTGAATGTTTCTGAAAACTCTTTGGAAGCCTATATAAATAGATTTTAATTTTGTCACAAATTCACTCTCCCTCTGATATTTCTTATTTTCTACTAAGGAAAGCAATAAATAACACATATGCAATAGATTTAATTAAAAAAAAGATATTTGACTCTATTATGGTTGTTTTCTTAATGAAAAGACACCATGATAGGTCAGGAAAAATGGCATTGAAAGTCAGAAACTTTATGGAAGCAGGATTTTTAAAGACACACCCCAGGATTCAATAAATTCCATGTATGCTCTGTGTAGAGCCTACATGGAGTTCATCTGTGTACATGGCCATGATCAACTTTCGGCAGCTTGCAATGCATATTAGTAATGCACGTCAAGCCTAAGTGAGGTTTTGTGGCTCATGCCAGTATTGCTGGCTGCATATCCTTGTAAATTAATATGGACTTGAGTCCATGTAAAGCAGAGCACAGACGGTCTGCCCCACCCCCAAATAAGCAGTACACATCATGTCATGCAGACCATCCCTCTCAAAGTCTTAGCATAAGACATCTGGACAAAGCCATCAATAATTGGGGGAAAGGGCCAGAAATAGGGACACATTTTAAATAGTACTCTTACAAACTTAGAAAATTGCTATAGCAACGAGGTTTGCAGAATGCAGGCCTGCTGCCATGTCCCCCAAGGAACAGTACACATCATAAAATGAAGAACTCTCAACCTCTTAGAGCAAGACATCTAGACAAAATAGGGGGGAAAGACCAGGACTAGTTATATTTTATTTTTCTTTGGCTTTTATCATTGTTTTGTTTTTCCCATGTTTGCGCTTAGTGGTGCATAGTACAAATGGCTTAAGTTATGCTCATTTTGTTTGTGTGACTGGACCACCCAGATATCAGACATGTCCAGACAGCTAAAAATAGAAACTGGATGCATTCAATTAATACCTCAAAATAACACTTGTGTATGTTACAGTTCAATGATATGTACAGCAATGTCAGTGGTGCATAGTGCAAATGGCTTAAGTTATGCTCATCTTCTTTGTGCGACTGGACCACCCAGATAGCAGACATGTCCCAGACAGCTAAAAATAGAAACTGGATGCATTCAATTAATACCTCAAAATAACACTTGTGCATGATGCAGTTCAATGATATGTACTGCAATGTCAGTACAGTAAAACAAAACTGTACTAGAACCCAGTACCATATAAACTCTAGTCCTATACTTATCACACAGTGCCACAGGATCAGTTACACAGTGTTCCCTATCTTAGTATTCATTGTGCAGTTCTTGCTGTTAAGCTAAGCCCAATGGATCTTAGTGGGTTTGCGTGGGGCACAATTATAGAATGCATCTGATTGGGTATGTGGGTGTTCCACTAATCCAGTCTGTGCATTGCTGTGCCATGCTGTGCTGCATGCAGCCTGTTTGTGTTAAGCACAACATCATGCAAATGTGTTTTTGTTTAAAAAAAAATAGGAGAAATAAACAATTGAAAAGAGGCTGAAGTAGTTGTAAGTACTGAAGGCAATAGAGGACATCACCAATAAAACAGGTTAGTGCACAGGAGATTTGCAACCATGGCAATGGATTACAAAGTTCACTACCTTCAGAAAACAGGATGGGTGTCATAATGTTTTATCCATGGACAAACTTTTTCATCAACAAATAAAACTCATTCAGCACACAAACAGATGATACGGAATATACTGTCATATTACAGTATTACATGTTAGTTGTGCAATTATTCTATTTGCTATCTTTGTAAATACTGCACTTAGTGGTTACATACCCTGGAATGATTCTTGTTTGCAAATATATAGCACTGTCTTACCTTCATGTGTTTCCTGTTGAACCAGCAGTTGTCTGACCATTACTCTGAGACATACAGTGTGTAAACCATTACAGATCATTGCAGTTACAATATCAAAGGATAGTAACTAGTAATGATATGAGATGCCGTTGCCAACTACTGAAGGCCAGCTTGGATGGCTTATACAAGCATAGGCTGTACTTTTGGAGTTGCGGGAGCAAAGGTGTGTTCCTGGTATGGCACAAACAGCAATATATTTCTCTGGTTACTCTCCTTGATTGGCATCCTGCCTTTTATATGAATTGTTGAAGCTTGTGGCCCATCACTATACAGGAAGAATGCAAAGTTCCTGTAATCATGGCAGCACAGGTAAAAACCACACTCTCCAAAGCCAAAAACACAGCATCCATGGGACCTGAGAACATTCCAGGCTGCATTCTACATGAACTACAGAATGAACTGGCACCCCACCTAAGCACCATGTTCAATCATAGCCTCACCTAAGGCTTTGTGTCCACTGAAGGGTGCACAGTGACAGTTATCCCACTCCACAAAGGGGAAGCCACCATGGACCCTGGGTGCTACCACCCCATTAGCCTAACGAGCCTGGTCTGCAAGGGCATGGAACGTTTAATCATGGAACCTCTAAACAAAGACATTGGTAATCTCCAAACTCTGGACCCCACCCAGTTCCGGTTTGTAAAAGGCAGATCATGTCTCCTAAACCTGATAGACTTCTTTGAAGCAGTCACCAAAGCCATAGATGAAGGTAAGATGGTTCACCCAGCCGATCCAGATCTCGCCAAGGCTTTTCACACCACCCGCCACTCTGGAATTATAGATAAACTCACTAAACTAGGTATAGATCCCTATGTCATAAGATGAGTTGCCAACTGGCTCACTGACAGAACCCACATTGTGAAAGTAGCAGACTCCAAATTCGACTTCAGACCAATGACAAGTGGACTACCACAGGGTTCAGTCCTGGGTCCTCTCCTGTTTGGTATCTACTTTTCTGAAGTACAGGCTAACACAGAAGGTCTTTGGCTAATGAAGTTCACAGATGACTGTGAACTGGGAGCTATAGTCGAAACTCCTAATGATGTGGACATCCTACAAAAGGGCCTCACTGAGACAGATGCCTGGTGTCAAAGCCATGACCTCAAGCTCAATGCCAAAAAGTGCATTGTCATCCCCTTTGGTAAAAAGTCTGTACCCATTAGCTACCACATAGGTGGTAGTCTACTTAACACCGAAAGTGTGATAAGAGACCTTGGGGCACAGGTGGACAGTAGTCTCTCCTTTGATAATCACATTACCACAGTAATCAGGAAATCTTTCTACATGGCACGCCTTATCACAAAAGGTTTCTCATCCAGGAAAAAAGAGGTCATTGTTCCCCTCTACTCGTCACTCATTAGACCCATTATAGAGTACAACGGCCCTTTTGGTATGTACCTCACAACTCATCTACAACAACTAGAAAGGCAGCAGAAATACCTCACAAAGAGAATTACCAGCCTCAAACAGATGCCCTACGCAGACCGTCTCAAAAAACTCCAGCTTTACTCCTTCGCATATCGCCTACTCAGAGGCGATCTCTGCCTAACATACAAAGCTATGTGAATCCCAGAGCTGTTGGACATGCTCCATTTAAAGAAATCCCAATCCCTGCTCTAGGGACCTAAACCTTTTCACCACAATAAACAGAACATGCTGGAGGGATAGATTCCTGTCCCAGAGACTTCCCATACTCTGGAACAAACTATCTATCTCTATCAAACAAAGTTCCTCATTAACACTCTTCAAGAAAAAGTTTGATGACTGGATGGAAAATAGGAAATTCACCCCGGGTATCACCTCTGTGGCTCTGCTTGACAAGTGCACAGGAAAATAATTTTCTTGGGTGGCTAAAGCCAAGGTACATTTTGGCTAGGCTTATATAGGCCCTAGGGCCAATAGCCTAGTACCTACCTATGAACCTATGAAACTAAAATGTGCACTCTTAATGGACATCTATCTGTAGTGCTTTCACATTAAAACTGTATGGTGAAGTAGGAGGAAGGTTTTATGGCCCTACATGGTGAGTCAGTATACTATGGGGTATATCCTAGCCAATGCAAGGACTTACTGAGCACACCTATGCATGCCTACAACCACAGTAGCTGGTGGTTTCCTCTCTGACTCCGGATTTGTCTGTGACTGTGGTGACCCTGGCTTTATTGGGAGGATGTATGTCCTTTACTCTGGCAGTTCCTGCTGCAGCTGTTTCTACAAGATTATGTTGCTGAGCATGCAGGGCCAGCCTTATGTCAACTGGTGCCCCATTGAAAAGTGCTCCACAGTGACCCCACACCACCTAATGCCTCCATCCTGGCACACCTACAACATCTAAATTAGTGAAAAAGCAATCCTGCTATAGCAGCACCCTAAGTGGTTGACTTTTTGGCCTATGCCTATGTCCAGCTATGTGACCATGGCACATACAGAGAGCATTGTGTGATATGCATATGGATTGCACAGCAGTTCATGCCCACATGTATGTAAGCAAGAGAACTGCTACAGCAGCAGCATAAAAACATGTGTATTGACATTACAGGTTAAAGCATGTGCCTTGTTAATGTGTGTGTGTGTGTGTGTGTGTGTGTGTGTGTGTGTGTGTGTGTGTGTGTGTGTGTGTGTGTGTGTGTGTGTGTGTGTGTGTGTGTGTGCGTGCAATTCAGATGGATTTTATCAGCAATGAGTGAAGTACATAGCATTCCTCAACCCATAAATGACCCTGTGGTATACCCCACAGCACACATCTTGTGTAAATTGAAGGTATGTCACATATGGGAATCAGGTCATTCCCTTGCCATTACACATGACTTGGCAGCTGTTGCAGTGGTGAACCTTATGATTAATGTAGATGGTACCCTGTTTCCCAGCTGTTGTTGGCATTTGTACATGAGTGCGGTGTACGGCGCACATAACATCAGGTTACTGTGCTACATCTGTAGCATACTTGTTGCAATTTACCAAAAAATTATAGCCAAATATATGTGGTCTAGAGCGTGTTGGACCATAGCATGCATGAAAGTTCTGAATGCCCTGGATGCCGATGCTTTTGAGACAACAAAACAGTCTCCTGTTAGTCTGTGAAAGGTGCATTTACCTAAGATTCTAAGTTCAACACATATCTTATTTTCCACTGGGATGGGTTTCCTCCATTGGTGTCAAGTCCAGAGTCCAGCCTGCCAGAGGTCACACAGTTCCTGTACTGTGTCCCTGGCCTACAAAGTGTACTCCTTCTCCACCTATGCCTATTTCTAGCAGCAGCAGCAGCACTGGCTTCACCCTGCAGCACAGAAAATTTTAATAAATCAGCAGGAGCTACTAACAATCTGTCTCTCTGTGCTTTGTGTCTGTACTCCACTACGATTGAAATCCACCCAAAGAAGCAGAATGGAGTCTATGTGGATGCTTTATATCTTGTTGACTAGCTCCACAAGATTGGTTGATCAGTTTGCAGTTCAGCTGCTTATGCTGTAATTAGCATCTCTAAAGCACAGGCTAACACAGATGCAAACCATTACTAATGTAGTCCAGTATAAAAAGTCAGATGTGTAGCCAGACAAAACTGATGTTGAGTAGAGTTAGTGACTTGTGTAACACATTTATTTGCAAAAGCATTTCTCAACAAAGGAGTATTTTACTCAAGCAGATATGTTCCCATTTTGATACATACAAAATACATTTGTTGGAATGTTATTCAGTATTGTGATGTTAAACTTTGTTATTGTGATATGCATGTATTAAGAAGAAGTGTAATAATGGCACAGTCTTATTTGATAAACCATATCAGAGGTACATGGTAATGTGAGTCCCCCAGAAGAGAGTGCTGTATGTTAAATTTGTATATGTTGCATGGAAAGGTATTTTGTTAGCACTTGTAACATTTCAAGCTTGTTTTGTTAGCATAATGGGCAGGATTCACGAAGCCTCCATGTAAGAGTTATAACTCATACACGGAGGCTGCAGTTAAACGGAGTGATGTCAGCATGCTCTGCATATTCATGAGAGCATGCTGAATCACACCTAAGGCTAACACGGTCCGTGCAAGACAGTAGGGGGCGTGTCCGTAGGCCGAGCCCTGTAAGTGGACACGCCCCCAGAAGAGTAAAAGTGCCCAAAGTAAACACCCACGCCAGAGTCCATGGAAATGTGAATAAACACAACACAACACATGTCCCCACAGACTACGAACATAAAATGTACAAATGAACATCACATAATTTTTTTAAATTGTAAAGATGTTTAACCGTGAGTGCGCGTTTGCATCGGCGTGCCGAAGCGCAGCTACAGTTAGCAGTCAGTGGGAAAGCATATAAGAACTAAATATGCAAAGTAAGCCAAGAAGCAATAGCGTAGCGGTAGAGATGTTGGCTGAAGAGCAGGCATGCATGGTTCGAGCCCCCACAACACCAATTTTTATTTTTAACAAAATAAGCACGAAACAAGTCCCTGACAAATATGTACACATAAAATCACATTTTATGTAAAATGTAAGGAAATAGCCCATTTATATTGAACAAATGTGAGGTAACAAAACAATAAAAAATACCAGATGTGCCCATAGCTGAGCTACAGTTTAACAGGGTGAGTGCATCTGCCCGTAGGTGAGCAGTGGTTTAACTGGTGCAAAATGAGTGCCCGTAGCTGAGTAGTGGTTTAACACACTAAATCTATGTGCCCCTAACTGAGCTGAGTGTAATATGCATGCTGATAGCCAAATGAGGCTTAAACCAGCGTACCCCGTTTGCTGGGAGATGCGCACCGCGCAAACAAGCTAACCGACGGGCAACGTTGACCAAGCCGTATCAAAACTGCCTTTACACAGACACATCTTTCAGCTTGTCTAGACAGTCATAAAAAATAAAAAGTAGTGGCCAGGTTCGAACCCAGGATGCTATACACCATAGTCAAGGTACTGAACCACTAAGCCATAACAGCAGTACCTATAAATACAATAATAGCTAATATATAGGAATGAATACAAACTGGAGCATGACAATACAGGTTTACTGAAGTTGATACAATTCCAAAATGGCCAATCACAGATATGTGCGGGAAAAATGGACTATATAAGCCCCATAGGCGGGGATACACAGCATAAACGATTGTAGAACTGAAATGCAGACAGAATGACAGGAGTAGGAGAGGGTAGTTGCTTTCAAGCACAGAGGTGGGGCATTGAGGAGTCCAGGCACATGGTCTGGCTCCTAGTCCACAATCATGAGGCCCAACCCATGCAGGGCCAGGTCCTCTGGGGAGCATACAGGGCTGAGGCGTGGGCCCGGTTGGCTCATGATCTCACCAGTGCCACAGGGATTCCAAGGACTGGTGAGCAGGTCCGTCGCCACCATGCGGACCTGAAGAGATGCAAGCAGGACCAATTGAACCTTTGGATCCAGGAGGCCCGGCAAATGCCCAACGCCCCACTACTGAGTAAGTTACATTTAATTATGTATGTAAGAAATTAAACTAGCTGATATTATGGAGATGTGTATTCCAATATTACTTCATTTATATTACAGCTGCAGGTGTCCGTTCTGCGAACCGCAGAGCCTATGGCGATAGGCTGGTGCGGTTGCGCCACCAGGCAGGTCAGTAATCCACTACCAGTAACTGTAAAGAAATATAAAAGTATGACAGTCAGCAAAAGAGTGCAGTGTAGTCACTAAGGAATAAAATGTGCAAGTAACAGTGTGATAGTGTTTGCAAGTATTGCTCGATTACAAAAGTGTGTTGCAGCCTGTAAGCCAAACAGAAAAATGAAAATGTCTGACATAAATTCTGAAATAAAAATGCCCCACCTGTAAGAAAATAGTACACAACCTGCAGCAGGCTGAAAAGTATAGCTGCAGAAGATGATGAAATCACATGTGTGAAATATATCCCTGTTGAAATACTGAAACATGACAGAAGTGAGACTGCTGGAAAGGATTGTAATAACTACAGGTAAAACATGTCAATAAAGCCTAGAAGTAAGTACCATCCTGAATAGTAAAATGAAAACAAGAGAGAGAGTGTGAGAAAGTGTCATGAATCCAGCAATACAGTAGTAATAACCCCTGAATAAAGTATACTGCAGTCAGTACAGAATGAAATGCATGTGAGAATCCAAACCAAACAGCGAAATCTGTTCAAAGTGTTGCTGCATCTGGAATGTGTATCCCAAAATCTGGATATGTTGCTCTCAGTCTGCAATATGCAGATAGTATGATTGTCTGATATACCAAACATCCACACTTGGCTATAGCTATATAAAGCAAATGTAGCAGGATGATGTAGCTGAACAAAGCTAGATATGAATGTGTATGAAGAACAATAAAAAGTATATTGATGTTGCAGTAACAGTCCTATCACCAAGTTGAAATAGTTATCATATAGGAAACTGTAGTTAGAACAGTAGTGTGTAGATATGTGCAGCTATTAGAAATGTACATCATATGTATTGGTATTTGAAGGTGTTAATATTATTTTCTTCACCCCACCCTATAACCACATATAACCCATTCCACGTGAAAATGGCATGTGCAATCACAATTAACACCCCTGGACGTTTGTCCTGTTGGGTCATATATATTTGCATGTCCGTTGATGCATCTGCCCTGTTCATACATCCAAACCTGATGGCCTGTTGCCATCAATCAACCCTGCATGTTGTTGGACTGTGTATTGCTGTTCAAATTATGCATGTGTTATGCTCGATGTTCAATGGTGTGAATATCTGGGTGTTTGGTTAATGGGAATACTAATGCATGCTGTTACAACTAATTGTGAATGGTATTATATGTCACTAACCCAAACTGTCATGACATAATGCAAAACATAGGACGACAGGGAAGGCGGGTTCCAGCGGACCCACCTCTCCCACCTCAGCTGGCGAGTGCACCTGGCACTAGTGCCCAGTCTGGACCCTCCTCCGGTGGCCCTGTGCCACCTGCGGGTGGAAGCGCTGCAGGGGATGGGGCTCGCCCCCCCCATCTGCAAGTGTGGCCGGAGGAGAACCACCACTCACCCTCCGTAGCGTCCAGACTGTGGTGTGTAGGGAGATTCGGGACTCTGTTCTCGAGCCCCTACGCCAGCTTGAGGCATGGGTGGCACAACTTACGGGCATGCCTGTTGCCTGCCCTATACAGCCCCAGCACAGCCCCGTCCTGGGCAGTGAAGGAACAGTGGCAACTGCCTATGGGTGGGGATATCAGTTCCACTGTTGCCATCTGTGGGCTCATGGGCTCTGGATATACAAACCTCCATCCCCGTCAATTGTGTAACCCCCCTACACGTCTCATACACCACCCCTGTATGCATCTTGTTTGTCTTGTCTGTTTACCTACCCAACCTACCTCCCCAGCTGTACCGACTTCCTTCACCTGAAATACCACTCTCACCTGAAAAAAAAAAAAAAAGGGCACTCTGTACCCACAAAAAAATTACGCCCCATACATAGCTGCCCATTCCGCACACATGTCTGCTAGACATGGAAACTATCAATTACGATTGGCTGTACAACAAGTATTATTGTTGTCCTGACACCTCTCTCAGGGGTGGAAGGTTTCAAATGTCACACCAAATTACATACATATGCACAGTTGTTGCTGATGAAGAAATGGACATCTATGGGCCTTACCTACATCCCTCCTGCAAGTCCCAAGCTTGTTTCCCTACTGTCTTACCCTCTTTGTGACCCCCTTTTTCACCACTTTCCTGTCTCCCCATTTTCATTTCTTTCAAAGAAAATAGCGCGGGTGTGCGCGTGTGTGCGCTGAGCTAACTGCCAGTGCACATGCGTGAGCTCCGCGCAAACCAGCGCTAACCCGGTTACAACTGCTTAAAAGTGCCTTAGTCACTTTGATTGACAGGTCCTGTACTCAGTTCAAAAGCAAAATAAAATCCCACTGTCAGTCCCGAACCCAGGACCTTGGAAACAGTAGTCTGTATGACCTACCACTAAGCCCTGACTCTTATACAAGAACAGTGTGCTAAAATAAATATAACATGTAATAGTAGGGATGAATGTAAAGGGAAATATCGGATGTGTAGTACCCAAAGCATGTCATGTAGAATTACTGTCAAAACTACTGGATTCCCATAATAGTAGTGTGTGAACAGAAACAGCCATGCTAGTTGGTAGCTTGTAGGTAATAATGTCAGTTAATGTACATATATAAATGTATGTATATGTACATATATATATATATATATATATATATATATATATATATATATATATATATATATATATATATATATATATATATATATATATATATATATATATATATATATATATATATATATATATATATATATATATATATATATATATATATAGTTGTAGGTGTCATTGTGCATACACACTTACTACAGGGAACAGGAGAGAGGAATGGAGAAATGTGAATCTACAACACAGCCTGAATCATGAGAGAGATACTAACCTTTACACTCACAGAACAGTGTCCACAGCATGCCAGCATGGTCCCCGCCCTTACAATCTGAAAGGGCAATGCCTATCTCACATACCCTTTTATAGCACTGACCTGAAATCACAGTGAGAACTGCAATCAGTACACAACTGGCTGTATGCAATTAGCAAATGCTGGCTTACAATTGGTGCAGAGGCCATCACATGGACCTATGCAGATACCTACAAAAGCATCATGTACTAACACTCCACACATGCAATACATTCATTGCACTGTCTGGAAGCAGACAGAGGGAGAGAGACAAACTGAGACAGAGAAAAAAAAAAACACGCTACACACTGTGACTCTAAGCTGTCAGCAGTGACAGTAGCAGCAGGAATCAGAAGCAGTGGTAATGCAACCAGCTGTGACAAACACAGGTAATGCAAAGTAGCAGGTTAATAGTGTGCATACTGTGAACCCTCCAAATGTGTCATAGGTCTGTATCTATAGGTATGTCCATGTGATATGTTGTGTGTACGTAGTTCCACCAAAAGGGGATGACTATACATTACATGTCAATCAGTGTTAGGCCATGATCCTGGCAGCAGTTGCCTGTGTGTTGCCCTCAGCAATGGCAGTAGTGACTGCTTTGAAAGGTCATCCAGGTTCAAAAGGCAGGATCAGCCCATCACAAAGGCACACTGGCTGGGAACAAGTGTCTGCAGGTACCCGATATCACTGCATATGCATCCCATACTGCATAATTCCATAGCTTAGCAGACCAGGCCAGGTATGCATATGATGTGGTAGTTCCCAGGGTCAGTCGAGGTGCCTCCTTAGTGGTGTGGGACCACTGTTGCTGTATGCCACTGTCCAGGTACATATCCTGTAGTATGGCCAAGATAAATTATCAGTGTTATATGCGGTTGTATGTCCTCTTGGAGTGCAGGTAGCACACATCCAGGGATACCATGAGGTCACAGTGATGCTGTGTGTTCTGCTTTGCTGAAGGCGGCCCTCACCTGGACATGTGAGATGATAGGGAGGTTACATACAGCTGTGATAACTATTTCAACTGGTGGGGGAGAAGGAGGGGGGATACGTGCACTGAACCTGTCTGCAAGAATGTTGCCAATATCTGTGTGTTTGGTGAATGTTAAGTAGGTGTGTATTAACACAGAGCATATCTGAGGCATTTGGTCCATATGTGTAACATAACTGAAGAAGGACTTGTGGTTATCCATAGTGTTTGTGGCCATTTCCCTCCCAGAGTAGGCCATGGCCATTGTTATGAGGGACCATAGCATAGTACCAGTGCTGACCACAGATGCCTTCCCTTAATGTTAATCTGCTCTGTCCTGCAGTAGCCTCCTGCTATTGTTATACAATCTGCCTTTGTCTTGGGTCCACCGGACAGGATGCCTAAACTTTGTGCATAGGGTCTGGGTTAGAAATGTGTGTGCAAGTTCCATGCAATCTGTGGCATGTCCATGGTAAGCATTTGCAAAGGGGTCAGCAGTGTGGGTTGTGGCTTCCACTGGCCCAGTGTGCTGCATGGATACCATCTCAGTCCTAACAAGTGAATAACTGTCTAATCACATACATATCAAAGTAGTCTACTGTGCTGGTGGTGGTGGTGGGATATGTATATCCAGGCCGAGTAACTTGTGTCCACATCACACTAGTGGATGGCGTCCCACATACACTACCTTGGGATGAACCCCCAGAGTGAGGTTGTGCATTGGACCTATCAGTGTGTGCTGACCGATGGGGCATGCTACTATGTTGTGTGGAATGTGGCAGGTATTGTTGCACAGGTGTTGGCTGAGCACTGATATCTGGACATGTACCTGTGTATCCACCATGACACACACACATGCAACATATGGGAGTAGTAGTATATCACTACACATGAGTATCATGTATAGTATGTGTGCCATATATTGCTGACATAGTCTGCTGATATCCTGTTTGTGTTCTCTTCCAGGGAGATGGCGCATCAGCGTAATCCCACCTACTCTGCAGCGGAAGATGAGGAGATACACCAGAGCCTGGTGCGGGAGTATGACTTCCTGTTTTCCCGCACCAGTCAGAATCAGCAGGAGAGGGCTGCACTGTGGCAAGACCTTGTCCATAGGGTAAATGATATTGGGACGCATAATAGGACATATGAGCAGGTACGACATCACTGCAGTGATTTAATCAGAAGTGTCCATCAGCGTGCATCAGATATCCACAGGCAACAGGTTACCACAGGAGGTGGGGTGGCCACACATCCCCCCCTCACCAGACTGGAGGGGCTACTCTTAAGTGTTGTGGCTCCAGCCCCGGAACAGCAACAGCAGTACACCTGCATCATGATGGAGGCTGGATCCACACAGCAGCACGACATGGAGCATGCAGGTAATATGCCATATGTACACTTGACTGTTCTGTTCACTGTTAGTTTATGCATGTGTAAGGTGTGTCCGTGGTATGTATCTGTTATCATTGTATGGAATTGTGCATGTGTGATACTGGCAATATCAGCAGCTGACATGTGAAAGGCAACTGGTGTACTACTGCACTGTATCATATGCAATATCAATGGCACAGTTGTGCCCACTGACATTAATCTCATTATTTCTGCAGGTCCCTCCAGGGTTACAGCAAGGCAGGCCATCCATGCTGGTGAGTGTGTTTAACAATACCTATAATAGTCCTGATAGTGCTAGTAACACTAGTGTAACTCAGTAGTGCTCTGTGTGTATACTGCGGGGTGTGCATGTGTGCATGTGTGTACGTGTGCCTATGCCCATGTGTGCATGTGTGCATGTGTGCATGTGTGCAGGTGTGCCTGTGTCCACGTGTGCATGTGTGCATGTGTGCCTGTGTCCACGTGTGCATGTGTGCATGTGTGCATGTGTGCCTGTCTCCACGTGTGCATGTGTGCATGTGTGCATGTGTGCACGTGACCACGTGTGCATGGGTGCATGTGTGCATGTGTCCATGTGTGCATGTGACCACATGTGCATGTGTGCATGTGTCCATGTGTGCACGTGTGCATGTGTCCACGTGTGCATGTGTGCATGTATGCATGTGTGCCTGTGTGCATGTGTGCATGTGTGCCTGTGTGCATGTGTCCACGTGTGCATGTATGTATGTGTGCCTGTGTCCATGTGTGCATGTGTGCCTGTGTCCATGTCTGCATGTGTGCATGTGTCCATGTGTGCATGTGTGCATGTGTGCATAAATGCATCACTGGTAACAATGTCTGGAGACTGTAAACTGTGTTTCCTGTCTTTCTCCCACAGGTTCTGGTTCTGCTCTGGTGTCCTGCAGCAGGGAACCTGAATCTGGTGCCACAGGTACTGGTAATGATGATATTTGTGTAATGGTACAGGAAGGCGTGTCAGGGTCTGCCATTGGTCAGCCAATTGACAGTACACAGCTGTCAACCCCATCATTGCGCACAGTCATCCTGCCAGTACATCCTTTGTCACCATTGTCCCTAGGTGATGAACAGGATACAGTGGGCATTGACCAGGGTAATGTGGTACCTGTGGTACATGTGTCCCCACACAGCAGCCATGGGCAGGGTCCTGCGATGGTACCACACAGACAGTTGCCCATGGGTTCTCGTGGGAGCATCCGTGGGCGTACTGCCTCTGGCCGACATGCCCAAAGAGGTCTGTCAACCTCAGCTATGTTTCGGACTGTCATGCAGGCACAGTCGCGTATGGAAAGGTACACCAGACAGGGTCTGAGGGAGCTGAGAGCATGTCGCACAGCCATGACTGACAGCATGCGTGACATCACGGATGCTATCCGTAATTTCACCAATGTCATAGACAGACGTTGTGGGGACATATTACAGCAGTTCCACAACCAAATGTCCATGAGCCAGGGCAATGGTGGGCATTTGCGGCGTTGACGTGGCCGTATGCCAGCAACAGCAGCAGCTGGCAGTTGGCGCGGATGACAACAGGCCCACGCACGCCACCATAGTGCCAGCAGCAGCCCCAGCAATGCTGGGTCTGTGCTGTCATCGGAACGCCCCAGGAGACCATGTGCACGTGGCTCTGGACAGTCCCAACAGGGACCTGTGTCCAGTCAACACACTCCCGCTTCTGATGACAGTACCCAGTCTGGCTTAGTACTGGATACGGTCCATAGCACCCCTGCCAGGCACAGGTACCGTGTCCGTGCCCACAGACACTGATCTGTATGACCTGCCAGGTGCAGTCTGTGGCTGTCCACAAACCCCTGTATATGGCAGCCATGAGGTGGAACTGTGTGCGTGCATACACACATGCGAAATGTTAACACCTAGGGTGACCACATACACGCACACACTGCACCAACACTGCCCCACCCTGTACTGCTGCCCCTCACCAACACACATACACACATGTCAATTGGTGGTATCAGTGGCTGACTTAGGCATACCTAATTCACACCCTGTGCATATGATGACACTGTGCCACCTCCTGCAATCTCCAACATCATTGCGGGAACAGGTAAACATGTTGCTGATGCACAGGGTGACTACATAGAAGTGTATTAGTAGTATCATGTTGGTAACAGTACAGTGTGCTGCTATGACTGTGTGTATATCCCAGCATGCCTGATGCAGTAACTGTATGAATGTCCTAAATTGTTATCTGCACTCATAGTACATACCAAAGTGTAACAGCTGCACATAATTGCATGCCGGTGGTAAGGATGTCAACAGATAGCCGCATACATGGGTAGCACAGGGGGGAAGCTAACGCAAGTAGTGATATGCAATGGTGGACATGTACAGTAATGGTGTCCAGTTGCCCACGACGACTATGCAATGTGGATGTTTGCGCATGTAGATATGTGTAAAGTACCAATGTAATCCAAATTACAATTAACTATGACATAATATCAGTTCTACCATGGGCATCTGCGCTGTGTATTCCTGGGTACATGTTGATATTGCCTACATATTTGCATTGTTACTTACTGTTATTGTTACCCCTTCTTTGTTGTACAATGCACTACTTCCAGCCCTGCTTACTGTAGCTTTGTTTGCATGCATGTTCGCTTGGGGTTCCCTGGAACACTGCTTACACCTGCAATGCAGAGTTACAGTGCTTCTGTAGACTCCTAGTGACATCTGCATAGCGTACGATACGTATATCAACTTTACACATGACAGAACGTCACTGTCTGTCCCGTACGCATGTACGTTGCCTGTGACACATTGCACATGTCTTACCTGGCATTTACCCACGTGTGCAGTCATATATGCCAGTGCTGTGAAACAGTTGCAGTACACCCACACATACACACCTTCAGTATGTTGTTCCCCATTGGCCCTATGTGTTGGTACTCACCATGGCAATCACACTACTAGGGTAGCATGCGCAAAGGTAACCTGTGAATCACCTCTATGGTCCAGTTGTGGTTTATGTGAGTCATGTGGCAATGTCACAGCTGCCACATGTATGCAGTCAGCCATCACCCCTGGCCAGGAACGTACAACACATGTGTGGGATGCCACCACACAGCCAATCTGGGGACTGAGCTCTCTGAACCCAGTAATGCCATACCCTGTCAGGTGGCATGTCATATATACTACATCCTGGACAAACTTCAACCCCAATCCCTGCTGCTACTATTGATAAAACCCCTGAAGATGTTTCTGATAGTTTTGACCAATTCTTTACTGAGACATTTCAAGCCCTAGCTAGCCATCTACCTCTTAGATCCCCTGGTCCTGAAAGTAGCACCCCTAGAAACCTACTTGCGTTCAGCTTCCAACCAGTCACCACTTCACTTACCTGTACCTTGATTGAAAAAGTAAAACCCACTACACTTTCTGCTGATCAACTCCCTGCCGAGTACCTACAAAAATCAGCTGATGCTATTGCTTACCCCGTCTCAAAACTAATCAAACGAACCATGGTAGAAGCTAAATTTCCCACCATCTGGAAAATATCCTATGTAATCCCACTTCACAAAGGAGGCAGCTCTACTGAATTCTCCAATTATAGGCCAATAGCTATACTCTCTCCACTTGCAAAGATTATGGAAACTTTATTCATAGACAATTCATGCACCACCTAATCCAAAATCGCCTTATGGCAGACACTCAGCATGGCTTCCGTCCTCATCACAGCACTACTTCAGGCCTCTTAGCCTTTACTAACACCATAAACCATACTTGCAACAATAATTATATATCCTCTCCCTCTTTTTGGATCTTTCTAAGGCATACGATATGGTTGATCACCAACTTGTAATCCACAACCTGCAAACATTCTTTCTAGATACTGGAGCCTTCCAATTGTTTCCATCCTACCTGCAAGGTTGACAGCAGGCTGGCCTCTGGCAGAACAAACTCTCTAACCTTCTACCTAATACCCTCAGAGTACCACAAGGCTCTATACTAGGGCCCTTGCTGTTCTCCATCTTCATTAACGACCTTTATACTGTCATCCCAAAAGTCAGCTGTATCCAATATGCTGATGACTCTACTCTGATTTGCTCAGCCACATCTCCAGTAGAGTTATGGTCAGCTACCCAGACCACCTTTAATACAATAGAAAACTGGCTTTCTGAACATCGTCTGATACTAAATCCCAAAAAAACTAAACTGCTGTTATTTCACCAACACGTAGGTCTACCGCTTTCACCTTTACCATAAAATTAAATGATGGCACAATAATCTCCCCTGACCCATCTACTAAACTATTAGGTGTCATCATAGACAATAATCTCAAATGTGACCTACATGTTAACCAAACTATCAAAACCATCAATAAAAAACTAGGGTCACTTTACAGAATAAAAGCCTTCCTAACCCCTCCAGCTAAAATTGCCATAGCTGCTCACACCTTCTTTCAACCCTTCTGTATGCATCCCCTCTACTCTTGAATATGAACAAGACTGTCCTTAACAAACACTCAATTTGCTACAACCACATTGCTAGGTTTGCCACTGGGCTGCCTTTTAGGACACATCATTGCATCAATCTAAATCAGCTTGGTTGGCTTGAACTACCTAGCCTAATACACCAACTGATTATGGCCTATAAAATCCTCTATAATCCAGACAATACTCCTGCACTTCAAATATTATCACCCCTTATAACAATCCTAGACCGCTTCAATCCTCTAACAAACTACTAATTCAGACTAGCAAAATTAATAACACAGCCGGTGATTCTCTCTTTGCAAACTCTGTAAGTAGATCCTGGAACTCACTTCCAGCTGATATTACCTTACTTTCCACCTTAGGTCAATTTAACACTAGACTCAAACAACATTTGTCACTTAACTGGTTATGTCAGTGTATCAAGCCTGGCTAACTCGAATGTGTAAAATCTGTTAACCAGTTTACTGTGTAATTTACTTTAATTCTGACTTGTGCTCAGGACTAACTTTAACCTGTGGAACATGTTTAACTTGCTTACTTATGTAATCTCTGTAAATAATCTGTTTGTAATATGTAATGCTGGTATTATGTAATGCTGTATCTGCTTACCCTTGGAGCTTTTCTCCCCGGGCCTCCGCTGAAAATGGACATGCATCCAGTCGGACTATCCCGGTCAACAAATGTAAGATAAATAAATAAAAAATATTACAGTGACTACAATACAAGTCAGACATTGACACGCACTGACAGCATGCTGAACACACTGGGGCATACGTGGGGACTCAGAATAGCATCCTGCCTGAGCATCACACACCTCCGCAGCTGGCACACAGGCATATGTTCCGTCGGAACAGAGCACATGCCACACATGGCACACACATCCCATGTGCCACACACTCACAGCCTGTAGGGCTACACAACACACATGCTACAGACGTGTCAGGTACCTGTCTTGGGTGCTGCACTGGGGTCCCGCTCAACAGGCTGTATCTGGTGAAGGTCACAGTGATATGCCTCAGGGGCACTATGGTCCACCACAGAACACATGCATACAGGTCAGTCAGAGGCATGGACACATATGACTCACTCATTGACCATGCCAGTATGGCTGACCTGAGACATACCTCCCTGGACTACATGATAGGGAACATAGAATGGATCTCTCAGCATGTGGCACAGGCCAGTATGAGCCTGATCTTGGTTGCCAACATACCCTCACCAGGTATGCTACCACTATATGTGGGAAGGGTGTTGTATGTCTACATTATGCTCAGTCTCCAATGTCATTCATAGGGTATCCGCTGGCTGTCAACGTGTGCTTACATGCTAGGGAAGCCACAATGATGTGCAAGGGTCATCTTGCACGTGACACCCATGGCCCGATGTATATTGGCAAAGCTCCTTGATACACACATACTGCCTTATGCTGCAGGACACGGTTTACATAGCCACCTCCGTGGGTATCACACAGGTTAGGACACTAACAGTGCTGCTACACAACAACAGCAGTGTACACCGCAAGATGCATGCACCGGACACTGTCCTCAGCACGGTGACTGCAATGTCTGTGCAGTACCAGAGTCCTGATTCATGGCTCACAGGTGTTACCCATCACTGACAGGTTATGCCCCATACCATGTCTGTCGTCCCCTACACATGTAACACACATGGACAGGGGGGTGGTATCCCAAGGCACCACAGATACACACACCTCCAGGTTGTTGGCACAGCACAAAGCATCAGGGCCTAATCATGTGCAGCTAACAGTGTGTTGGACTGCCATCTGGTTCATAGCCTGGCACACACAACCCTCCCATACACAGGAAGACCACCTATCCTCCATAACAACACTGGCAATATGACATTCTCAAGAACTGTCTTTATATGGCTGGACTACATCCAGCCAACCATTGTGCGTGAGCATTACTGTAGCTACAACACACTAGTTGAAGGGTTCACAGCATGTGGTCACTGAATTGCAGTGGAATGACATGTTACCACTACCACAACAGGTGGGAACATGCAGCACCTGTACATCGACTACATGTACACTATATGGCCCAGACCAGATGTGTATGCCCTGCTGTAGGTATTTTACCATATACACCCACACTGTATAGACACATACCACGTGCGGCCCCTGCACAGTAAGACACAGTCATATTGGTATACATTGCAAATACCATTTATCTACTTGAGGCATGTGTCAGACATGGTAACTACTGCAGGTCACAGGTATTTATGTGTATGTGTCACACACATACATCATTTGTGCAATGCCATTGCTGGTTTAGGCAATGGCATGCATTGTTATGTACAAAGACCCACACAAGGTCATAATGTGTGACACAACCACACATGGCAGTTGTGGGTTACCAAAACATACATATCTGTACTCTGACAATGGTAACAGACACAGTAGCAGAGCACACTATTGGCATTACTAGCCAACTAGCCCTGTTTGGCTGTGCTGATAGTGTGGTGACATCCCCTGTGTTTACTGGGGGAATATGCAGCATCTGGTGTATTGTAGTATTTGCCAAAAGGATCTGTTCTTTCACACTTGCATTTACACACACCCTACTACCCCCACACACACACTTGCCATTTGCAGGATTCATACCCCTACCTAACTAAGTCACGACACATGAGAGAGACGCATTAGCAAAGCGCACTATTTGGATTACTAGATAGTTCTTTTTCTCTGGCTGTACTTACAGGGTGCTGACATCATCAGTATTTTGAAAGGGTAATGTGCATCAGGTAGTGTGATCTCCTGATTGCCAAAACTAACATGTTTTTCATACGGATATGCACACACACAAACTCCCCACATCCAAACACACACACACTTGCAGGTTTCAAACCCCTACCTAAATATGTTATAGCACTTGAGAGTGACGCTGTAGCAGGTTGCGCTATTCTGAGTACTGGCAGATGTCTCTTCTCCAGCTGTATGTATAGGGTGCTGTCATCATCACTGTTTGGAAAGGATAATGTGCATCATGTAGTGTGATCCCTGATTTCAAAAAAGCACATGTTTTTCATACAGAATTGCACACACACAGAGTTCCCACATCCAAACACACACACACATGCCATTTACAGGTTTCAAACTCCTACCTAAGTATGTTATGACACTCGGGAGAGACGCATTAGCAGAGTGTGCAATTCAAAAAATCTGGGAGGTTTCCCTTCTCCTGCTGTACTTATAGGGTGCTGACATCATCAGTGTTTAGAAAGGGGAATGTGCATCCTGTAGTGTGTTCTCCCAGTTGCCAAAAGGGATATTTCCTTCATACAGACTTGCACACACACTAGCCCCCTCCACACACACTGAGCATTTGCAGGATTCAAACCCCTACCTAACTAGGTTCTGACACTCGAGACGGACGCATTAGCAGAGTGCACTATTCGCATTACTGATAGGCTTCTCTTCCCCAGCTGTACTCATCCAAACACACACACTTGCAGGATTCAAACCACTACCTAACTATGTTATGACACTCGAGTCGAACGCATTAGCAGAGTGCGCTATTCGCATTACTGGGAAGCTTCCCTTCTCCTGCTGTACTTATAGGGTGCTGACATCATCTGTGTTTAGAAAGGGGAATGTGCATCCTGTAGTGTGTTCTCCCAGTTGCCAAAAGGGACATTTCCCTCATACAAAATTGCACACACACTAACCCCCCTCATCCAAACACACACACTTGCAGGATTCAAACCACTACCTAACTATGTTTTGACACTCGAGTCGGACGCATCAGCAGAGCGCGCTATTCACATTACTGCGAGGCTTCCCTTCTCCTGCTGTACTTATAGGGTGCTGACATCATCAGTGTTTAGAAAGGGGAATGTGCATCCTGTAGTGTGTTTAGAAAGGGGAATGTGCATCCTGTAGTGTGTTCTCCTAGTTGGCAAAAGGGTTACTTCTTTCATACAGTCTTGAACACACACTAACCCCCTCCACACACACTGAGCATGTACAGGATTAAAACCCCTACCTAAGTATGTTATGACACTCGAGACGGACGCATTAGCGGAGCGCGCTTTTCGCATTACTGGGAGGTTTCCCTTCTCCTGCTGTACTTATAGGGTGCTGACATCATCAGTGTTTAGAAAGGGGAATGTGCATCCTGTAGTGTGTTTTCCCAGTTGCCAAAAGGGACATTTCCCTCTCACAGCCTTTCACACACACAAACCCCACTCACCCACACACATACACAGAGCATTTGCAGGATTCAAACCCCTACCTAACTATATTATGACACTTGAGGGAGACGCATTAGCAGAGCGCACTATCCGAATTACTGGGCACCTGTTCTGCATCTGCAGTATTTATAGGGTGTTGACATCTTTATTTCTACAGAGGTATGTACATGTAGTACTACATGTCAGGTGGGGGATAGCATATATATGCATTTGCAGCCACCTACGTCAGGGTCAGATATGCACATCGCACTGGCAGGTTATGTTCTAAACCATGCTTTGTGACCACAGGACCTGTAACACACAACACAACCAGTCCAGAACACCACACCCACATCCAGGACACACACTTAGCTTCCCTGGGAACAGTGCCGGGATATGCAGGTGTTCACATACACCATTCCAGTTGTTAACATCAGGTACAGGCATATTGTGTGTGAGAACTACTCAGGCCTCTACCACTTTACCCTACAGCCACTACAATTTGTGGGTCCATGTGCTATGGCAGAACCACACACCACAGCCACATGGGGGAATACATATTGCACCTGTCCATCTGCAACGTGGGTACTCACTGTTCCACACCAGAGGTAGACCACCATTGTTGATATCTGACCATACCCACCTTTCCCTGGACATCCATATCCCATCTCCACCCCCAGGCAAGGTTGTCACTGCACACAAACTGTATTTAGCACAAGCAGACTCTAAACCTGTGAAGACTGGGGTGGACAACTTCAGAGGACCCATGCTGGGGGACTATACTGGCCACTCAGCATAATCCTTGACAATTGCATTCTATGAGCATGTGTACGGTTTGCATTGATCATGCTATCCCAAATATACCCATGACTGCTCCACAACAAGACACCTGTCAGCTGTACACCAGCCATATATGCGCTGTACAACAGACAGAGTGAGCTAATACATTGCAGAGCTGTAGCCCACAGAGGGAGGACATCTGTGAAAAGTTCCGGCACGGCACTTCATTCACACATAATCATTACAACACAGTGTTGACAGTGGAATCGTCCAGAGAATGCAGATAGGGCTCCCCTCAGTCTGTTATTGACGGACACCTACTGTCAGAGATCCTCAGCAACCCTCTCCCAGCACACACCGACAACATGGCTGTGGCTTAGCACATTCAATCCCTGGGACCTCCACGGTGCCCCTGCTTGACAGAGGCACAGCTCACTAGCCTCACATGTTGCCTTCTGTGACCTACTTTACAGTGGCACAGTAGCCTACTGTCCTGGGGATGCAGATGCCAAGCACACTCTGGCTGAGCTGTCATTCACTAGGGCAACAAGCCTAGTATTGACCTCTACACCCATATGTTCAATTGTCAGATGCACAATATTTGTTGTGCTGTTCTACTGTTTGCAGGTCTTTATTGCCATAGCATTCCCTGTTCCTATGACCAACTTGTGTATCTGTGGAAGATATTTGCATATGACGGTGATCCACTATATCACTTATGTCTCTGTAGTCATTTACTGTGTGCACTGGGCAGATTGCTGTGTTGTGGTTGGTTCTTGGACTGACACGTACAAATACCAGATATGTGTGGCCAACTGCTAAACGGAGATATGGCCTAAGTGTGTGAGCATGCCCAGTTCAGCCTTTCCATGGCATGTTGTCTGACATATGCCTCATTTATCAAAGTGTGCAAGCATGCCCAGTGTGAGCTTTCCATATGTTGCACTCTGAAGTCCACCACATATTTGGGTGTGTGTGAACTTCAACAATATATCACGTTTATGGTTGTGTGTTGAGTGTCATGTTGTGTACTAACTGGCCAACTGCTTCGTGTCTGCCACAACAGGGATTATACTGTGCCTGCAGGGATTGCATGGGATACTTTGCAGACAGTTCTCAACATAGTTTCATAATGACCTAACACTGTAGTACCGTATAGTGTACTGGTTCAGTACTTTCACTGTGGTGGACAGTATCCTGGGCTTTAGTCCTATGACTGCTTGACATCTTCATAGTGAGCACAACAGACTGTGTAGGGGCCAGTTGTGCACATATGACCATGTTGCATTATGTTCAGATATGGACTACCTACAGCAGGCTCGTCCAACATTGCTAGTGTATTCCACAACATGGGTGGACATTGGCGAACACTAGCAATGTTCCCTAGGCCATTTCTGATGCTAGTCACAGGGTGTGTTTGTCCTTCGACTCACATTGTAACTGGAGTTTGCCATGACATATGTCATGGTTAGTATACTGTGCCTTCATCTACCTCTGACATAACAGTGATACCCAGGGTTAGCCTACTATCTCCCATCCACTCATCAGGATTCCTCTTGAGGGGTGTCGATATGTGACTCTCTGGCTGACCTGTACCAGGAGTTTACTGAAGAGTGGGGGTGCCTTCTGTGTTATGGATCATTCTGTACAGCTTGTCCTATGTATGTCAGTGCTGTGGTTCAGGTCTCTCATGTGCATAGCTCACTGCCATTCAGATTGTAGAAGGTGCAACATGTTCATTCATTCCAGGTTGGACATGGCTTCATACATTAGGCACAGCTTGCCTGTAGCTGGGCAGTATGGCGGTGTGTGGGGCTGCAGTTTGTTTATTCAGGCAACACATGGCATCTGTTCATGCTCTTTGCTACTCCTGGTGGGGGACTTTACAGTTGATGGAGGTGTCTGCTGCAGTATATCCCACAGGGGCTATTGTAATCACTTGTGACGCTGATGGAGGATGACTGCAGAGCCACAGTGTGTTCCCCTTATCTACATCTGCCAACCTTCATGTTTGGGTGGGTATATAGTATATGTTTCTGTGAACACTACAGCCACATATTTGTCCAGTGCAGGATATCTATCACCTTTTGTACCCAGGTCTCACATTACATGTTAGGTATGTCATGGGTTAACACCTTTGTGGTAATTTGTGGGCACTTACTGTATATCCACGGTGGTTGTCTATACACAGTTCTGCAATTAGCTTGCTGACATGGCTATGGCTCCAGTTGTCTGTTTGTAGGTGGCCCTTTTGTGGGTTGCTTGTGTCAGCTGGGGGTCGGATATGGTGGGCTGTTTGTACTCCTCTGCATACATGTTCAGTCACAGTCCTTCCATGTTGGCCTATACCTATGGAACATATATACAGAACGGGGGGGGGCAAGACCAGGCCTTGTGGGATGCCACTCATATCTGCTTTGTAGTCTGACATGGATGCGGCATGTCTGACCATGTCAGTTCTCTCCTTGGTCTGGTTTGCAACCCCTCTACTGACATGAGTATATATTTAAGCTGGTGAACATATCCATACTGAACTCGTACGGTATTGTCTAGAAGCATGTGCACAGTCCAGCTATGCTGTGTGGACCACATTGCCCTCATCAATGACCTTAATGACTGCTTCAAATGGGTCAAACATGTTTAGGGGCAGGATCGGCAGTTACGACAGCCACACTGTGTAGGGTCCAGTATCAGTAGGTCCACAATAGCCTTCTGTCTGCGGTACATACTGATCCTTTCCATAGCTGTGCAGAACAAGCTTGTCAGGATCCTGGGGTGGTAGTTTGGAGTATCCATTCAGGCAACACCTTTGTTGTGATGGACCACTGTTGTTGTACACTGCTCTTTGGGTACATATCCTGTGGTAAGGCTGACATTGGGCAGTAATTTGATTTGGCATTCCATTATTCTTGGAGTCCATGTTGGCCTCAGCACAGGACACCATCACATACCTTTGCTGCTGTGTGTTCTGCTTTGCAGATGATGGCTGTTACCTCAGCATCTGCAATGTCAGGGGACCATCAGTCTGCTGGGATAGGTATTTTGCACTCTGGGGGGGTGGTGTTTGCACTGCACCTGACAGGTTGTATGTTAGCAATATGTGTGTGTGTGTTTGGTATGTTGTTTGTAATATCTGTGTGATTCGGAGCATATCTGTGGATGCCCAACATGGTTCCTACCATCAGTTGGGTAAGCCTTGTGATTATCCTTAGTGTCCTGTACGTTTTGTATCTTCATAGGTTCATGGGTTCATACTAGGCTATACACCCTAGGCCATTAGTAAGCCTAGCCAGAGTGTGTGTGTCTTTCGCCACCCCTTGCTATGTTCTATTATGGCCATTTATGAATTTCTTCACTGTGCCTCTGTCTGGTCGTGACACAGTGAGGACCCCCAGTATACATGTACGATCATCCATCCACTTGGCAATATTCCTGTTGAGGGGAGTCAGTGAGGGTCTCTGCCTAACATGGATTGGGATCCTGTTTCTGGGTGTGGGGAGCCTCTGGGTTATGTATCTGTCCCTCCAGCACATCTTATTTCATTATGTGTTGAGGCTGACATCTGTCACTCTCACAGCTCCAATGGCTTTGATTTCCTGTGGTGGAGCATGTCCATTACTCCTGTGTTGGACATGGCCTTGTACAACAGACATACAATGCCTCTGTGTAGGCAGTCTGTGACTGCATTCAGCTGGGGTGTCTACAGCCAGGCAGCATATGACATATATTTCACACCCTTTATCCTGTTGGTGGGGTAACTATGAGGTCTTCCAAACCGCTGCAGGTGTCACGTACAGTACATCCCATATGAGTCATTGTACTAGATTATGGTTCTGATAAGGGAACAGTACAGCAGCACAGTGACCTCTGTTGATGTAGATGTGAATCCTTTCATGATACGGTGTCCAATATCGACAATCTTCCTAGCCACATTGGCATTGTGAGTGTCACATGACAGATTACTGTCAACCTGTGTCCCTAGGTCCCTGATTACTCCTTGCATACATAATGGTTTGCCACCTATGTGGTAATTTCTGTGTACCTTGTCTGGTATTTGGTGGGACACTCATACTGTCCAGTGTCTTCAGGATGTCTGGGTGGAGTTCTTGTGTGTGAGAGTGTGGTCTGTCGCATGCTACAGACTGTACAGCAGTTTGGACTACACTTAGGTGCACATGGGTGGTCTCCACTGCTTTGTGCATTGTCAGTTACCTGGCCATATTGGTGTCTGTGCTGCATATGGATACTCCCCCTCCTTTGATGTTTTGGTGCAGGTGTTGGGGCCATAACACATGATATGTGGTATAACCTAGTAGTGCTGGTGTGCTATCAGTAGGCTTGCAGCAGGCTTCTGTCACTGCACAGACATCGATGTTCTCCATAATGGGAATTGCCTCAGGGGCATGTATATTGCAGTTTACACATGTGGCATTGGTCAGCATTGCCCTTATGTTTCCTACCACTTATGTTTTCTAGGGTGGTGGGTAGTCTTTTTGGCCTTGCCTACATACGGCTCTATGGAGGTGGCAAAGGCCTTATCCAGTATCCAGATGCACACGGGTAACAGGTGCAAGCCATCCCTGGAACAGCAGCATGGCTTGTCATGCTTGACATCTCAAGCAGACAGACATTAGACCCTCTTGGACTGACAGCTGTAACTGTGCCAGCTGTTAAACATGAGCATTCTGTGTTTGTACTGTGGCATCATTCTTGGTGAGGGTTGGATGCTGCACACAGCCAGTGTCATACCGGCCTAGGGTACATACTCAGAGGGACCATCCATGTCTCTTTTCATGTTGACCAGGGAGGTACATCTCAGGTAATTCACACCAGCATGGACATTGAGTGCATCATATTTCTGCTTGCTTTGGGGTGACCTGCGTACTTGTGTTATGTGGCATTTTGTGGCAGCCTACAGGCAGCTTACTCTACCCTTTCCCTTGTTCAGTCTGGTGAGTGGGACAGCAGTGTGTCTGCCTATACAGACACCTATTACAACTGTATCAGGCATGTTGTTTCTCCTTCTGGCCTGTGACTGTTTGGCACACCAGCTTTGCGTACTATTCATTGCATGTGCTATGTTTGAAGGTTGTGGTTGCTTGTGATCTGCTTTGGAGGCTTCTGTTGGTGTGGTGTGTTTGTAATTAAGGCCTCAGGGAATATTTGTCTGTGTTTATGTGTTTGGTTTACAGTTGTGGTAGGTCTATGTGGGACTGGGTTTGTGGTGTATGTGGTTACCTTCTCCTCCTGACTAGTTTTGATAGTACTGAGTTGGTGGAGCTCAACCTCTGGTTTGGATACATGGTTGCATCTATCACATATATTTGTATTTATTGGGGGGTGTTGTGGTTGTCTGTGTACTTGGGACTGGTGTCACATTGCCTGTGGATTCACAGATTCTACTTGTTGTGGCTGGACTTAGTGGATTGTATGTGTGGACATATGTTATTGCCATATTACTGGTCAGTGATTACTTCCCTTTTTATGTTTGCTCTATCATGTGGTAACTTCCTCATTCTCTTGCATGGTTTGGTAATGGCTGGAGTACAGCATGCCAGATGCCTGCGTGTATGGCATTGTGTGTTGTTGTTATTTGTGATTGCATACTCCAAGCATTCCTGGCAGTGTTCATGGAATGCCTGTATAACATGTTCTGCGGTGTGTCCCATATTCTGCACTTGCACAGGGCCTTTCGTGGATTCAGCATCAGTTTGGAGGGATGCAACCTATGCTTTACACATGTTTTTCACTGTGGTATTCTGGCCAGGGACTGGGGTCAGGATGTGTATATCCAGTGTGATTACTCTATGGTCTGGTGTTACCGGTGAGGGGTACACTTCTCATCTTGCCATCCAGTACACATGTTGCTGATTATCACATCCAGTATGCTTACCCCTCTTGTGGGAGTGGTACATTGTTCCTGGGTATTTTGGTTTATGGATTCTGGGAACTTTTCTCCTACTGTGTTGGTGCTAGTATAATGCTCCCGGTGTATGTCTGGGTATTTTCAGTCAAGCAATATAATATGGTTTGGGGGGCTTGATATATTCATGTATTCCGACATAGGCCAGGTGCAGTTCCTGGTATTAGGACAGTAGTCTGCAGCAGGCTATATACTGGGAGGCGGTTTTAGCCATTGGTATTTGACCATGGCTAATCCATGCTGCTTCTTGTTGTGGTACCAACATGGGGGTGTGGTTATCCTTGACATTTATTGCTAGTCACCCTCCTTTTGTAGCTTGTTCCATGTTTTGCGACTGTACAGCACAGTATGAGGTGTGACCTGGTAGTGTTAGGGTGCTGATGTGAGCCTTGACCCAGTTCTCTATTACAGGACTGGTATCTACATTCTCCATACTGTGTGCATTTACACTGCACACATCTTGCTGTTTAGACATCTGGCATTGGGTAGCATTACATCTAGGTTCCTATCCCTTGTGGAACCTATGAATCTGGGTTTGTGTTTTGAGACTTACCTATTCAGGGCATGCTGTGGGTACTGACAGCCTTTGCCAGTATCCATGGGGCATGGCATGATAGGTGCATGCCACCCCTAGCAGGTGGTGCATCATGTCATGCTCCGCATGTCTTCCCAGCCTGAAACACATTGGCTCCCCTTTGACTAACTGCATTACTTCAGCCAGTTATTGCACTTGATCATCCCATCGTCATTTTGTGGCTTCATGCTTGGTGAGGGTGGATGTTAGTCAGGGTGCTCAGGTGTGCATATAGTACATGGTGTTACATTACTTAACACATGGCATTCATGCCTCAGGTGGTGCTGCAGGGCTGCCTCTGTCGGATGCGCATATTACACTTCCTTGTACATGTCTGTGAGCAGGTCATGTCATTTTAGGCATCTATGTTATTATTTGAGTGAGTCAGAGGGGGTATCATTCCCAGGGTTCCTACTTAGCCAGTGTATGTGCTATGCGTTTCCTCTTTGCCAAGGCCAGGGCATACTGGGCACGCCTCCTTCTGCCTACTGGGGCAGGCTCAGGTTGTTCCTCCTCCGAGTCATGCTCTGCCTGTGATGGCCTTGGCAATGGTGGGGGGCTGTTTGGCCCGGCCCTATGCTGGTCCTGCTGCAGCTGTTTTCGCAAGATCATATTATGTAGCATAGCACATACCATGACAATTTGGGTACATGTAGTTGGTGTGTACTGCAAGGCTCCACCAGATGTGTCCAGACACCGGAACCGTGACTTGAGCAGCCCAAACACACGCTCTATTACATTACGTGTTTGTGTGTGTGCCTCATTATGGCATTCCTGTTCAGGTGTGTGTGCATTTCTGATGGGTGTCATCAGCCACGGCTCCAGTGCATAACCTGCATCCCCCACTAGGTGTCCGTGTGGGATGTCCCCATTGGCAAATGTCTGGTACAGCTGCGTCAAATGCCAGATGTGGGAATCGTGATAACTCCCAGGGCAGCCAGCACACACATTCATTATTATGCCCTGGGCATCACACATGACCTGGCAGTTGATGGAGGGGAAGCCCTTGCGGTTAATGTAGGCCCTACCCCGCTCACCGGCTGGTGCTTTGATGCGTATGTGCATGCAGTCTATTGCACCCTCTACCTCAGGGTATTCCGCTATTTGCTGGAAGAGACGCATATTGCTGGCCAATACCTCACGGGCATTGGGGAAATATACATGATCACCGACATGTCCTGACATGGCATCCAGGAACTGGTGCAGTACCCTGGAGGCTGATGCCTGTGATATCCCCATCATATCGCCAGTTGGTCTCTGGAAGGTACCTGTTGCTAGTATTCTTAGGCCAACACATACCTTGCTTTCCACTGGGATGGGTTCCCCTCTGTTGGTTCTGTGTGTGAGGCGTGGCCTGCACAGCTCAACAATTTGCTGCAGGAGCTTACTGTCCACTCTATAGCGCTCTACTATCACCAGCTCATGTAACCCATGGTAGGTGACCCTGGGCCTGTACACTCTTCTCCGTCTCCTCACTGTGGGTTGTCTGGCACCATCTGCATTGTCACCATCCTCAGCAAGTCGCCTATGTCTCATTATGACAGCTATGGCAGCCCCTAACATTTCTGCTCTGAGTGAAGCTTTTTCAGTTTTCACTTCTATTAGCTTACTCCTGTCTTGCAGTGTCTCTTAAGAGAAACATCCTGCACTACTGTTTGCAGAGTTTTAAGTGCTGGGCTGGGCTACTATTCTGCCTGTGTAATTGCCTGCTTCTAATTGTTTTCACCTGCTAGCTTCAGCAGTTATCCCTGCTAGCTTCCTATTAATTCTGTTGCTTCCTTTTTCCTCTCTGTTTCCTCAGGGGGGAGCAACGTGCATACCATCAGAAACACGCTCACAGTGGCTTACACGTGCGCACACATGTTTACACGGTTCAGAATCTACTTATTCTGGTTAAAACGCGCGCACACCCGTGCAAACACTGTTACTCATCTGCCAACAGCCTCCAACATACTCAGCCTGCCCTACACGCACGCACACCAGCGCAAACAGTGTTAAACATCTCCCAACACGCTCCCACATGCTCAGTCTGCCTTACACGCGTACACACTGCCCTACTCGCGCTTCATGGTGCGCACACGTGCGCATGCACGCCCAGCAAGAAACTTTGGTGTAAGTAACAGTGTACACCTTCCATTTCTTGACTTTCCATGACTTATCTAGTGGCACACCTCTTTCCATGATCTGTGTCTGTCATCTGTCATGTTACACTGACCTCCAATGAACTGCATTTTTTTCTACCATTCCCCCTGTGATGTCACCTATCTCCTACTCTATTCCTCCCCCTTATGTATCTCTTACACTACTTAGACTGTGCTCATTTGCTATGTGACTGTGAGATTCAGTATCCTAACCCTCATTTACATGAGATTGCCTACTAATGCTTAGTTACATGTCTTAGACTCAGCTTCTCCCCTTAGCAACCACTACACGGTGGCCATGTTGTTTTTGGTCTGCTGGTCCCTGCATTGTCATTCCATGTATTGCATGAAACCCACATTTGTGGGTTTATAACCTTCTTTTTTATGGTTTTATACAGTGAAGCCCATTTGCTATTTTTAATATTTTTGCATCGGGTTATCTTGCCAATGGCCACATATTTGGCCATTGGCATGCTGCCTGAGTCATATGCATCCTTTTTTTGGAGCTGACATGGCTCCGTTGTGGAATTTGCAGAAACTTACTCAGTTGTCAACTGAGTACATTTCTGCAGCTAAAACGTCTCTTACACGGACTGGTTTCTGCTTCGTGGATCGCTAATATACCTCATTTGCATACCTTTCAGCTGCAAGTGAGGTATTTAGCATGTCCACGCCCAGTCCGTGTAAGAGACATTTTAGCTGGTCTCTTACACGGAGTTTAGGGCTGTTCCTGGATCGCGAGGCTTGCATGGAGTGTTGCACGTCGCTTACACACCGTGCAAGCCTTCGTGAATCCTGCCCAATGTGTCTTTAATCTGTAATATATATGTAGGTGGGGGGAAATACCATGAGTTAGTGCTATGGCACAGACTATAATGAGGTGTTAAATTGAATGGGTGAGCATAGCAGAGTTTGCTATGGCATGAACAAGGGTATGTTGTTACTGTTACTATCCTTGTTCTGTATCCACTCTCATATTACTTTTGCACATATGCTGACTGTCTCATGTTTATCCAGGGGGAAAAATTTGACAGCCTTCCTTTAATGCTGTATTTGTAAACACCTAATTTCTAGTTATGTCATACTTATGTCTATTATTTTGTTTTTGTATTTAAGGGTAGAATGTCTGCATGACAGAGACTGTCATTCTCTGAGGCAGAAAATGACATCATCATATATGCCTTAAGGCAACATGCAGTAGTACTTCTGGGCAGGGGACAGGCAAATCTGTCAGAGCAAACAGCTCTAAGGAATGAGCTTGTGTCCAGTATAAATGCTGTTGGAGGTGTGTAGCTGCAGTGGCATATGACCAGCAGGTCACTAGTGGAGGGCCTGCTGCAGTACCCCCTCTTACTAACACAGAACAATTCGTGGAGAACACTGCAATGCAGGACAGCTCCCAGCAAACAATTTCATAGTATGTTCTGGATGTGGGAGCCACTCATGCCTCACAAGAGGAGCTTCCAGGTATGGTTTGGCAGATGACCATTAGAATACTTTGGCATATTGAAATTCTGTCCATAATTGCTATGTCTGTGTCAGTTGTGTTTTGGGTGGGGAAATGTAAAATTGATGCAGTTATAAGTTGACATTGAAGTTGTCAGCGAAATTCTTGATTGAATTGGAGTTACTGCAGATATAGAGTGGCAAATGTAATAACCACTGTTTTTCTGTGAAAGTGGTGATGTTGCCATTACCTCTTGCTTTACTTGTTGCAGAACCATCAGGAATTCAGACACATAGGCCTCCTGCAGATGGTAAACATAACACCTTCATGTCTGTACTAGAGATAAATTTATATGAATCAGATAATATTTTCAATGAGGCCTGATGTGTGTATAGCTGTACTGTCCGTAATACTGTCAGCAGTGTAGAATGTTTAGCATATCTTGCAGCATAGCAGTAGAGGTATGGATGTATTCCTGTGTTTCTCCCTTTTATTCAAAGGTGATCATGAACGTGGTACTGTGGCCCCTGTGCCACCTGATGTCATTGTCTCATCAGACTGTGATGATGATGGTGGCCAAAGGGAGGCACAGCTGGAGGCTGCAGAGGCTGAATATGACACATAGGGTGACAACCAGTGGCCCTTCTCATATTCCCCGACCACAGCCAGTATGCCCATGCAACCCCAGTTCTCGTGGATGGGGGAGGAAATGATGAACTGTCAACTCTACCATGCACAGCTCACAGCTGTCCAACATACAGACATGTAGAGCTAGCATTGCATTTGGCTGTGTTCATGCAGACACTCACACACCAATGTCACACTGAGGGCAGCTGCAGACACATGCACACAACATATATATATATATATATATATATATATATATATATATATATATATATATATGTTCTATCTTGTCTGCTTCACTTGATTACTTACACATACTCACACACCTTTTGTATCAGCCTAGGCGTTCTGTACCCCCACACAACACCCTGTGCAAGTGATGATAACAGTGCCATATCCCTGTGTTCTATCTTTTGGATTCAGGGATACTCAAGTTATGTTTCTGATGCACCAGGTGACTATCTACATAATTGATTATTAGATCTGCATGTGTGATGTTGAACTGCTGATTGCACCTGCCAGTTATATTATACTTGGCCAGATATACAGATGCTGCCATCATCATTGCAGTACTTTATAGTGGATGGTCTTCTATGGGTTGTGAAGTTAGAAATTGAAACGTGCCTCATAAATGTAGAACTTTTCTCTATAATGGTTTGTATTACAGAGTAATGGTGCACATCAGAAGTCACAACATCATACTCAGACCTCAGGATTGTATGGCAGCACTGTAGTCAAATCTCATTAAAACAGTGATACTGTATAATGGTATTTCTTCCATGTACATTAACATAGGTGCATACCTACACAGGATATTACTAGGCTATTGACATTATGGTGTTTAGAAGGCTAGCCATTAAAGAAAAATATAATATTCAATGAAAGATATGTATGGACAATATTTGTTTAGCAAGGACTACCCATGTCCAGATAAGAAGCAGGGGCAATCCAAGGCAGAAATGAACAGTTTCAAATCAAGGCATCCAGGCTGTACTTACACAGGGTCATGGAGGTGCTCTGATTAACATGGTTTTGAAGTTGATTCCAGAGGAGTGGCAACCTATGGGAGATGTTATCTTCTCTCCAGCATGTCTTATATATGTCAGTCTGCATTGATGGCCCTGGAGCAGATGGCTCTAGTGCCATATGATGGGTCTGTATTACAATGTCAAAAGACATGTTTGCTGAACACATCTTAACTGACATGGAAATATCGACTTTTCAAAAACCCAAACGGCCGAGTTAGCAAATTATTTCCTATGGGAAAAAATTCACTTGGCCATCATCAGTGATTTGCCCTTTTCCCCACTGTAGTGCAATCTCAGAGTTGGTATATTTAGTTAGGGGGGTGTGAGCAAAGCCCACCATGTTGTAAGGTTTGAAAGTGTGTTTTTTTTCTGTATGGCCGAGCGATTTTTTCCCCTGGGAAAAGTCGATATTTCCGTGTCAATTAAGATATGTTTGGTGAACATGTCTTTTGAAATGGTAACATAGTCCCCATATTGCATATGTTGGGCCAGGATTTTTATCACATTTTGGTCAGAGATAAGGCATACATAAGTCACCTTGAAGCAGTCTATATCATACTGAGTACAGTGATAGCTACTTTAGTCTGTCCATATAAGACACACTTTTGAGACCCTGACTTTTATTAGACATCTATGAAGTCTGTCAAGTTTCTGCAGGTGTCTCGCACAGTGCATAGCAAAGAGAAATTATATTCAAGAATAGGCTTGAGGAGAGATGAGTACAGGGGATTTAGAACCTAATGTGATATGCTGCAATGTCTTTGCTAATCTGATATAAAATGTAGAATACCTTCTTCACCACAACAGACACATCTGGCAGTCTACTTGTTTTCCCAGGTCTGCCAGCACATAATTGGTGATTAGGGTATTCTGGGTTATGTCATAATAATTAGGAACATTGTTCCTATCAAAGGAAATGATAATGCATTTATGTGATGTTAGTTTAAGAGCACAGATTTGTCATCAGTCATTGTAAGCCCCTTTGGAATAGTGCTGACATTGTTTAAGTAATCAATGATAGCACCTAATTTGCAGTCAACAACAAATTTGGTTAGCCACAGACCCTCTTTTTTTATCTGGACCTCAGAGACCTATATAGTAAACAAGAACTGGCACAGCACTGAGCCCATTGGTGACAGTTCACTATTATTACCTATACATGTGTATGTTATCTCACTTACCACAGTAGGGATGATTGATAAAGCAATACAAATGTTCACAGCAAGAGCATTTAAATAAACACAGCAGTAAAGATATAAATGCCCATGTGCTTGGAAAACCTTTCTATACTCCTCTGGTATACGAGATCATTCACTTCTATAGCCTCTAAATATTTAGTAACATGGCTTTATGCTACTATGTGCTAATGAGGAAATCAAATTATCTGTTGGAACTGGATTGAGATACCTACAGCACACCTAAAGTGCCCTTAATATGACCTCTTCTCAGTGGCTCAGAAAGTCTCAATGACACCTTCATAGGTCACATTAATGGAGCCTGCACTGTTCACAAAACTGAGATATTCCAGTGGCATCAATGACAGTCCTGGCAAGACAGTGCAAGGTATCCATCTTATACTGGAGACCTCATAGGACTCCATAGTCAGGATTTCCTAGTGGTCTCCAAGCAGTAAATAAAGGAGGATTTTTTTGACCCCTTACCATGGCAACAGGGTACACTGCTAGACATAGTCCCATTAGAAGGCATAACCATGCTCTAAGTCTCATTTATGCATCCAAGAGACTACCCCGTCTATGGAACAGGCTCCCCATTCATGTCCCATCCATGTGAAGCAGAGTTCCTCCTTAAACCAATTCAAGTGCAACCTGGACAATTGGATGGGAAACTGGAAATTCATCCCTGGTTTGGCACCTATGCCTCTATCACAAACAGGTAACCTGTAAATGGTTCATCTCCCAGGCCCATGCTTACCACTCATCATGGGTATCAGACCTTGTCAGAGATGTGGGATGCATGGCTAGGCTTAAAAAGGAACTTGTAGTCATTACCCTAGTAAACGCCTCTGAACCTATGAACCTATTCAAGAGAACAATGCCTGATTTCTCACTGCTCTACCTGATTTTACTACCAGCACTAATCATGCACTATAGAACATCTCAGTAGCATGATCTTTGGTGGGGTGTGGAAAAGATAGTGTTAAAAATGCTGATGTGTCAGGCTAGCATAAAGATGTGAGAAACAGCATAATGTCTATGTATTGTGTGCTCAAAGTTTAGGTTTGAGATAAGATTTGCTATTTAAGGCCTCCATCAGCTGCAAATAAAATATATATTGCAAGATACCCCTTTTTTTTCACCAACATGCCCACCCATGTTCAGAGTATATTTTACAGAGTCCCCCTTTGTTGTGACTACGGTCATAGCTAGAATGATTAGAAAAAAATGTTTCAGAGATGTTAGGCCCTCATGTGCATAATCACCATGCACCCTGGCTTGAACCTGTGAGATATAAAGCCCAATGGTTGCAGAGAGACTCATCGCTATATGGAAGACTACTTCTAGCAACCTAAACGGTGTTTGCTACAGTTGAATACATTTGTTAATAAGGAAGCAAAATTTCTTCTGCTGTGAGATAAGCCTTACTTTCCCTAACTTTTTAACTCATATGGTCTGACAAACAGTATTTTATTTTTGGTACTGTACAAGTAATGTGAGCTGTTAATATAACTGGAACATTTGTAAGTTGCTGCCACAGTAAGAAATACAATAAATGCAGGTACACTATTCAGACTGGGAGGTTAACTACAGTCAAACTGCTTGCAGTGAAGTAGCAATTCAGCATTAATGATGCAAAGCAATAGTGCCATTGTGAAATTTGAACAAGAATATGCAGGTGCCAGGAGTGCAGTCTGCTGTTGATGTATGAGGGTGTGATTGGATTTGTGGGTAACTGTAATATTAGAAGAAATGCATTCTTGATTTACCTTCAGTCATGCAGTCATTGCCACATGTATACTCTACTGCCATTGCAACAGCAGATTTTTTTTTTTTTTGAGGAACCTGACACATCAGTATTATCACAGTTGTGTGTAGCCTTTACTGGAGATGATTGTTAATGTTTTTTTTATTATTTATACTGTGAATGCTTGTAGGACTGCCTGCTAAAATCTCTTACATGGTAACCTTAAAAGCAAGCAAAGCATAGTATGTATTCAGGCAGCTCTGTTACTTTACTTGTTTTGTGGGTGGGGAGACTGATATGGTACTAGTTGTGGTGATGGTTCTGTTAACCTGGTATGTGTCACACACACACACACACACACACACACAGTCTTTACAGAGATAAATGTTTTACAGGATAGGTAAGATGATTTGCGGGACCACATGTCCAATAATTATGACATCATATATATTGTCAGTTGACAAGACTAAAGCCCTCCACTGGTCACATGATATGTGCCAAGTATGTGTCAATGAGGCACGCCTAGTTCATTGAATGCCATCACATTTATGGGAGGCCTAGATCAGGATAATTATAAACCAGCACAAAGGCATTATATAGTATCTAAAAACAATTTTCACTGGCTGTAGTTAATGAATCAATTGAATCTGTTCTTTCCATATTTTTCTGTTAAAGAACCCAAGTATATGAGACAATTAATGCATAGTAAACTTCAATGCTGTTACAAACAAGGCACACACATAATTTGTTTTTATGCATATGTACCAAACAATATTATACTTGTAAATGATGGTTAAATAACCTATAATTTATTAGCTTTTGTACTTAACACAGGAGCAATAGACACATTGTTGTTTAAACCGGGGGGGGGGGGTATTGCACCAAGTCTAATTTGCCACTTCATTTCCCTGACATTTAAAAAGTCTTTCTAATCCACCCTCACTCCCCACTTGGGTCCAACCTAATTTATTTCCAGGATACCAAAGCAAAACTTCTTAAATATTTGACACACCATAGAATGTTTGAATAAAACACTTTTTTTCATTTTTGCATGCAATGTCGTATGTGTGTTCATATATATGTGTCTTTAAGGCATGCTCAGTTGTGCCAACATAGAATGGTAATAATTCAATGCAGCAAGGAAGATATACTAATCTTCAGGTGGCACAATCGCCTTCGTGAAATTTTGTTCTGCTATTCATAGTATTACCTAATGTTAAGGTCTGGTTCCCAGTGATGTAAGTACACTGTTTACAACAGCAACATCTCATAGTTCTTTTAATTGCATTTGGAACTGTACCATATTTATTCTCCATTAATCTTTTGAAATTAAAAATGTACCAATTTCTTTTAATTATGTTTTTGATCTCCCTGGAGAACTGGTTATGTTCTACTACCAAGGCCCTTTCACATTTTGTTCCATGTTGTTGGTAAATACAGCGAGTTCAGTGCCTAGAAGTAGTCTATATCTTTTTCCCCACTCACTGTACACTTCTAATAACAATGTATCTAGAATATAATCAGGGTGCCCCCTTGCTGAAAACATTTCCCTTAACTTTGCTAACTTGAGCCACACTTCATCCTTCCGGGAGATTATAAATGCCACCCTAATGGCTTGTCCCTTCAATATGCTTTTTTTGCCAGATAGGGTGGCTGGTGGTAAAGTGTAAATAGGACATGCAAAAAGCTTCTTTCCTAAAATGTTGGACTTAAAACCATTAGATGTGTGGGAAATGAGGGTGTCCAAATGACTTGTCTTTTCTCTGTTCCAAGAGTATTTAAATTTCAAAAACTCAGTAGTATTGTTAAAGTATTCTACAAAGGTATGGATTTCATGTACCTCATCTTCCCATAAAATAAATATAATGTCCAAAAATCCAGAAAAAGGCCCCAAAAGTTCCTCACCAAAAGGATAAAGGGTCTCAAAAATATGTCTTATGCTGCCCGACTGAAAGAACTCCAGCTTTATTCAGTCTCATACCGCTTGCTCAGAGGTGACCTGTACCTGACATATAAGGCCATGTCAAACCCAGATTTGATGAATATGCTTCACCTCAAAAAATCTAGATCCCTCAGAACCACAAGGGCGGGAGACTTAAACCTTGACACGGTTATAAATAGAACGTGCTGGAGGGACAGATTCATCACCCAGAGACTCCCTATGCTGTGGAACAAAATCCCGGTACATGTGAGGCAGAGCACCTCGCTGGCCTTGTTCAAGAGGAATCTTGACCAATGGATGGGAGATCGCAGATATACCCCAGGGATTACTTCAGTGTCACTGCTTGACAGAGGCACAGAAAAATGATAGGCATAGTTTTTATTCAAACTAAAGGGGTGGCGAAAGCCACATAACTATGGGCTAGGCTTATAAATGCCCTTGGGCAGATAGCCTAGTATGAACCTATGAACCTAATATAAATATAGTTTTTTGCCAAAGGAGCTTTAAATACAAACTGATCTTCCCAACCTAGCAATAGCAAGTTTTCATAAGCAGGGGTATATAATGGTCCCATTGCCACTCCTCTTAATTGCTGATCCTCCCCACTCAAAATAAATTTACTTATGTTCTAAGATAAGAGCCATTAACTCCATGACAAAATTGATTATTTCATTACAGAGTGTATACTATTTTGTTAATCTCAGATGGAAATATTCAAGACCTTCATTCTTAGGAATGACAGTGAACAGGTCTTTGACAGCAGTTGTTACAAATACAAGATTTTCCTTTCACATATGTTTGTTAAGATGTCCTAAAAAGTCCCAAGTGGTACTGCATCATATACATGTTTAACCCATCTGTCAGTCAGAAGAGCTAAAGTATATGTTTTGGATCCAGTAGCGGAGACAATGGATCTAAAGGGAGGTTGGAGTACCCCTTTATGAATTTTTGGGATCCAAAAACGACTGGTATAATGGGGTTAGGGATGGATAAAAATAGATATCAACATCTATTTGCTGGTTTAATACATACTCTTCTAGATACAAATCAATCCTTTGATATGCTATATATGCTTGATTTTTATAAACAGGGGTATAAGTATCTATATCATGCAAAAAATTCCAACATGATGTTAAAATAATCCTGTGCATCATAAATGACCATCCTACCCCCTTTATCTGGTTGCATGAGGCATATGGTTTTATCAACATGTAATTGGTCAAGTAGAAGTTTTTCTGCCCTACATAAATTGAAACCAATATATTTTTTATCAGTACAGGATTTGTATATATCTTCCATAACCACCGAATTGAACACAGACAAAGTAGGGTGTAAAAGGGGGGTTAAAAGTACTTTGCTTCCTATTTACCCTATCCTTATGTCTGTTTCACCTTCCTCACTGTTTTTGTCATGGAGGAAGACATTCAAATGTAATTTTCTAACAAAGCTTTACCTCTACTAGAGCATCAGCAATATCAGTTTTCCTAGATAACTTGAACCCTTTAAGATACAAGGCAACATGTTCTTTAGTAATAGTTCTAGACTGGCTAATTTTAACTCTGGTGGTATTTGCTGTATACACCTCCTATGTTTACTTTTCATTAAAGACATTTCCTGTCCTGACAATCCTGATCTAGGGATCTAAACTTAGTCAATGACTCAAACAAAATATGCTGGACAGACAAATATGCGTCTCAGATATTGTTCCTTATTTGGAACAGGGTTTCTATTCACATTAAGCAGAGCCCATCCCTGGCCCTCTTCCAATGCAGTTTGGATCAATGTATGGGGAATCGCAAATTCACACCTGGTATTGCACCTATGTCCCTTATTGACAGGGACTATGTGTAAGATACTCAAGGCGTAGGCACAAACCTATGACACCCTCTTTTCTGCAGGGGCCATATATTGGGTAAAATTGGGTTATATTGGTTAGGCTTGTAAGGGTTCATAAGCTGTTAGCCTAGTAATCTCCAGTGAACCTATGAACCTATATAAGATATCTAGATTCTTCAGCCAAAGCTCAACAAGTTTTCACACACACACACACACACACACACACACACACACACATATATATATATATATATATATATATACACACACACACACACACACACACACACACACACACACACACACACACACACACACACACACACACACACACACACACACACACACACACACACATGACTAGATCTAAACCCTTTTCTCTGTAATCAGGAATGTGCTTTTATTATCAGTTGTCATATATAAAAGTATAACTAGATGAAGAATGATTTTCATTTCTAATCTGCAAATGAATTACTGACCTTACTGACCTTGAAGTAGTTGTGGTTTGTAAAGATGGATTCCATAGAGAAGGCAAAGGATGGAGTATTATTGTTTTTCTTTATCTTTTTAATACATTTCAGTCATCTTGGACTGCCTTGTTATAAACTAACTGTAGTAATGTTTCCATTGCATTCCTTATTTATCTACCTGTCTGTTCATTACTGCATGCTGTTATCATTCTACTGCCTTTGAACAAAGGTCTTGGCTAAAAAGATTTTTTGGAATAAGCTAGTTCCCCAGTAATCAAATAAATACATATGTGCTATCATTACTTCTGTTCATAGATCTAATTCGACCTTTCCTAGAACTTATTCTTTAACAATACAGTTTTGATAGTCATGAGACAAACTGAAAATATTTCTAGAGTGTTCTGTCAATGTCCTCTAAATTACTCCTTGCTTGTCATATAGCTGTATCTTCCATATATTACTTTTAATGATATTCATACATTTCTTATTATCCACTCTTTCTTTTAGAGGTACATCATTCTTTTGAAGTATATTATTCCCCAAACCTCTTGATTTTTAAATTGTCTTCTACTTTATAGTTATCCACCTGTCTTTCTAGCTTCCTTGTCATAGTTCTTTTTTTTCAGATGTGCATAATCATTTGTATTCTTTTATACACTGACATGGTATTTCTTTTCTTTCTCATTATGTTAGGGCAAGAAATCTGGAGAAAGCCATAAATAATTGGGGACAAAGGCCCAAAATAGTGGCATTGTTTTAAATATTGCTCTTACAAACTTAGACCTCGGGATTCATGAACAGTCCATGCAAGAATAATCTATTCTTGCACGGACTATCCCATGTAGGAATACAGCAGTAGCGCGCCCCACATATTAATGAGGGTGCGCTGCTGTATTCCTGCACCTACACGATCCATGTATGAGTGCAGAGGGCATGTATAAGTCCTGCATGAACACTGAAACACACCACCTGCACTCAGAAGGTGCTGTATGGCACTATGAAACAAGGAAGTAGCATAATATTAGAGCCTGGCTCTAATATTATACATTATTTCAGTATCTGCAGACAATGAAATAAAAAAAAAAAAAAACACAATCCCCAAGAAGTAGCTCGCACAGTACATGAATGTCCCTGGAATGGCCAGATCTCTGCCCCATATGCCTACAACCTGCTGATAAATATATGTAATAATTTAATACTTCTTTATAATTTTTTTTTTTTACAATAAAAAAAATAAGTTTAAGCAGAGTGCAGTGGGTTTGCATGCTGTGGCACTTTTCTCAGCCCAGCTTAAATGCTGTTTGAGAGTGAAATAGAATTCTGAAAATCAAATCCTTGTTGCTGATGTAGAATAGTGGTTAGAGCACTGGTTTAATATGCAAGCAATGCATGGTTCAAATCCTATCTCTGACTAATGTATTTTATGTGTGGAAGCAGTTGTAAATTAATTTTTATGAATTGGAATGATATTTGTAAGTTATATGCCTCACGTATGGTAGTGCAGGGCTAGGGAAAATGCCATAGGGAAATGTACAAAACTTTTTCTATTTTTTTTTAATTAATTGTTTCTGGCCAGTTAAGGCTGCTGCATCTCTGCTGAAACAAGCTACGGATTCCCCCCTTAGCAACGATAAGCTTTGCTTAGCTGGTTTAAGCCTTGCTAAGCAGATTTCCATGGAGCTAAGCATAGCTTAACATATTTGAAAATCAGCCAATCATGGAAAAGTGCAGGAAAAAGGCCTTATTAAAACTGCACAGGTGGGAATACAGCCATATCTCTTTGCGTCTGATCAGGGCAGCAACAACTGCGGGTGTAGGAGAGGGTGTTCACTTCCGGGCGCAACGCTGGGGCATCCAGCAGTCCAGGGTCATGGTTGGACTCTTTATCAAAGACCATGAAGCTAGACTGCTGCAGGGCCATTACCAGGGCTTCCAGTACAAAGCAGAGGCCTGGGACCATCTGGCACGTGATCTCACCAGTGCCACTGGCATACCCCGAACTTGTGAGCAGGTGCGTCATCACTATGACAACCTAAAGCATAGGAAGGGTGAGTTCTTGGCCCAGTGGATCCAATAGGCATGAGTGGAGGATGTCTCAGAAGCTTGTAAGTATCCAGCCTGTGTATTTGTAAATAATTATTTAAAAATTGTATGTTACCGTACAGGTGTGCGTAATGTGGGTTCTTTCACCATACAGCTGCCGATGAGAGAGCTCCATACATTGATGCCCATGCACAAAGCCTGATCCGACTGTGTCGACAGTTTGGTGAGTACAGAAATATTTGTAATATCTGCTGTAATAAGTTAGAAATAGTAAAGGTAGTACTGTCTGTATATATAATTGTGCTCTAACTGTACTGAATAAATGCGTGTGTCAGGCTGCCAGTGTTAGAATTCAGTAGTGCCAGCTGCCGTGTAATACAGAGTTTTGTAGCAGACAAGGTACAACTGAGGAGAGGAAGAGTAGGATATGTATTAGGCTGCCTGAAAGAACATGCTAAGAAACTGCTGTGTCAGGGCTACTGTAACAGTTACAAATGAGAAGCAGTCATCGTATGCAGATCGTGCAGTAATACTAACTGTGGATTTCTGAGTTATAGAAAGTGTTATGTCAAAAATAATAAAGCTGACTACCGCAAACTGTTGTCTTTCATTTGTCTTGTATCAGAAAAGTACAATTGTGTAGCTGCTGCAGCATGCAGTAACTGAGGTGAAGTGATATAGCACTGTTTGTCTGCATAGTTCAGAATTTGGATCTGAAATAACTGACAAAATGCAAAAGTAAATATTTTCTTTAGTAATGTCTTGTACTGTGTTCCTGCCAGCATTGCCTTGTGTTAACCTTTGCATATCAGCTGTATGTAGTCCTGAATTTACAGGAAAGTGTGAGACACTGAGAGTTGCAGACTGCAGAAGTAGAGTGTGTTGACTTGATTCTAAATTGAGGTCTGTTTTAGTAAAATGTCCAAATGTCTAGTTTTAATAATCTGCTCATATTGTGAAAACAGTAACATCAACAGTTTCTTGTTCTGATGTTTGTTGTAGGTATTATGGAAAACAAATAAAAATACATTAGATAAAAAAGTAGTATGTGTAGAAAAATATGTACTAGATGGAAATAGACCAAATAACAGACACCAGTCGCACCAGTAGGACTAGGTCTGTAGTTCCCTTTTGCACACACACACCATGGTTCAAATCCAGGGACTGTCTTTCTAGTTCAACAACTGTAAACTTGAATATTGGAAAAAATACAAATCTATTGTGAACAGATATTTTCCCCACAGGTAAAGAAATATTTGCAGAAGCAGTATGATGAGTATATGTTCGAAATGTGTACAAATGTTCTGTTGAGCAGCCCCCATCCTACAAATAGGAGCAGGCTAGCCATCTACACTATGCTGTCTGGCCAATACAAGCCTCTCAAGTGTCACACTGTCATGGATAGCTTCCTCTGTTGCCAAGAAAGCTGCACCCAGATAGCATCACAGTACAAGTATGCCAAAAGCACACTTACAGAACAGCAGGACAGGGAACACATTGTTACTTGTACCAGTAAGTTTGACAGGTATGTGTCCCCTATACGTATGCACATAGAGTTGTCATATTTTGCCCCATAGTACTCCAGGTGCACATATGTACAGGTGTGTATGTGCTGTAGTAGCTGCATGGCCCAGGAAAAGGTTAAGGGAGTGCAGAAATGTAGAGTATTGAATAGTAGTGTATTGAGAAGTATCACTGAATGCAGTTGTTAATGAAATTATTTTCCCTTCCCCCACCACTCACCTGCTCCAATAATTGCAAAAAATGCAATATGGGTATATTGCTACCAAAACATACTGTTGGGACCTTTGTTCCATTTTGGTTATTATATTTGAAACTGTGTGCATATTAACATACCTTGCTGAATAACCATTGTTGTTGGCCTGTTGCCATAAACATAACCGGCATGCTGTTGCAATCCTGACTGCCATTCCATTTCTGCCTGTGTTCTGTTTGCCATGCCACTGTTACAATTCCATTGTTCTGGGTCATTTGAAACACCCATGCATTCTGTGTTGACTAAGGTTTAAATGTTTTGTTCATGATTAACCGATACACCTTGTTAATTCTCACTCCATAGCACCTTCGGGAAAGATCCGCCTCTCCCACCCCACCTGGCCGGGGCACCGAGTCCCAGCACATCTACTGGTCCTGCACCACCCTTGGGAGGAACTGCTGAAGGGGACGGGACATGTCCTCCCCCTGCTTGCAGGTGTGGTGAGGATCTTCTCACCCGGCAAGAAGTCCATGGCATGGTGTGCAGTGTCCTCCAGTTGGAGCTGGATGAATGACTGTGCCAGGTGGAGGGCAGACTGGTGCAGCTTGAGGGGCACCCCCCAGCATAGCCACCTTTGGAGCCATGAAGGAGTAGTGGTGACTGCCATCGAGTTGGGACATTAGTCCCACAACTACCATCTCAGGGGCTCATGGGGATCCAATTCCCAACCACCCTTCCCATCCAAGGTGTCCCCCCATTTGTCGCACACAACCCCTGTCTGCTGTCTTGTGTGTCTTGTCTGTCTACAAATGCAGCCTCTCATAACAAATGTTTTTGTCCTCACTTACCTACACTCCTTCCCCAAAATCCCACTCTTACCTTTAAAAAAAAAGGGTTTCTGTGCCCAAACAAATTACATCCCATACATAGCTCTGTATTTTGCCCAGAGACACGGTCCCCTTACTCAATCTACGCAACTAATTATCATCATATCATGTTGCCCACATCCCTCCCTGGGGGGTGTAAGGCTCTAAATTCCAAACTGCACACAGTTATATCAGCTGTTGCTGTTGAACAAATGCAGAGCTATGATCCTTTCCAACACCCATCCTGCACATCCCTAGCTGCCTCTCATCTTGCATTACCCCCTGCTTGCCCCCATTTCACCACTTTCTTGTCTCACTTTTTTCTTTTCTTTATTTAAAATTAGCAAGGGTTTAAGCGGATGTAAGTGGACCTAAGCAAAGCCAAGCGGATGTAAGCATTGCTTAGTTTCACTTAGCTCCATGCAAACCCACTTACAACTGCTTAAAAGTGCCTTAATCACTCTGTATCCAATGGCCCTTTTTCTGCCCAGCAACAAAATAATCAGCACTTGCAAGTCTTGCACCCAGGACCCTGCACACCAGAGCAATCTACCACAAAGCTATCTGAGCTGTAGATATGCAGGATGTTTTCAAACATGTCATTCAGTAGAATCATTCAACACTAGAGAAAAGATTCTGTAGAATTAGTCAAGTTTTGTGTGTATGTATGTATGTATGTGTGTATGTATATATATATATATATATATATATATATATATATATATATATATATATATATATATGGTTCCACTTCATATCATCGAATTATAATTTCATCAAATTTCAAATCATCGAGAACAAATCGTCGAAAACTCATTTTATCGAATCTTAAATCATTGAAAACTATAAAGCAATTAAAAATAACATCACAGACACTGTTTACTATGTTTATGCAGGGGGCCCCCCTGCACCCCCAACACCCCCGTAATTAAATATACCAACTCCAAGGTCACACTACAGTGGGGTTAGGAAATTACCCTTTTCCCCCACTGTAGTGCGACCTTGGAGTTGGTATATTTATTTATTTAGGGGGGTGTGGGGGGTTTGCTCCCCTGCATAAATGTAGTAAAAACTTTGTGGAATGTTATTTGTAGTTGCTTCATACTTTTCAGTGATTTCAGATTCGATGATATGAGTTTTCGATGAAATGAGTTTTCGCCAATTTGGTCTCAATGATTTGAAATTCGATGAAATGATAATTCGATGATATGAAGTGGAACTATATATATATATATATATATATATATATATATATATATATATATATATATATTTACACAAATGTATATGTGTATGGAGATGCATATACATATAGACAAATAAATACATAATATATGTAGAGATATACATATGAAATATATGGGTCCACTTTCTAATTTCGAAAGCCCAAAATCTCGACTTTCAAAATACCGATCCCAGAAAGTCAAGATTTTGGAATCTTGAAATTAAAAAGTGAGAAAAAAATAAAACAACTAAAACAATGTTTTTGGAAGGGCCAAGCCCCATGCACTCCCCACATGGGGGGCTATGCCCCCACATCCCCATACATAAATATAACAACTCAGAGATCTTGCTACAGTGAAGAGAATGGTAATGCTCCTGTTTCGTTTACCATTCTCTTCACTGTTTTAGTTTTTTTTTTAGTTCCACTTTTTAATTTTGAGATTCCAAAATCTCAATGTTTTGAGTTTGGTATTTCAAAACTCGGGATTTTGGGCTTTCAAAATTAAAAAGTGAACCCGAAATATATACATATAGAAATACATGTATAGGTAGAAAAGTAAATCAATACATACAGATATATCCATGTGCATATATATATATATATATATATATATATATAATATATATATCATATAGACACACACACACACACACACACACACACACACACATATATATATATATATATATATATATATATATATATATATATATATATATATATATATATATATATATATATATTTACACGTATATAAACACACACATATATATATATTTACATATATATGTAGTGGACTGGCACATTAGAGCCATACCCCAAACCTCTTACTGTAAGAAATCTGTCCAAAGGATTCCAAAATACGGGTCAAGGGGCGCAAAATAGGGACATCTTTGAAATATTGCCCTTATCCCTCCTCTCTCAAGCAGCAACTGTTCTGCCTTGCAACAAAAGTATCAGTCCTGCCAAGTCTTGAACCCAGGGCCATGTCCATCATGGTGCGAGCAATGTATCACTACACCATGTGAACTCTACCAAATGCTGATGATTTTCCATACATATCAGTCAGTAGAGTCATTCAACACTAGGGAAAAGATTCTGTAGAATCAGTCAGGTTTTCTATATATACAAAACACTACTAAAAATACAAAACAAAAAAACTATACCACCAGCAGCAACGAACAAGCCAACTATAACAAGCCAATCTTTTATTACTTAGCGCCTCGGCTATGCAGCCTTCAAAGAGTAAAACAATGTAAAAAGCAACAACATTATATACACATAACATTTACAAGTCACAACCATTGCAATTAATCACTTAAATTACATGCTACCAGTCACATTCCTTATTTAACCCTAAATGTTCCAAGGTATTGAATTTTAAAATATATCATGTTTCCTTTTTACATAGCTTAGTATCCAGATTTACTGCATAGCCGAGGTGCTAAGTAATAAAAGGTTGACTTGCTCGTTGCTGCTGGTGGTATAGGTTTTCTATGTATACATGTATTTATGTATGGTGATGCATATATGTGGACAAATACAGACACAAAATATATCTATAGAGATATACATGTAAAATATATACGTATATGCATAAACATATATATAGAAAAGTATATAAATACATGCACACACACACATATATATATATATATATATATATATATATATATATATATATATATATATATATATATATATATATATATATATATATATATATATATATATATAAATATACCTAAGTATATAACACCTACAAACAAATGCAATCTGAGGGCCATGCTGCTCAACACTAGAAGTCTAAATCTGAAAAGGCACTCACTTGAAGCACTCCTTATTCACAAAGGATGTGCACACATCCACACAGATAACCTAAAACATAATGCACCACAGATACTGCAGGTGTAGTTAACATAGGGTAAGACAGCAATTCAAGGTGTAGCCTGCTTTAGGTCCCCAACCATGTCCCAAGAGTCAAAGCCCATGTGCCTAAGTGCCCTGGAAAATATTGCTATCCAACCTAACACTATCATACTGGTTGGCCTCAACTACCCCTCCATTAACTGTGAAAGCTACCCATGTATCAATGCACTTGCCCAATGTTGCCTAGAATGCATCCATTCCAATGGCCTGGACCAGCTCACTGTTACACCTACTACAAGAGTCAAAGCCCATGTGCCTAAGTGCCCTGGAAAATATTGCTATCCAACCTAACACTATCATACTGGTTGGCCTCAACTACCCCTCCATTAACTGTGAAAGCTACCCATGTATCAATGCACTTGCACAATGTTGCCTAGAATGCATCCATTCCAATGGCCTGGACCAGCTCACTGTTACACCTACTACAGGTAACAACATCACTGACCTAGTCAGTACTAACATGGTCGACTGTTGCTGTACACCAATAGTCAAGTCTGCCATGGTTAGATCTGACCACAATGTTATCACCTTAGAAACTACATCCCTCCCACCCCGCCTGCAAAGGTAACCACCATGAAAAACCTTTCCAAAGCCAACTTTGGCCTCCAAAGATCAAAGGTGACTTACTTCACAGCACCCTTGCAAATGGAAACTAGTTGCATGACCTCCAAACACACAACAATGCAGTGCAAACACATACACAAATGCATGGATTCCACCATACCCAATAGAAACAAGACACTCCCCTCCAGAAATTGGAAGGCAAACTGGTGGTCCCCTGCCCAAACTACTCTTCAACAGAAGGAGGAAACTGATATGAAATAAGCTGAAGTCCCAAGACTGGGAAAAACCCTTATCAGCCTCAACAAAAAAATGAGATTCCTCATGAAATACTCTAAAGCTAGCTGTGAAAACAGAATTGCAGCAGACAGTAAAGACATCTACAAGGCCTCGTATAATTATGTAAAGAATCTCCATGGCAATACCAACATGTGCTCTGAGCTATTACATTTTACACAGAGCTAATTGGAGAAAGGGCACTGAGCAAAACTCTGATCTGTGATATATAACTTTAAGTATCCTGTTTTTTGCTTATTTTTACTAGTTATTGCTTATAGATATTTATAGCACTTTTATTGTCTGCTGCATACTTTTTACTTTATTTTATAGCTATAAAGTAATCTGCATGGTTGTACTAAAATATTCTGCCTCACAGGGCCTGAAAAATAAGGCTTTTACTGTCACACTGTTTGTAAATATTTTCTTGCCAAGGAGTGTATCATATAACTGGTTTAGTTTCTCACCCTCCCTCCATATTGGTATCCTGTTCTTATACTTGGTGGCTTTGCAGTTGCCTGCCCCTACTGTAAATTTGATCTGGGGCATTCCTCCCAGTCTAGTGTCATTAGTTTATTCTACCTAATACAGAGAGAACATTTGGGAAGGCCAACCCACTTAGTTTCTTAACCTGGAATTATCTTCTGCTCCTCCTTCCTCCCTTTCCAATTTACTAAAAAAACTTTGCTACAATCTCCCTGTGTTTTGACTGAGTGTGCTTCTCAGCTAAGTATATTTTTAGCACTTTTTAACTGTTCAGAGTTGAATAAAACAATAATTGAATTCAGTTCAGAATACATTTTGAATAAATTGCATTTATTTAAACTGTATTTGCTTTAATACTGCTACACACTCAAGTGTACTAGCTTGCATTGTATTTGAATTGTTTTTAGTGCTGCTTTAGCTGCTTTTCTGTAAAAAATAAAATTCTAAATGTTAAGCTTGTTTCCTGGCTTTCCTGTAACTAGTCTAGTCCAAATACAGATTTGCTGTATCCAGGACTGTTTATAAGCTTCTGAGCCCCCAAGCCTTTCTGTGTTGGAGGGAAGCCTTCTAGCTTATCAATGGGAATGGTAAGCACTAGGTAGTCTATCTACCCCAAGATGAGTGGTTTCTGGCCCAGAAATTGTAGTATATTGCCCTTTTGGGCAGTTTTTCCATTTCTTTCAAATTTCTGGTTTAAAAACAGACGTTTGCGCTTTTCTCCTCTTTCCTGTAAGTAGTTTAGTCCAGATACAGATTTGCTGTATCCAGGACTGTATGTAAGCTTCTGAACCCACCAAGATTTTCTGTGTTGGAGGGAAGCCTTCTAGCTTATCAGTGGGAGTGGTAAGCACTAGGTAGCCTTTCTACCACATGAGGAGTGGTTTCTGGTCCAGAAATTATAGTTTATTGGCTGTTTGGGCAGTTTTTCCACCTCTTTCAACTTTCTGGTTTAAAAGCCCATGTTTGTGCTTGTTTCCCACCTTTCCCCTAACTAGTCAAGTCCTGATACAGATTTGCTGTATCCGGGACTGTTTGCAAGCTTCTGAGTGGTGTCAAATTCTGTTCTTCAATTTTTTCCTTAGATCTACTAGCTCTCTCCTCTCCTGCACTTTTACTAGCTTATTAATCTAGCACTTTACCAGACTTCTTGCAGCAATTACTATAGTACACAAAAGAGCTACCAGCACTAAAAGTTCTACAAGGAAACAGCTCCAGTAGTTATTATTAATGCCCACCCCTCCAGGCATGTCTAAAGGTCAGTTATCTGTGCTTTCTCTTATTAACCCGGTGAACGTGGGCATCCTGAGGCAATGAAGCAACTACTTCATCTACACTGACAACACTCTCCTCTTACCTCCCAACACTCAGACTTGTGAGAGATGCATTTATATATCCAAATTGGAAGCCACCCACTCTCCAGTCAATACCAGAATAGCTGGTCAAGAGGAGAAGGTCAACACTTGCACCACACCACATGGAACACATAGCCCTCCAGAACACACGCCAGCAGTGCCTTTACATAACAACACAAACCATACACCCACCTTCACTGAGTCTCTCAATAAAAATCTACCCAAACAGCAGAGGCCTTCAAGGCAGAAACTCACTCAACCACCGCAACACAACACTAATTACGAGACACATAACTCTCCTAAACAGTGTGCCACTCAACCAAAGCCCATAAGGCAAAACAGCTAGTCATAGGTGACTCAATAGTAAGGCGCACTGATGTCCCACTTACTAGGTTGAATAAGGAGAAAGTAACAGTCAGCTGCCTGTCAGGTGATAGGATCTGCCACATAATGCATGCACTCAGGTCCCTCAACAACAGGTACAAATATGACTCTATCATTGTACATGTGGGTATAAATGGCCTGAGACGTATCTCCCTAGACTACATAAAAAGAGACATGGAGGAGCTCTTGGATTATGTAGCCCAGGTGGGTATGACCCTAACCCTGAGCAGCATCCTACCATCACCCAGAATGATACCACAGTACAAGCAGAAAATGATTGATTTCAACAATTGGCTAAGTTTCTGGTGTCATTTAAGGGGATCCAGTATATGTCTGCCTGGGATGACATGATTGACAGACCTTGATGCTTTGCCAGAGATGGCCTGCATCTGTCAACCCTGGGCTTCTGGATACTGGCCAAGGCTCTTACCACCCCTATAGTGCTTTTTAGGCTTTATTCCAAAGACAAAATTACTACCATAACAGCTACAAACAAATGCAATCTGAGGGTCATGCTGCTCGATGCTAGAAGTCTAAATCTAAAAATGCACTCACTCTAAGCACTCCTTAAAATGGAGAACATCAACATTTGTGCCATAAAGAGACCTGGTTCAAGGCAGCAGAAAGCATCCCTGTACTACCAGGCTATACCTCATTCCACACCTTTTGGCCACAGAACTTGGACCGAAGCTCCAAGGTTGGTGGTGTTTCCATATTCATAAAGGATGCGCACACCTTCATACTGGTAGCCCAACATAACGCATCTGAGATACTTCAGGTGCAGCTAACAAAGGGTAAGACAGTATTTCAGGTCTTAGCCTGCCATAGTTCCCCAACCATGACCCAAGACTCACACTCCATTTTCCTAAGCACCCTGGAGAATATTAAGGTCCAACCTAACACTCTCAAACTGGGCAACTTCAACTACCCCTCCAATAACTGGGAAAACTACTCATGTACCAATACACTTGCCCAAAGTTTCCTGGAATTCATTAATTGCAATGCCCTGGACTAATTCATTCTTACCCCCACTAGAGGTAGCAACATAATTGACCTGGTCATTACGAACATGGGCTACCATTACTCTACACCAATAGTCAACTCCTCCCTGGTTAGATCCAACCACAAACTAATCACCTTGGAAATCCACATCCCCCCCGCAATGGTAATCACCATGAAAAACTTCTCCAAAGCTAACTTTGGGATCCTAAGAACAGAGGTGGCTAACTTCATGGCACCCATGCAAATGGAGAATAGTTGCAAGGCCGACGAATCATAGACCAATGCACTGTATGAACATGTGCACAAATGCATACATCTCGCCATACCCAACAGAACCAAGATGCTCTCCTTCAAAAAAAGGAAACCAATCTGGTGGTCCCCTGCCATAAACAAACTCTACAATAGAAGGAGGAAATTGATGCGAAATAAGGTGAAGTCCCAAGACTGAAAAACTTCCTTATCAGCCTCAACAAAAGTTGAGATCCCTCATCAAATCCTCTAAAGTGAGCTATGAAAACAGAATTGCAGCAGATAGTAAAGACAACAAGGCATTCTATAGTTATGTAAAGAACCTCCATGGCAATACCCAGATTTGCTCTGAGCTACTGCACAATGGTTCCTCCTATACCGAGCCAACAGATGCGGCCAATATACTGGCCGACAGATTCAGTGCCAGCTTTACCCCTCTGCCCCCCCTCCCAGGGACCAGTCAGAATACCAGTAGATTGCCAGGCACCCGGTATTACTGCTGCACACATTAAAACAACACTGTCCAAGGCAAAGAATACAGATTCTATGGGACCTGACAATATCCCAATATCCCATGTCTGTGTTCTACATGAACTACAGAGTGACCTGGCACCTCACCTGTGTGCTTTGTTCAATCACAGCCTCACCTCAGGCTTTGTCCCTACTGAATGGTGCACTGCTACATCATCCCACTCCACAAAGGAGGAGCGACTACAGATCCTGGGAACTATCTCCCCATTAGCCTGATAAGTCTGATATGCTAGACTATGGACTGCATCATTATGGACCTAATAAACAAGGATATAGGGAATATCCAAACTCTGGATCCCACACAGTTTGGTTTTGTGAAGGGTAGATTATGCCTGCTCAACTTGGTCAACTTCTTTGAGTCAAGCACAAGAGCTTTGGATGATGGCAAGGTGGTTCATACAACCTACCTTGATCTGGCCAAGGCCTTTGATGCCATTCCCCACTCTGGAATCATAGAAAAACTAAGCAAGGCATCAACCCTTATATCACTAGGTGAGTTGCAAACTGGCTCACAGGTAAAACACACAGTGTGAAATTAGCTGACTCCAAGTCAGACTGCTGACAAGTCACGAGTGGAGTTCCACAGGGTTCGGTCCCTGGGTTCTCTCCTGTTTGGTATCTACTTCCCTGAAGTCCAGGCCAACATGAAGGGACTCTGGCTGACAAAGTTTGCAGACGATTGCAAGTCGGGAGCTGTTATTAACTCTCCAAGTGATGTTGACATCCTACAGAAAGGCCTCACTGAGACCAAGTACTGGTGTCATACCCATGGCCTTAAGCTCAATGCCAAAAAATTTGTCGCCATCCCCTTTGGGAAAAACCCAGTTCCCATGAATTACCACATCGATGGTAGTCCACTGAACACAGAAGGTGTTATAAGAGATTTGGGAACACAGGTGGACAGCAACCTCTCTTTTGACCACCATATTGCCACTGTGGTCAGAAAGTCCTTTTATGTGGCACATCTCATCATTAATAGTTTTGCATCCAGGAAGAAAGATGTCATTGTCTCCCTCTACACTTCCCTCATTAGGCCAGTCATTGAGTACAATGCCCAATTTGGTATGTACCTCACTAAACACCTGCAACAACTGGAGAGGCTGCAAACGTACCTCATAAAGAGGATTCTAGGCCTGAAACATTTGTCCTGTATGGACAGACTAAAGAAACTCCAACTATTCTCTGTCTCATATTGCCTACTTATTGGTGATCTCTGCTTGACTTACAAAGCCATGTCTGACCCAGCTCTGTTAGAAATGCTACATCTAAAGAAATCCCAATCCCTCCTCACCACATGCTCCCTAGACCTCAACCTCATTACCACAATCAACAGAAGATGCTGGAGGGACAAGTTTATAATGCAGAAACTGCCCATGCTATGGAATAGACTTCCTATACATGTCAAGCAGAGCACCTCACTGGCCCTCTTCAAGAGAAATCTTGATGAGTGGATGGGAAATAGAAAATTCACCCTAAGGATCACTGCAGTGGCTTTACTCAACAGAGACACTGGGGAACTAAGGTTGGGTGGCACAATGATGGGATAATCCTATGGGCTAGGCTTGTAAAGGATCCAGGGCCATTAGCCTACTACACACCTATGAACCTATGTTAACTCCTATACTGAGACAACAGATATTGCCAATATACTGGCACATAGATTCAGTGGCAACTTTATTTTCTCTCCACCCCCAAAGCACCAGACACAATACCAGTACACTGCCAGGCACCCAGTAGTACTGCTGCTTTGGTTAACACACCACTGTCCAAAGCCAAGAATACAGCTTCTATTGTATCTGTAAATATCCCTGGATGTCTTCTGCTTGAACTACTGTGTGCCCTGTTCAATCACAGCCTCCCCTCAGGCTTTGTCCCTACTGACTAGTGCACTGCTACAGCTATCCCTGTCCATGCAGGAGGAGTGGCTGCAGACCCTGGGAAGTATCACCCCATTAGCCTGACAAGGCTGTCATGCAAAGCTATGGAATGCATCATCATGGATCTAAGAAACAGGGATATGGGAATCTCCAGACTCAGGATCCCACACAATTTGCTTTTGTGAAGGGTAGATCATGGCTGTTCAATCAACCTGGTTGACTTCTTTGAGTCAGTCACCAGAGCTGTGGATGAAGGTAAGTTGATTCATATAGCCTAACTCAATCTGGCCAAGCCCTTTGATAACATTTTCTACTCAGGGTTCATGGATAAACCCAATAAGCTATGCATCAACCCCTATAACAGTAGGTGGGTTGCAAACTGTCTCACAGATAGAACCTACAGTGTGAAAGTAGCTGAGCCGAAATCAGGCTGCCAACCAGTCATGTGTGGAGTTTCACAGGGTCCTCTCCTTTGGTATCAACTTCTCTGAAGTCCATGCCAAAATGAAGGGACTCTGGCTGACAATATTTGCAGATGATTGCATTTTGGGAGCTATTAACTATCTAAGTGAAGTTGATATCCTACAGAACCGTCTCCCTGAGACCAATGACCAGTGTCAGAGCCATGGCCTTAAGCTCAATGTTAGTGAATGTGTTGTCATCCTCATTTGGGATGTCAGGCACTACAGGGATGTTACAGCACCAAAAATCAGACACCATTGTGAAAGTGCATACCCACAACCAATTCCACCACAGTCACAGTCACATACTGGTAGGCCAAGTGAACAGTAGAGCATATGGACTGTGTGAAGAAATACATAATAGTATTCCAGTCACACACTACCTCTAGATATAGTGGTCCAATTCTCAGTGTAGTCTGAATCATGACGGTGGTACACGACAAGTCTCAGTCTGCTGCTACAAAGGCAATAGACCAGCAGACACTGGAACAGCATGCACAGTCAGATAAAAAAGGAGCCATAACACTTACATCTACCCCCCTCCATACCCAGAAGAAATAACATGTACACATGACATGTGTACACAATCCCAACAGTCTGTCAACAATGGCCAGATATGCACAGCCCTTTCAAATGTACAATTTACCTCAGAATGTACACGCACAGGACTGATATCTTTGGCCTCTTCCCTGTAACATGTCTGTGGGTCTACTACATCACTGGGATGGTAGGAGGAATGAAGGCAGGAAACAATGCTACTAAATACATTTGAGCTTCATAGTGCATGACATCTGGACAAAGCCTGACATCATTTGGGGACAGAGGCACAAACACGGGTGTAGATTGGACATGTTGGTGTCAGAAATTTAGACAGTTGCTGATGTTACTGGGTTTGTTGTAACATATCCTTTATGAGGAATATGAAGGCAGTAATACCAATGGAATTTAGTATTTACTAACTACAGTCCCCAGAGACCCTGATTGATTTTCCAAGGACAACTGTCTAGAGAACAGACAAAACATAACAGGCAAACATGTGGCCTGTCTGTGGACAACATGCCAGTGGAGAGGTATGCTAGAGACATATCACTGTCATAAGTGAAGTCACTCATTAAATGCATGCCAACACAAACCCTGTCAACCTCTCAACCCACCATGTGTATAACAGCACTGATGATGACATAGAATCTGTTCACAGTTCTGGAGATATGTCTCCCATGTTGTTGTGCTGTCTCCAGATGTCCTGTCCCATGAAGTATTCCCACCTACCGTCTGTGAATCTGTAGCCCATCACCTCTGTAATGTCTCTCAGACAGGCAAGTAATAGGGCCAAGGCCCACATGACAGATATCCCATTTGTTGGAGCTAGCAGCAGTGTCTAGGCCAACAGCACAAAACTATGTGGGCACTTACATAGTTATATGGCCTTCACAATACCTGACATCTGCACATAGAACAGACAAGAAGTAGACAGCAAACATGTTATGCATTAAGATGAATGTCCTGAAAGATAGAAGTCTGAAACTGAAATGTATATCATTGCTACATCACAGCAGTCCTCAATGAAATGGGCAAAAACATGGTACTCTACAGTTAAAATAATAATATCATATTAATATCCAATAGGAGATACATAAAAACATACAGCTGAAACACCAAGAATAAGATAGCGTAGTACACAGAGTCCCAGCTCAGCATGCAGAGGCACATGGTTGGAGTACTACACTAGGAAATCTAATTTTACATGGAAAAGCAGTGTCAACAGTACTAATTTCATAATACAATATGTGCAGAATCATATTCCTCAACCAGTGTACTGTAGCTGGTGTAGCATGCAAGTGTGAGTGCATATAACATGTGATACTACACATGTATAAAAAATAATAAATAAAAAAATGTGATACTACCCATGTATACTGAAGTGTCCTGTGCAGTATAGTCACACCCCTTGCTACTGTAATGAGAGCACATAAAAGCATGTTATGTGCAGGATATTAAATAAACTTATTACATGATGTCATTACTCTATTTTATGAGACTAGAATGTGAGCAATGGTTACCAGGGCTGAGCTATGCTTAGCAGGCTTACACATTGCTTAAATGTGAATGATAACCAGTAGTTAGCTCTGCTAAGCATATTTGCACACTGGTAAGTGTCGGTAAGCAAAGCTTACACAGTTTAAGCTCCTATCGGTTTAACCGTGTCTTGGCACCATTTAGCGCAGCAGAAACCTGTGCAAACCCACTTACAACTGCTTAAAAGTGCCTTAATCACTCTGTATCCAGCAGCCCAGCTTCTTGCCAGCAACAAAATAATCAGCCATGCTCAGTCTTGAGCCGAGGATGCTATACACCATAGTCACAGCAATTTACCACTAGGCCATCTTAGCTGTGAAATGTTAGGATGCTTTTTACAACATATGCAGTACAGTCAGTTTACAATAGGAAACACACCCTGTGCAATGAAGAATGATTGTTATCTACAAATATATACTTGAAAAAATATTTACATATATAGAGGGATAGATATGTGTGGAGATACATATATATGTATAACAATATATAGATATATTACGAAGAAATACTGACTTGTGTGTGTGTGTGTGTGTGTGTGTGTGTGTGTGTGTGTGTATATGTATATATATATATATATATATATATATATATATACATATATATACACACACACACACACACATATATATATATATATATATATATATATATGCATATATATATATATATATATATATACTCACACACACACATATATGTATACATATAATATATATATATATATATATATATATATATATATATATATATATATATATAGATATATATAGATATATATATATATATATATATATATCTACTTATTTATTTATTTCAGTTTGTTAACCGGGAAAGTCCATTGGGCCAAGGTAGCCCATTTTCAATGGAGGTCCAAGGAGAAAAGCTCCAGACAGAAAGACAATATACAATATACAATGTATTAATACAGCATATGAGAACAACAGTTTAACATTCAATATACAGCAAGGCAAGATTTTACATATCTTGAAATATATGAACTGAGTCATATGTATGCATCTAAATGCCCATACAAACATATGCTGCTGACAGACCACCCATAACTGGGGCAGCATGCACTGTTGGATACAAAAGGACACATGACACTCACATCTGCCCCCCCAGTCCAAATAATATTTGAACAATATGCTGCTACAAAATCATGATAGGCTATACACAATGGCCAGACATATACTGTGACCTTTTAGCAAAACAACTACAATGAGTGAAGATTTGTGTCTTTCGGCTTTTCCTGGTTAGGGGTCGCCACAGCGGAACTCCAGTCCACTAATGATTGGCAGTAGATTTTTACGTACTGGCTTGCCGGGCCTAACGTACAACCTTCAACGAAGGAACGCCTATTCACGCATGTCGCTACACAGAAGACACTCTAACTGAGAATCGAACAGACAACGTCTAACTGTGAGGCAACAATGCTACCGCAGCAGACAGTAAACAAAAATACAAACAGACAGTAATTCATACAAGTTCATTTTACTATGATGTCTTTACCAAAGCCTTCAAGGAGTAACACATAACAAGAAATGCTTGCCTTACTTAGAAGACACAATTAACACTTACGTACATTTAAATACACAGCCTGCAATTACACTCCTCATTCAACCCTCTAGGGGATAAAGTATCACATTTAAAAACATACATTGATTCTGTACATAACAATTGTTCTTTGATGACTGATCAAACTGAGAAGCAGACTTTTTCCAAAGCAGTACCTTGTAAACCATTACACTTAATTACATGTATATAGACAGTTTCCAATTACACTACTCATTTAACACCGTAGGGGATAATGTATCACATTTAAAAATTTAAACTGATTCCGTAAATAACAAATGTTCTTTCATGACTACTACCCCCATGGTGAGAATTATTAAAATGTGCAGCTATAGAACGGTCTTTTTTCTTATCAGTAATATATCTCACATGTTCTAACAGCCTAGTTTTAAAACACTTGTTATTCTCCCCAACATAAAATATGTTACAAGGACATCTAAGAGCAGTGTCCATACACCAATCCCTTAATGTATAGAGTCCCACATGTTGTCTACCCTTTTCCCTCAGCACGAATGACAGAACAAAACAATGGTAGACCCCAACTATCAACCTCCTACTATATGGCATCTGTACAAAGCCTGACATAATTTGGGACAGAGTCCCAAAAACATGGTCATACTTGAAATATTGCTGTTATACACTAAGAAAATTGCTGGTGTTACATGGTTTGTTGTAACATATATTTTCTGAGGGATATAATGTCTGAAAAAACAAATAGATGCTAGCATTTACTGATTGCAATCTCCAGAGTATGCTACTGATTTGCCAAGGACAACACCTGTCTGGGGAACAGACCAAGCATAACAGGCAAACTTCTGGCCATTATGTGGATAGCCCTACAGTTGAGAGCTATGCAGACACAGAACATTGTCAGACTGAAACCCATGCAGAAGTAGCATGTTCAGGCAAACCCTGTTAAACAAGAAGTATTCAAAACATATAACAGCAATACTCACATTCTGCCCCTAAGTCTTGAATCTTCTCAACCATTTAGTTGGCTTGTTTCCACAGGTCTTGTTCTAAGAGGTATTAGCTCACACACCTTCAGGACCTCTTCCTCACATGTAAGGGAAAGGGCCAATGACCACATGGAGTACTCAAGTATAGGAGGGTATTGCCATGACATTGGCTATTGGAATAACTACACAGCTGCTCTGCATATAATCAGCAACTGGGAAACACCAATTGGTACTCAGGCCATCACATGGTCATGAGCATTACCTACAAAAGACAAGCTGCCATCTATTCAAACCACCTCTGTCATAGACAGTCCAGTAGTGCAAAGCAGAAGTGATGTGAGAAAAGAAAAATAATATATCTGTGAAAACTCAAGAAAAAGGGTATGTGAAACAAGTAAGAATGTAATTGAATGCAGTAGGTGGTATGTAATAATGGAAAATAGGGGTTTGAAAGCATATGTCTCAACACGACTTGCTGTACTGATGTACTGCTGAACAGCAGTGATGGCCAGGGCATATGGCTCTGTCTGTAGTGACTAGGCCAGCTACTGGGATATTGTACATATCCATATGTTACCTGTGCATATAACTATGATATATATTTTGTCTTGTACATATAAGACAACTATACAGAGCATGTGCAGAGTAAAGTACTGCTGCAGATGTGTGTGTGTTGAACTGCATGTTATATACTGAGCTCATACCATTCAACTGTCCAGTGCTCTGCACACTGACCATATGTGTATGTCTGTCAATTTTTTGCCAAATCTGTGAAGAATGACATTACAACATCCCCCTTCATTGTCCTCTGGCTTTTCCCATTAGAGATTGCCACAGTCGATCATCTGTTGCATTTCTGCCTGTCATCTGAATCTTGCTCTCTCACACCAAACACCTGCATGTCCTCTCTCACCACATCCAGAAACCTTATCTGAGGCCTTCCTCTCTTCCTCTTACCTGGCAGCTACATCCTTACTATCATTTTCCCAATATACTCAGCATCCCTCCTCAGCACATGTCCAAACTGATGTAATGCTGCCTCTCCAACTTTGTCTCACATCCGTCCAACATGGCCTGAGCCTGTCATATACACATTGCTATACCTGTGCACCCATGTCACACTCATTGCAAATCATAACATCTGTAACTCTGACATGTGCAGCTCTGACTCCTACCTTTATTCAATGCCACTGTCTCCAACCCATATAACATAGGTGGTCTCACTACCCTCTTGTTGACCTTACATAGCACATTTACTGGTACTCGTCTGTCACATATCACTCCTGACACTCTTCTCCACCCTCTCCATCCTGCCTGTACTCTCTTCTTCATCTGTCTGCCATAGTTCTCATTACTCTGAAATGTCGATCCCAAACATTTGAACATATCCACCTTTGCCAACTGTACTCCATGCATCCTCAACATTCTGCTATCCTCTTTCTCAGTCACACACAGATATTCTGTCCTAGTGCTGCTGACCTTCATTCCTCTCCTCTCTAGAGCATATGTCCACCTCTCCAGGGTCTCCAAAAGCTATTCCCTACTCTCCATACAGATCACAATGTCATCTGCAAACAACATAGTCAACGGGGACTTCCATATGATCTTGTCTGTCAACCTTCCCATCACCATTGCAAATCAGAAAGGGCTCACAGCTGATCCCTGATGTCATCCCACCTCCACCTTCAACACATCCATCAATCCCAATGCAGACCTCAATGCTGTCACACTACCCTTGTACATATCCTGTACCACTCTTACATGTATCTCTTCCACTCATGACTTCATCATACAATACCACAACTCCTGTCTAGGCACCCTGTCACATGCTTTCTGTAAGTCCAGAGAGACACAGAGCAACCCCTGACCTTCCCTGTATTCTACCAGTAACAGTCTCAGAGCAAACATCACATCAGTAGTGCCCTTTCCATGCATGAAACCATACCTTTGACCAGTACTCCTCACCTCCCTGCATAACCTAGCTTCCACTACTCTTACCCATAATTTCATGATGTGACTGGTCAGTGTTATCCATCTGTAGTTATCACACCTCTGCACATCAACCTCATTCTTAACACCATACCCAAGGACTTTCTATGCACTCTTCATGAAACCTCACAATTCCCAAGATATCAGTAAACAATCTGGTTAACACACCACTGCCATTTCCCCTAAACAACCCCATGCTTCCACAGGTGTGTAATGTGAACCAACAGGCTTGCCAGTATTCATCCTCTCCATAGCTATCCTTACATCTCCTTATTAAGCCATTGAACTTCCTGATTCACCATACCCACATCATCCATCCTTTTCTGTCTCATTCTCTTCATTCATCGACCTCTCAAAGTACACTGTCCATGTCCTCAACAAACAGTCCTCACTTGTGAGTACATATACCTCATTATCCTTTATCACCCGTACCTGCTGCACATCTTTCCTAGCTAAGTGCACCTGTCCCACTAGTTGGTGCAATTCCTGTCATCCCTCCTTAGTGTCCAACCTGTAATAGAATTCTTCATATGCCATCCTCAGCCTTTGCCACCTTTCTCTTTGCCATGCACATCATCTCTTCATACTCCTACCTACTTTCCTCATTTCTCTGACAATCCCACTCCTTCTACCCCAACCTCTGTCCCTGTATACTGTCTAGTACTTCCTTATTCCACCAACAGGTGTGCTTGTACTGCTTACTCCATCCACAAGTCACCCCAAGCACCCATCTAGCTGTCTCCCTTACCAGCTCTGCTGTACTTAACCAGATATTTGTTAGATTGTCACTGCCACCCAGTGCCTGTCTCAACTCTTCCCTGAACTCCACCTCACAAGAACACTTTTCCAATTCACACCATTTGAACCTTGGTGCTGCCCTCACACTCCTCCTAATCTTGATCACCAACATAATCTCACATACCAATATTCTCTGCTGCCTAAATACACTTTCCCCGTCACCATTTTACAATCTCCAGTCTCCTTCAAACTGACCCTCCTACACTGGATATATTCCACCTGTGTACTTCTTACTCTACTCTTGTATGCCACCTTATGTTCCTCCCTCATGTTATAGTGCATGTTCACCACAGCCATGTCCATCCTTTTTGCAAAATCCACTACCATCTCACCATCTCCACTCCTTTTAACACCATACTGTACATACCCATCAATTCCCCATCCCCTCTGTTCCCTTCACCAACATGCCCATTGACATCTGCTGCAATAACCAGTCTGTCACCCTTGGGTATAGTCATCACCACGTCATATAAATGACATCACATTTCTCCTTCTCATTCATCGCACAACCAACTTGTATAGCATATGAACTAACACCAGTCATCATTACACCATTAGCTTACAGCTTCAGAAACATCATTCTATCAGACACTTATGTCATCCTCCAAAATCATTCTTGACATACTGTTCCTTCAGCAGAAGCCCTACCCCCTTCCATCACCAGTCCACACCTTGATAGCATAATTGTGACCTCCCTAACATACACCCAGCTGTGATCCCCTTTCATGTGGTCTCTTGCACACACACAATATATCAACTATCCCCTGGCCATCATTTCAGCTAGCCTGGTCCCTATACCACTCATACTGACAACATTAACAATTGTTACTCTCAATGCCACCCTCCTAGCATGTTCCCTCTCTTCCTGCCATATGACTGTTGGACATCCTCCAGTGGATGCCTGTCAGTGCAAAGGCTACTGTGCTACTGAATGACTCAAGTATGTTACAGCAATATTGAGACACTGTCACTGAGTTTTTTCCCATTGCACCCATGTATGCATGGCATCCTACAGATGTTCTGCTGTAACAGGTTGACAGGGATGATTGTGCAGCAAGAGTGTGAATTTAGTGTGCCATACTGACATAGAACAGACATGTATGTGAGGTATTAGCTATGCACATGTCAGTATGAGTAGGTGTATGTGTCCACCTCATGAAAATAGACATGGGATGCAAAATGTCAGTTAAAACAGCTGTACATGTTGTACACATGTGTAATCCTAGTTACTGTGCACCCAAGAGAGTGACATTTCTGCAGCTACTGGTTGTTGCATTGCCCTGACATAGCCATGGTTAGTACAGTAAGCATGATTATCATGACTAAATTGGAGAGGTGTCCAACTGTGTTATGACTTTGTAGCCATGCCCACTACAAACATCTGATTGAACACATACATGGCTGTAAGGACTTAGCAATACCTTACTTTTCATACCTGCCTCCACCAATGTACAGTAATCCTTTTCACTGGACAGCAGCATTACACAAACCACAGACTTGGTCCCTATAGTGGCTGTACAGGGCAAAGTAGGGCCAGGAACTGACCTGGTATTAAGCCAGCTATTGTATGAACAGGCATATAGGGTCACAGGTGGAGTACTGTAAGGCCAACTATGAGTACAAATTGGAGACATCCACCAGGGGCAATCACAATTCAATCTTCTCATATGTCTGCAATCTCGGAGGCAACGTAACAACCCTACCTGTAATGGTGGCTGATGAGATCACATACACATACAACATAGCTACAGGCAACCTGATGCAGATAGGGTTAGGGCAAACATCCACCCCCTGGCTCAGCATCACTATAGGTGGATATGTATTGCATCCACACCCCTCCCCTCATTACCAGTGAGCAGGTACATATTGCCTACTGAAAGGCTACAAATGTAAGTATCCCTGAGATGTCATATCATCCCAGTCTGCATCCTACATGAACTCAGGCATGTGTTCTCAGCTGCATTACACACTGTTGTCACACGAAGCTGCAGCACCATCCACACACTATCCACATGGAAGATGGCCAATGTCATCCATTTAGACAGACCTGAATGAGGATCGACAGATTATGCAAACAACTTGCCCTCACTGCGGGTAATATGACTCATCAGGACCAGGAGTGCAATGCAAGCTGATACTGTGCAGAAACATTACAGGGGTATGCTGTGATTGTGAGTGGTGACTACTCGTATGGTTGTGAGTGTTGGCTACTGGTATTCAAGCTACATGTAGGTACTGGAGATACTGTTGCCAAATGTATGGGTCCTGTGATGTATTTCCCTGTTAGTGTCTACCACATGCAATGTCACATTGCCAGCAGGAGACCTTTTCACCAGCGGAATGCAACCAGATAATGGAAGCCATAATACAGAACCACACAGTACTGTTGGGCCAAAGCCAGTAACATCTGCAGGAGAGTGCCACCTTGTGGGATGACCCTGTCCACAGGGTAAATTAGATGGGCCTGCACACACATACATATGAGCAGGTGCGGCATCATGCCACCAACCTCATACACCATGCCTGCTAAAGGGCTGCTGCCATGGCCAGGGACCTCACAACCACAGGTGGGAGCCCAGCCATGTAGCCCTCACTGACAACTAATGGGGAGCTCCTTGCCAAGCTTGGGCCACCCATCACAGTACAACACCAGGGTACAAAGCCCCACTTGCTGGCGGTAGGTGGCACACACACAATGGACAAGGAGTGTGCAGGTAAGGTCCCAGTGGGGATTAGTAGACTACTGTATGAGACATACTTGATTCTGTACAGTATCTACATGCATGTGTCAGGTCTGATTGCAGTTGTGGATGGGGATTTCCTATGCCCAGAAGTGCAAATCTATGGTGAAGGACAACAAATTGTGTAGTATTGGGTGTTGTACTGTAAATGTGCAGACATGATGCATCCATCCCTTTCCAAGGGCACATGTGAGTCTACTGAAAATACCTCTCTCCTACAACTACATAGGCCACTCTTGTCTGCATATGGGACTGCAACCTGAAGCTGGTGGGTATGGAATTGTTCATTTGTGCTTTGACAATACCCCAGGCATGTAGAGGGCATGCAAGTTACCATGCACACAACTATGACTAATAGCCATATTGCTTTATGTCCAAGTTAACTTGTGGTGGGGTTAATAGTATTGCATCACAGTGGTCAACATATAGGCTTATCTGAAAAGAATATAACATTCCTGTAGCATACCACATAACCTGTCAATGCAAGATGTCTGGACAGACATCAGCAAAATTTGTTGGACAAACAGACTAAGGTAAGGACATGTGTGAAACATTACTGATATACAGTGGATATAAAATGTATACACGCACACATGTTAAGATGCCATTTGTTTCTGAAATATACTGATTGAGAACACAATATTCAGTCCACACCTTTCCCAACCTTTAATGTGACCCATGACATGAACAATTCACTTGTAAAACTAAGCGTCTGGACTCATGCATTGCACCTACAAGCCTGGACAAGTGTGAGGGTAGCAGACATTGTATCAGTATGCTGTTTCAGTCAGGTATGATACCTGATGCTGCCATATTTGTCAGTGCACTCATTATGGCCTACTTGGCAACTATATCACATACATGGGCATTAAGGCAGACAGAGCACTAATAGGATCCAAACATCTGGATGTTCCAGACACATCTGTACATAGAACTGGTATGGCCTGTACAATGGTTTCACATGCTGCATGTGAGGCAGATGCCATTACCACACGATATAAAGTAATGGTATCAGGAGGTGGTCACCTGCCATGTATGATACACACATCAGAATGGTATCAGCCACACAAGATATGACCCACATACATGCACAAATATTCAGATTAGAGCTCCTACCTCTCTATTTATGTCTACTATAGTGTTATGCAGTTATCAGACACACCACAGAGCTTACACAATTTTCCCTCTTCCAAAGGTACTTCTAAGGTGAATGACATCAATATATGTACCTACTCTATCTGATCTAAGAGTAGTCCTATTTAAACTAGATTTATAACAAAGATGGTTCTTTAGGGTCTTATTATTTTGAAAGCTAAACTTAGGTTTGTCTCCTACTATCTCCTTCAACCCATCCAAAGTAGAGAGTATATTCCAGTTCTTATTAATGACATCGCAGACCATATTTATATTACTAGTATATGTCAAATTTATTCTCAAATCATTACAACTCTCATTAGTGATCTGTCGTAGCATTTCACTACTCTCAACAACACTACCTACAAGTGGATCACATACTGTTGCATTGTTGGTAAAGTATGGTTTACACCTACCATGTCTATTTTTCCATGCCTCTTTAATATTCCTGTCTATATCTTTACTTTTATAATCCCTTTCTATAAAATTCAGTTTAAGGGACTCTAGAGTTGAATTCAGCTCTGCATCATCATTATGTAATCTCATCAACCTGACCACATATCCTTTTATTATATTACGTTTGCAATGGTTCAGGTGCATACTTGTATTGTGCAATAGGTTATTCTTTCTAACCGGTTTCCTATACAAACTAGTTTTAACAGTATTGAGCGAGTGATTACTAACAGTCAAATCTAAAAATTCCACCTGTTGTAAACTATAATTGTATGTGAATCTTAGAAAATCAGTGGTAGTATTAAGATAGTGGATAAAATCTCTTAATCTTGTCTCAGTTCCTTGCCATAATAAAAAAAATATCATCCACAAATCTACTATACCACAAGACAGAGTTGGCATAGGTCATATATGAGAGTATAAACTCTGTTTCCCGTTGCACCAATGAAAGTTTGGTGTAGCTGTTGACACAAGTTGTGTCCATCGCCACGCCAACCTTTTGAATGTAGCATTAATCATTGAACATAAAAACATTGTTACTTAAAATAATGTCCAATAGGCTACAAATCAAGTGTATTTTATCACCCTGAACTCCCTTGCTATGCAGTAGTTCACTAATACTATCAATACCCCATTGATTTGGTATGAACATGAACAGGGATACAATGTCCATAGTAACAAAGTAACATTCAGAATAGTCAGGTTTCCATTTCATATGTAATAACTCTAAAAAAGTTTTAGTGTCCCTTAAAACAGTCTCACACTCTTCTAATATGTGATGTAAGCTCTTTTCGACAAAAATGGATAGGGGTTCCATAGCCCAGCCTCTGCCAGAGACTATAGGTTGCATGGGTGGAGTACTAAAACATTTATGAACTTTTGGCAAACCATATACAATTGGTACCACTGGATGTTAAACTGAGAAGTATTCAAAGGGTGGCTCTGATATCATATTAGTTATTAGTAGATCGAAGATCAGAAATGCTATTCTATCCATAGCAGCTTTAACAGTAGCTACTGATATATATAATTTAACTTAAAAGAACATACATTTGTCTGTGATATGCTCCTTATCTAAAATAAATATACCTCCACCCTTGTCAGCGGGTCTAACTTCTATGGAAGTTAATTCTCTCAGTTCTTTCAGTGCATCATATTCTTCTTTAGACATATTGTGGTAGAGTTTATGTTCATCTTCACTATCAAAACTATCCCTGATCTGTTTATCACAGATCTCCACAAAGGTATCAATAATAGCATTGCTGGGTGGAACAAACACACTGGGTTTTTTAAAAATCGATTGAGTAGTATTTGCATTATTAAAAAACACACACAATGTCAATGTCCTGGCAAATAGCCTTAAATCTTTAAGAACATCAGTTATTTGTGCTTTTCTAGCCATTACAAAGCTGAGCCATTTGCTCAATAACAGTCTCTGAGCATCAGTCAATTCATATGTTGAAATGTTAAAAATCAAACCTGTTTGGATCTTTTGCCCCCTCTGTTCCAATCTTCCGTACTTTGCATTATCCTTATTTTTTGATTTCTCATTCGACTCCTGGACATTCCCCTTATCGAATATGGATTATGTTACTACGCACTGATAAAGCGCCTGGTTTGAATAATATAGTCTCTATTAAACCTTTATTGAAAGCAAGACAGTTGAGACACTAGTTTTTAGTTTATGTATGCTGTGGTGTTTTTAAAAATGTTAAGTATGCCTTTAAATAATTTAATTGTTTTTAATTTAAGTAATTAATGTTAATTGGAATACTATTTAATGTGGTTGTTTTAAGTCATTTTTATCTAAGTCTGATGAAGAGGTGAACCCTTGAAATCTCTTACTTACAATAAATTGGATATTCTGCTGTGTTACATCCAGTGCTACGGTGTTTTTTCTCATTTGCTTCTTTTTGCTCTGGTTGTTTTATTGCCTGAGGCTGTATTCTTTGTTTATATTTGTTTAGGTGTGACAGTAGCCCTGGGCAGTATACTGCCATCACCCAGGCTGATGCTGCAGTACTACCAACAGATAATTGACTGCAGCATTGGCTTACGTGTTGTGTGTCATTCACAGGGGATCCAGTATCTCTCCGCTTGCGATAACATGTTTGACAGTCCTCAATGCCTTGCCAGAGGTGTCCTAAATCTGTCACCCTGGGTTTCCAGGTGCAGGGTAAGTGTCTTCCACCCCTATAGTGCCTTATTAGGCAGTGTTCCAAATCAAATTACCACCATAACAGCTAGACATGTATGCAATCTGAGGGTCATGCTGCTCAACAGTAGACATCTAACTGTCAAGATGCAGTCACTCAAAGCACTCCTTAGACTGGAGGACATTGACAGTTGTGCTGCAACAGAGAGGTGGTTCTCAGCAGCAGACAGCAGCCCTTCACTAACAGGCTATGATGCATTCCACAGCTGTTAGCACCAAAAGATGGACCACATCTCCACAGGTGGTGTTGTCTCCGTATCCATAATGGATATGCACAACTCCAGACTAGTATCCCAGCATAATGCTTTGGAGGTACTTCCTGTAAAACTGGCTTTGGAGAATAGTGCAATCCACACCATAGCCTGCTATCAGTTCCCAGCTATGTCTCTAGACTGTCAATGCACATTCCTCACCACCCTGGCATCTATGAAGGTCCATCCCAAGACTGACATAGTAGGAGACTTCAACTCTCCCTCCATCATTTGAGGAAAGTAGTCAAGCACCAGTACACTGGCCCAATGCTTCATGGAATTCATCAGTTCCAGTGGCCTGGACCAGCTCATACTGACCTCCAGTAGAGGATGCAACAACCTTGACCTGTATTAATTACTTACATATGGGACTGTTTCTTGACCACAGATGTCAATCCCTACCTCGTCAAATCCAAACATGATGTATCGACATGGAGCCCAACATCACACCCACACGTCCCACACAGGTAACTACCTTGCAAAACCTCTCCAATGCTGACATTGCAGTCATAAAAACAGGGGTGGATGACTTCACTGTCCCCATGCCAATGGGAAATAGCTGCATGACTGTCGCATCATACACATATGTACTGGACAAACATGTACATGGATGCATGGTACTACCCATAGCCAACAGAACACAGACACTTTCCTCCAAACACTGGAAGCCATTGTGATGGTCCCCTGGCATTTCTAAAGTGCACAACAGAAGGAGGACACTGATGGAGAAAATGGTGGTGTCCCAAGAATGGTGAACCCCCTTATTAGCCTCAAACACAACTTGGGATCCCTCATGGAATCACCTACAGGCAGTTATGAAGGCAACCTTGTAGCAGACACTGACAACAATCACAAGAGCCTTTGATAGTTATATCAACAATCTCCACAGCAATTACCACAAGTGCTGTGAGTTAATTCACAATGCTGATTACTATCCCGACACAACAGATATTGGCCACAGTCTTGCCAACACAGTCAATGCCAGCTTTACCCCTCTCTTCCCCCAAGGGGACAATCACAATGACAGATGAATGCTAGGCACCCAGCATTACTGCACACCAGGTTATACCTGCATTGTCCACAGGCAAGGATACAGCTTCCATGGAAGCCCAGCATATCCATGGCTGTGTCGTACATGACATACAATGAGACCTGACACCAGATCTGTGTGACTTAGTCAGTCACAACCTCACCTCAGGCTTTGTCCTTCCAAAATGGCACACTGCTACAATCATCCCTCTCCATAAAGGGGTAGCATCTACAGACCCTGGGGATTATTGGGCCCTTAGCCTGACAAGTCTGCTATGTACAGGTATGGGTGCATCATCAGGGGCCTGATTGACCAAGATATGGGTGATCTCCTAACTCTGGACCCCACACAGTTTGGCTTTGGGAATGGCAGATCATGCCTGCTCAACCTGGTTGATGTATTTGAGTGAGTCACCAGGGTTGTGTATGACAGTAAGGCACTGCATACAGCCTACCTCAATCTGGCCAAGGCTTCTGATACCATTGCTCAGTCAGGGATTATTGGTAAACCCAGCAAACTAGGCATCAACACCTATAGCAGTTGTTAGTTTGCAAAGTGGTCCACAGACCACAACGTGTGACAGTGGCAAACTCCAAGTCAGACTGGCAAGCAGTGATGAGTGTGGTCCCATGGCGATCAGTCCTGGATAGTGTCCTGTCCAGCATCTACTTCTCAGGAGTCCAGCCCAACACAGAGGAACTCTGGCTGACCAAGTTCACAGAGGACTGCAAGATGGGAGCTATCATGAGCTGAACAAGTGATGTAGACATCCTACAGGAAGGCTTCACTGAGACCAATTATGGAAACCATGGCCAGAAGCTTAACACCACAAAATGCATCATCCCCTTTAGTAAAACACCCAGTTTCCAGAAAGTTCCACACCAATGTGTGCCCAATGAACACTGTAGGCATTATAAGAGATCTGGGGACACAGGTTGACAGCAACTTCTCCTTCAAGCACCACATTGCCACTGTGGTCAGGAAGTCCTTTTATATGGCACATTGCATTACCAAGGGTTTTGCATCCAGGAAGACAGAGATAATGATCTCTGTCTACTATTAGTGGTGAAAGCCAGGGAACCTTGTTGCCTAGGGTTACATAGAGCCTAGGGCCGATATCCTAGTACCTACCTATGAACCTATTCACCCATTAGACCACTCCCCAAGTATTATGGCCTATTTGACATGTACCTCACTTAGACACCTGATAGAAAATAAATAAGGTATTTTTGCAATGTAATCATAGGTTCTTACAAGTCTTATGGTAATTTGCATAGTAAATTAAGCTTTCTCAAACAAATTTAAAAAATGTAACATTCTTTGGTAAAGCAGTCAAAATACTTCTTTAACACACACACACACACACACACACACACACACACACACACACACACACACAGTGCAGGTATAGTTTACATAGTTTTTTGTGTTATATGTCCTGGTCGGTTATGTGGGCAGTACACATAGCTCAGAACTGGTCATTAGAGCGCATTATAGCATTTATTTATACTTAAGATTAATAAATACGCTGATAAGCATTTACTGTATTTGTATTAAGGAGGTGTGTGGTTCTTTTTTAGAATTTTTTTTATTTTTTTAGAAGTTATCATAAGATATATTTCTATTTTTTTTTGAAAAAAAGGGAAGCTGCAAAAAAAAAGTGGCAAAGCAAAAAGGAAGGCAGACCATCCACCTGGTCTAAAAGGAGTCAATTAATATGAAAAATTTTTAAAAAAAAAAATTAAAAAAAATAAAAAGTAATGATTTGATTTGTTTTTATATTTTTTAAAGTAGTTATTTTTTTGTATTTATTTATTTCTTTAAGTATTTGTATTGTTTTTTAATGTTTTTAAATTTATTTAAAATTATAGTGTGTGTTAATTTAATGTGTGTTAATGAAGTAAGTTGATGTATTTTATTATGTGATGAGTTGGCTATTCTGGCGGAAATAAAAAAGTGTTTAGCTTATTTCTTGGGTGTTTCCTGTTACTTCTTGTTCAACAGCTGCATTTTTTGCCTTTTTTTTTTTTATATATATATATATATATATATATATATATATATATATATATATATATATATATATACAGGTCTACTTCAGAATGTCAACCATTCCAAATGCTGGCTTTCATATGGCTGACACCATATTATCAACATTCCAAAAGACCAACATCCTGAAATAGCACCATTTACCTACCTGTAAACACAGTAAGCCCCCCTGCACCCCCTGCTAGTTGAATATTCTAACTCCAAGATCGCACTACAGTGCAGGAAAGGGGAAATCTCCCAGTCCCGCACTGTAGCGAGAACTCCACTATCATTTGTCAGCCTTTCAAACATTTGAAAGTTCGAACAAATGAAAGGCTCCCATATACATATTTATATATATATATATATATATATATATATATATATATATATATATATATTACATTTAAAAATTAGAAATACCAATTATTTTATGTAAGTGTGATATCAACAGTTTATCATATTCTCTCTGAATATCAGAGTTTGACATGGATAGTGTTCCTTGTTGTGAATTGATGGGTGGGATAGTTTCAATGATTTTTCTATTCAAACTAAGAGCTCCAGTCTCCATGAAGGTAGGGAAGGTTAAACTAGCTCTTTGTTTAAAAACTAATACATTTTTGGTGTCTACTATCCGGATTAATATGTTTGCATTTCTTAAATATTGAGTAAATAGAGTTCATATTGTCAATAAGCAGTTTAAACCTATAAAGTGCTATGTTAGTATTTCATCTGGATTTTAGATTATCACTTAATCCTTCACATATCAATAGCTAATACATAACTCAATTAAAATGTGTACCCATTAACCTTAATGGTTTAAACAATGATTGTAAGAGGAGTAATTCAACAACATTTCTTAATCTGTTTCACAAATTATTTTCTTACAAGAGACGCATTGACTACAAGAAGATTTAAGTAGACTTAGCACTAAGTATTTTACTGCATTAAGTAGTTCCCATTACAAACAGAACAATAGAGGGGTTGCTATCTCATTGGATAACTCTTTACCCTTGCCTAAAACATTGAACACATATAATGATGATAAATATAAGATTTGTTTAGTAACAATGGAAATGAAAGGGAAATTATATACTTTTATTAATATTTACTGAATACCTGATAGTGATGTTAAAACAGTTAATCATAAATTAGAACAAATAATACAAGTTTCAAAAGGTAGTATAATTTTGACTGGTGACTTCAACTGTATTTTAGATGATGAAGACTCTAATTCTACTAGAAAATGAAGAATATAAGCCTCAGCTAAAGCTTTAAAAAAATTGTAGGTTCATTTCAGATGAAAGATATTAATGAATTTTCAGATTCCAGTTCTCTTTTCTATACTCATTTCTCTACAGACAGAATACTCAGGCAAGAAATGATAGGATATATATCTCTAATAACCTAATATTTAGATTAAGTAAAGTAAAAGTTGTCACGTGTTTGCTATTGGATCATATTGCCATAACATTTAAACTTATATTAAACACTAATGGCAACATTTCCATTAAAAGGATACCAGCCTACATAACCAACTTACAAGATTTTAAAGAATCTTTTAACAATGAGATTAAGACCTTTATTGAATTCAGTCACACTGAGGACATTTATAAAATGTATGTATGGGATGCTCTAAAAGCTTATTTGTATGGTAAAATAAAAGATTGGTATACTCATAAGAAAAAGGAATGGGACAAAGATTTAATAGATTTACAGGAACAATTTGATAATTTAAAACAATTAGATCAAAAGGGACATAATGTGCTAAAAGAAATAGATGATTTAAAGAAAAAACTATCTAGACATTTGAAATCATAAAACTATGATATATTTGGAGAAGGTTAAATTAATTAATTATTCTATAAATCTGAAATATATGAATAAATTAGCATTAAGAACAACAAATGCTTATTAAATCTAATCACATTAGATAGTTGTATTTTTCTGAAAGTAAGAAAATGGCAACTGAAATTGAGGATTTTTTAAAAAAAATATTTAGAGCTCACTTTAATAAAATCAATCAATATAACCCAGAAATGGATATCTTATGAACAATTAAAAACTTTTTAAATAATATACTACAAACAGGTTGACAGAGGAATAAATGAAAGATGAGCCTATATTGATGTCTGAACTTACAAGTCAAATTAATAAACTAAAACGTAAAAGTTACCTCTCGATGGCATAATATTGGAACTTTATAAATTATTGCATAAAGAAGCTTTTTGTATTTTGCATAACATTGTTTTTAATAGTCAAATATGTATCTATGTAAAAACACCTATGAACCTATCTAAAGTTCCTCCATTCTGGAAATACACACTTATTTTCCCAGTATTAAAGATGGATAAAAATCTAGCTCAGTGTTCCTCTTATAGACCAATTTCACTTTTAAACATTGATTATACAATATTTATGTCTATTTATGCTGCTAGATTGCAACAAATGTTACCATAAATGATTAATAATGATCAAACTAGATTTATATTAAATAGCAACACTTATGATAATATTAAAAGAGTACTAGCTTTAATAGATCTTTTTAACAATAACAAGATGGATAGACAATGTTGATATAAACTGTGCTTTTGACTCAGTTAATTGGAAATATGTATTACTGATTCTACAAGAGTTTATTTTCTCTAATCAGTTTTCACAACTTATAAACTTGCTTTATGAGAACTCATTTGCTACCTACATATCGGAGTCTATTTTGATAACTAAAGGAACAAAACAAGGATGCCCTTTATCTCCGCTATTATTTATTTTAATTGTGGACCCATTTGCAAACTACTTAAGGCCAAGAACCGATATCAAAGTTATACCAATTAAAAATAAATTAAATTCTTAGGTATCATTGTTTGCAGATGACATTATTTTGACTTTAAATGACAATAAAAAATATCTTAAGGCAGTATTTAATGCAATAGAAGCATCCCAGAAGACATCTGGGCTTCCTTTTAATGAAAATAAAACAAAAAATGTACTCATAAATATGAATATTAATAATATGGGAAAAAGAGTTTCTAAATATGTAGTAAAAGATAAAAAAAACTATTTATGAATCATTTTAACAGATAATATTAAGAATACAATTTGAAGAAAATTATTCTAATAGCACTAACTTCTATTAACATTCATGTCATTAAATGGAACAAGTTTAATTTTTCTATGGAAGAGAGATGTTCTCTAATAAAGATGATGATTTTGCCTAAAATCTTGCATATAATACCATCCCTTTTGTTACCTCTTTCTAAAAAAGTATAAAAGAATTCAACTCTCCAATTCTTAAATTTTTGGGTATCAGAATAAATCTAGGTTAGGATTAAACACCATGTCAGAGATTGGTCTATGGGTGGAATTGGTATGCCTGACATATAATTATATTAGTTATCCTCTACTATTAAAACAATTTCCCTATGGTAGAATAATTATTATAATGTTAAGTTGAAAGTCATACCCCCGGATTCAGTAAATCTCCGTGCATGAATAGCTTATTCCTACATGGGAGGGACCATTCCCAAGCAGCACAGCAACCAGGCATGCATATTCATGAAGGATGCTGCTGTGCTGTAATACGGACACAGTTCTGTGTACGAGTGCAGGGGGTGTATCTGAGACCAGTGCTCTCACAATACATATCCCCCTTGCACACCAGAATTGCCGTACAGCAATTTAAATAGAGCGAGATCACTCGTTACACCTCCCAACCCATCAGGATAAGAAATGTGGACAAAGTCATAAGGGGCAATTCTCCCTACAAACCGAGAAAGCTGATAGAGTAACAGTTTTAGCATTAGCATGAATTTTCGGCAGGGTATGAACTATATACTGCACACTCTCTACCCGTCAGAGTAAGAAATTTGGACAAAGCCATAAGGGACAATTGTCCCTACAAACCCAGAAAGTTGACAGAATAACAGGTTTAGCATTACCATGGATATTCTGAAGGGTATGAAGTAAAAAATGCAACAAATACATTTTTTTTCACATGTGCAATAAAGTTTAATCATAGCTGCATGGGTGTGCCCATTGCTTAGCTATGCTTAGCCCAGCTGAAATGGCATGATAAGTTAAATAGCACTAGACATCCAACATGAGCATAAGTGCAATGGTGTAGTGCTTAGAGCATACACCTTGCATGTAGTCATTCATGGTTCGAGCCTCACCAAAATCATTTCCCTTTTGTATGTGTAATCATTACAATTTTAATTTATTTGTAAATTTATGTAGGACGTAACTTACATTTCTCAACCAGAGTAGGGAATTAGGCACAGATGTGAGATGTATGTGTAATAAAGTAGTGAAAACCCATATAAACACAAGTGCCCCATACAGTATAGTCACACAAGAATAAATGTAATTACAGCACATTGGGGATGTCAGGGAAGGTAAACAAATTTATATTATGTAATGAATGATGAATCAATCCCATACAGGTGATAGTCCAATAAAAGAAAACATGAGCAATGCTGACCGGGTGTAAGCATTGTGTACATATGAATGCTAAGCAATGAGTAGCCTAGCTAAGTGGATCTGCCCATTAGTAAGCAGTGCTGAACCTGCCCCTTTAAGCACTGCCAACCTTAGCTAAGCAGATTTGCCCGTAGCTTAGCTTAGCTCAGCATATTCAAAACCGTCCAATCACAGCAAAGGGTGGGAAATCGTCCATACTTAAACCCCACAGGTGGGGATACAGCTCATAACTGGTTGTAGCTCCCCACTGTAGGCAGTATAGCAGGTGTTGGAGAGTGCATGCACTTTCGGGCACAGTGCTGGGGTATACAGGAGTCCAAGGTCATGGTAGGACTCCTGGTAAAAAAAAAACATGACATGAGACTGCTGC
>NC_056734.1:10542806-10572806 GCF_019279795.1 Protopterus annectens
CTCCACCCAAGATTGTGCTAAACAGTCAAGAGGAGAAGGTTAACACCCACACTACACCTCAAGCAACACATAGCCCTTCTAAACCCGCACCACCAACACCCACATATAGCAACACTAAATCCACATATGCAGATCCCCTTAACTGTAACCTGCCCAAGCAACAAAGACCTCTGCAGTTGAAACGCAAACAAACACCAATCACAACCAATGTGTCACATAGTTCACAACACCAGTGTGCCACCCAGCAACAGCCCCTAAGGCAAGACAATGTACCTAACACTTTAGTCATAGGTGACTCTATAGTCTGGCACACTGATGTCCCTCTCACCAGGTTGAATAAGGACAAAATTGCAGTCAGCTGCCTGTCGGGTGCCAGGATCCACCACATAATGCATGCACTCAAGTCACTCCACAACAAGTACAAATATGACTCTGTCATTGTCCATGTTGGAGTGAATGACTTGAGACGTACCTCCCTGGACTACATGAAAAGAGACATGGAAGAGCTCTCGGATCATGTGGCCCAGGCAGGTATGACCCTAGCCCTAAGTAGCATCCTGCCTTCGCCCAGAATGATACCACAATATAAGGATAAAATGATTGACTTCAACAATTGGCTAAGCTTATGGTGTCATTCAAAGGGGATCCAGTATCTGTCTGCCTGGGATGACATGATTGACAGACCACGATGCTTTGCCAGAGATGGTCTGCACCTGTCGCCCCTGGGATTCAGGTTACTGGCTAAGGCTCTTGCCACCCCTATAGTGCCTTTTTTAGGCAAACTTCAAAGGACAAAACAACCACCGTAACAGGTACAAGCATGCAAAATCTGAAGGTAATGCTACTCAATGCTAGAAGTCTAAACCTCAAAATGCACTCTCTCGAGGCACTCCTAAAAATGGAGAACATAGATATCTGTGCAGTAACTGAGACCTGGTTCAAGGCTCCAGAGAGCACCCCTGCAATACCAGGCTACAACTCTTACCACACTTTTCGGCCACCAAACCAGGACCGAAACACTAAAGGTGGAGGAGTGTCAATATTCACCAAGGATATTCACACCACCAGGCTAGTTGGCCAACACAATGTGTCTGAATTTCTCCAAGTGCAACTAACACTAGGTAAGACTGCAATCCAAATTGTAGCTTGCTACAGATCCCCCACCATACCCCAAGATTCTCACTACACCTTTCTAAACATACTGGAAAATATTAAGATAGAACCAAACACCCTAATACTGGGTGATTTTAACTACCCTGCCATTAACTGGGAAAACTACTCATGTCCCAACACCTTTGCGCAATGGTTCTTGGAATTCATAAATTCCAACGTCCTGGATCAACTAATCCATAGTCCCACCAGGGGCTCCAATATCCTAGACTTGGTCATTACCAACATGGGAAATCAATGCTCCATACCTATGGTCACCCCCTCGTTAGTCAGGTCTGACCATAAGCTAATCACCCTTAACATCCACATCCCACCCCCACCCCCCAGTAAAGAAACCACCATAAAAAACTTTTCCAAAGCCAACTTCATGCTACTCAAGTCAGAAGTGACAAACTTCATGACACCCATGCAGACGGGAAATGAAAGTTCAACTGCTGAATCCTACACTAAGGCACTGTACGAGCACATCCACTCATGCATGAATCGTGCCATCCCAAATAGAACCAAAATACTCTCATCCAAAAAAAGGAAGCCAATCTGGTGGTCCCCTGCCATAAACAAACTTTACAACAAAAGGAAGAAACTTTTGCAGAAAAGAGGAAAATCCCAGGATGCTTACTAGCCTCAGTAAGAAACTGAGGTGCCTCATAAAATCCTCCAAAGCTAGTTACGAAAATAAAATTGCCAAAGATTCCAAAGACAACCACAAAGCATTCTATAACTATGTCAAGAATCTAAATGGCAATGCTCAGATCTGCTCTGAGCTAAAACAGAATGGCATTAAATATACTGATCCGAAGGATATTGCCAATATCCTGGCAGATTGATTCAGTGCCAACTTCACCCCCTCTCACCCCCTAAATGGCCCATCTCAATACTGGAAGATTGCCAAATTCCAGTAATAACGGCCACACAGGTACAAAATGCACTCTCTAAAGCCAAGAATACAGCATCCATGGGACCAGATGACATCCCGGGCTGTGTACTACATGAACTACAATATGAACTGGCACCTCACCTAAGTGTCATGTTTAATCATAGCCTCACCTCAGGTTTCATGCCCACTGAGTGGCGCAGAGCTACAGTTATCCCAATCCACAAGGGGGGATCCACCTTGGATCCCGGAAACTACCGTCCTATCAGTCTGACAAGCCTTATCTGCAAGGCCATGGAGTGTATTATCATGGAACTTATAAACAAAGACATTGGCAACCTTCAAACACTGAACCCCACCCAGTTTGGGTTTGTGAAGGGCCGATCTTGTCTCCTGAACCTAATTGACTTCTTTGAATCAGTCTCCAGAGCCATGGACAAGGGTAAGGTGGTCCACACAGCCTATCTAGACCTTGCCAAGGCCTTTGACACCATCCCCCACTCTAGAATCATAGATAACTTATTACATTTCTTTTTCCATGTTCTTTCAAGTGTTTTTTCCTGTTTTTAGATATAGGTAATAATGTGTATTATGTCATTTGTCCTCATGATGTATCTCCTTTTGTCTATATGTGGAGCTTTTCTCCTCGGGCCTCTGCTGAAAATGGAAATATATCCAGTTGGACTAGCCCAGTCAACAAATGTAAAATAAAATAAATAAATAAATAAACTTACTAAGTTGGGCATTAATCCCTATGTCACCCAATGGGTTGCTAAATGGCTTACTGATAGAACCCACACTGTAAAAGTAGCCGACTCCAAATCCAGCTCCAGACAAGTGACAAGTGGAGTACCTCAGGGTTCATTCTTGGGGCCGCTCTTGTTTGGCATCTACTTCTCTGAAGTACAGGTCAACACTAAGGGACTCTGGCTAACAAAGTTTGCAGATGACTGCAAACTGGGAGCCATTATTGAATCCCCAAATGATGTGGATACTCTACAAAAGGGCCTTACAGAAACAGATGCTTGGTGCCAGAGCCATGGGCTCAAGCTCAATGCCAAGAAATGTATTGTTATCCCCTTTGGGAAAAAACATGTATCCATGAATTACCATATAGGTGGCAGTACACTAAACACAGAAAGTGTGATAAGAGACTTAGGGACACAGGTAGACAGTGGTCTCACCTTCGATAACCACATCGCCACAACAGTCAGGAAATCCTTCTATGTGGCACACCTCATCACGAAGGGCTTTTCATCCAGAAAAAAGGAGGTCATTGTCCCACTGTACTCATCCCTCATTAGACCCATTATAGAATACAACGCCCCATTTGGTATGTACCTCTCAAGACATCTGCAACAACTGGAAAGGCCTCAGAAATACCTCACTAAAAGAATCACAGGCCTAAAGCAGATGCCCCACGCTCGCTGACCGCCTTAAAAAACTCCAGCTATACTCTGTCGCATATTGTCTACTCAGAGGAAATCTCTGCTTAACATACAAGGCCATGTCAAACCCAGAGCTGTTGGACATGCTACACTTAAAGAATTCCCAATCCCTCAGAGCTACATGCTCCAGGGATCTAAACCTTGTCATCACAATAAACAAAACATGCTGGAGGGATAGGTTCCTGACCCAGAGACTCCCCAGACTCTGGAATAGATTGCCCATACATGTCAAGCAGAGTGCCTCTTTGGACCTCTTCAAGAGGAACCTTGACGATTGGATGGGAGAAAGGAAATTCACCCCAGGGATCACGTCAGTCGCCCTGCTAGACAGGGGCCCAGGAAAGTAAATAATGTGGGAAGAAATAGCTAGGGAATTGTTATGGCTAGGCTTGTATAGGCCCTAGGGCTGATAGCCTAGTACCAACCTATGAACCAACCTATGAACCTATACAAGGCCAGATCATTCCAACAGGAAAGAGCAGAAGATTTCATTATTTCACACATTTAATTTCCTGACCCAGCAGATAATCACTTGTGAAAAGCATAAACATTAAAACTTGCTAAGCTAGCATTCTGCCAGGGTCAGAGATCAGCCTTGCTTCAAGCCACACTGCAGTTTCAAAACTACTTCACATTTAAACATGAATTCTTACTGTTATATGATTAATAGAATAAAATGCATTACATACTACTTTGCTTTTAAACTAGCATTTCTCGTGTATTCAAATACACATTTTTTCTAACATTTTCCCCCCTATTAATACTTTTTATTCTATTGTGAAGTATGCATAGTGTCATTTCGTCTTCTAGCCTTTTCCACTCAGGATTTTCAGCTAGGTGAGTCATTCAATCTATACTTCAGAGAAAGCGTCATCTGAGATCAATCTTTCAATTTCAATATCTTGGTAGAAAGTTTTAGTAACAGATACATCAACAAAATCTTTGATTAATCATTTCATGCAGGGAATTCCACAGCAAACACATGCTCCTATTAGGAGTATACCCACACAAATGGCAATCAGAATATTCATTAGGATGGAACCCCACCCTCCAAATAGATTCTGGAAAAAGTCCGTCAGTGGGTTTGGGCCTGGTTCAGTCATGGCTGATAATTGCTGAATTACCTCTAGGTGTTTATTTATCTCATGACAATTGTCAGGAGTAAAAGCACAGCATTCTTCTTTGATAAGTGTGCACGTACCACCTCTCGCCGCTAGGGTGAAGTCAAGAGCCATCCGATTTTGTATCACAACAGTTCTCATTGCATTCAGTTCATCAGTCACCAATTCTAGGCCGGAAAAAGTTGCATTACTCATTACTTCGAGAAGTTTCGACAACTTCCTCAGCTCCCAGATCGATTTGAATGCTCCATAGGCTGGGAGTATTCCTGCCCAGGATATAACACTGTCACTCAAGTCCATACGAGTCAATTCGCTTTTGTCTTTTACTGAATTATGGTCTTTCCAACCAGCTTTGATCTTCCCAACTGGATTCACAGGTTTCTTAACTGGACCTTCGGATTTTCGAGCTGTTTCCCTTATGTTTCGTATCTTACCCAAAGGTAATTCTGCAGTATGTCTTATTGCCGGAACCAAGTAACCCAAAAAACAACTGCCGGACCAATTCTCAGGTAACCATTTATATGCCTTTTTCCCACAAATAAAATAACAGTTTTCTACGTTAGTACTAATACGCATCAGCCCTGCATGAAACATTTTCTGATCTATAACTGACAATTGTTTAAACAAAACTGGATTTTTTGAATGTCACTCATAGTTGTTTTCAATGAGTTTAAATACGAGTCATAATTAGTATTGCAAAAAGTATTGCCATTACTATTCTTAATATAACATCGGTAAGATATGGTTATATTGCAATTGCTCCAGCCCACCTGGAGAGTGTCATTTTTATAGAAACATACAACTCCTTTTTGTGTGACAGGTAAAAATAAAGCTATTTTGTCCTGTGATCTCACAGTTCCTGTGTCGAAAAGTAAATTCTCCCAAGTCTCATTTATCCCCAAAGGGACAGTGGACATTACCAGTCCTCCATATGCTGTTGGTATAGCCGTACAAACCCAGCAATTTGAAATGTTCATAGTCTCTGCATACACACGTTTCATGGCCAGGTATGTGTTAAAATTTGGATGCCAGTCTATAGACGTTTCATCACGCCTTCCCACTTTCACTTGTGTGGTTGTGTGTAGGATAAACCACAGCAAGAGGAAAATTGTCACAATTACAGTTAATAAATGTACACACAACAAAATGATTATGCAACATCTCTGGAGTTGATCTAAACTTCTATTCGCTTTGTTTTTGGCCATCTTGGTCTGGTTGTGTATCAGTCACAAAGTTTTTATCAAGTTGAAAGTTCTTTACCTGTTTACAATGCGTCAAATGAACCCAGGACGTCCTCTCGGCCACTCTAACTGCAGTAGGCGTTGCCAACAGAACCTGGTATGGTCCCTCCCACTTTAGACTTGCCCAATTCTTCCTTTTCGTCACTTTCAGCCAGACGTATGTCCCAGGAGCTAAGACTACTTCCACCGGTCTGGTCTGTTCCTTATCTGAAAAAGAGTTAAACTGTAAAACAGATTTATTTGTTAACAGTTTCCTCATATAACTAGCTAATGAACTGTCAGCCTCCTGCTCTGCAGGCATGAGAGCTTTCCACTGAGGCACATAATATGCTCTCCCAAAAATCATTTCAAAGGGAGTCAAACCCTTTACATTTAGAACCGTTCTCATACTCAGCAGTGCTAAAGGCAGGCAGTATATCCAATTCTTTTGGGTCTCTTCTACTAGCTTCCTCAGCTTGTTTTTTAAGGTACCATTGTACCTTTCCACCAGTCCTGCTGACTGTGGGTGGTAAGCACAATGGTTCTTTAAGGAGATACCAAAAAATCTCCCAAGCTGGTGAATCGTCTGATTCACAAAATGCGTGCCATTGTCACTATAAATCCTCTCCGGAATGCCAAATCTAGGGATTACTTTTTTTATCAGGGCTTTGGCCACTGTTGCTGCATCCGGGTTTTGGGTTGGAAAAGCTTCTACCTATTTAGAAAACATGTCTACAATAACTAAACAAAACTTCTTCCCTTCACATTTATTCAGTTCTATGAAATCCATACAAATAGTATGGAACGGGTATGGTGGTATAGGAAAACTTCCTTGCTTGGTTTTAAATGCTCCTTGTGCATGATGCTTGTTACAAGTATGACAAGCTGCACAGAATTTTTTTGTGTAATTTGTGTATCCGTATGTTTGGAATATTCGATTCACTAACTGTACCATCCCCCCTGTTGAGACATGGCACTGCCCATGGCTCAACAAAGCTGCATATCTAAATAAATTAGACAGCAATATCGTTTTTTTTTCTTCTTTGGAAATGTACAGTCCATTGTCAAGAATTGCACCTCGTTTTACCCATTTTTGTTTTTCTGGTTTTGTAGTAAGTGTCTGCATTGTTTTTAACATGTCTAAATCTAAAATATCAGAGGGTTGTAATTCCTCATTTAAAAGTACAGTTTCTGAGTCTGAGGCTGCTTGCTTTGCAGCTGCATCAGCTCGTGCATTGCCTTTTGCAATCTTATCCTGCTGTTTTGTATGAGCTACACATTTACAAATAGCCACTTTGGTAGGTAACTGAATAGATTCTAATAACTCCAAAATAAATTGTGCATGATTAATAGATTTTCCACTGGATGTAATCATTCCTCTATTTTTCCATTGTTGTGCAAATACATGTACTGTAGAAAAAGCATACTGACTGTCAGTATGTATGTTTACACACTTGTTTTTTGCTAAAGTACATGCCCTCGTCAAAGCTATCAATTCTGCTGCTTGCGCAGATAAGTTGTGTGGTAAGGATTGAGCTTCTAAAATTTCAGTGTCTGTAAATACTGCATACCCTACCAGATTCTTCCCTGTAGGACCCCTTTTGCATGAGCCGTACACGTAATATGCCACCTCGGCATTATCCAAGGGCATATCTGTAAGATCTTGTCTAGGTAAAGCTAACTGTTCAATTTCCTACAGGCAGCTGTGTGGTGTGCCTTCCGCAGGAGTTGGAAGTAATGTTGATGGATTCAATGTCGTACATCGTTCAATTGTCATATGAGGTTGGCTCAGCAGTATAGTCATACATGAAAGATGTCTAGCAGGAGAAAGGTATGCCACTTTTTCTTGCAGTAAAATTATTGCAACTGCATGAGGCACTCTCAATGTGAGAGGGTGGAATAACACCACTGAGGCCGAAGCCTGTACTGCCATTGCAGCTGCAACTACTGCTTGTACACAGTGAGGCAAAGATCACGCCACTGGGTCTAACTGTGATGAATAGTAGGCTATGGGGCGTTGCTTGTTCCCATGTTGTTGCGTCAATACTGACGTCATATATCCTTGCTTACAATCTACGGTCTGAAAGAATCGTTTGTGATAATTTGGAAGTCCTAAAACTAATGAAGAAGCTATCAACTGCTTCAACCTGCAGAAAGCCATTTCTGCTTCAGTTGTCCATTGTAAAATATCTTGTGCTGCCATTTGTGTCTTATATATCAAATCAATCAGTGGAGCAGATTCCAAAGCATAATTTGGTATCCAGCTCCGACAAAAATTAGTTGTACCTAAGAAATACATCATTTCTTTCTTGGTTGTTGGTTTGGGTGCTTGCAAAATCGCTGTTTTTCTTTCCTCATCTAGTATTCTACCTTCATTGGATATTACATATCCTAGGTATCTAACTTGTTTTCTCCAAAGTTGTAACTTACTTTTGTTTACTTTGTGTCCTTGTGTTGCCAAAAGTTTCAATAATGCTACATTATCCTCCCTGCACTGTTGCTGGGTGGGGGCTGCTAGCAAGATGTCATCTACATAAAGTAGAATTTGACTACCTCCCGGTGGGGTAAATCCTGCCAGGTTGCTAGCCATTTCTTGTGCAAAAATTGTTGGGCTCTCACAATAACCCTGTGGTAGTCGAGTATATGTATACCTATTACCCTGAAATGTAAATGCAAACCAATATTGACTATCAGGATGTATAGGTATTGAAAAGAAATTATTGCTAATATCTACCACAGAGAAATACTTCTGTTGCGGTTCTAAATCATTTAACAACGTATGTGGGTCTGGCACCATGGGTGCTCTAGGTATTACTGCATTGTTTACAGCTTGTAAATCTTGTACCATCCGCCATTCCCTGTTTGCTTTTTTAACAGGAAATAGGGGTGTATTACATGGTGAATCAGGAGATTCGACCAGTACTCCTTCTTTGAGTAATGCTGCTATTATAGGCTTAATTCCTATTTCTGCATCCTTTCTCAAAGGGTATTGTCTTTTCTGTGGTCTAAAAGCTGACTTTGGGGTAATTGTAACTGGTCCTGCTGTTCGAATAAGTCCTACATCTGACTTGCCTGTTGACCAGAGAGTTGTTGGAATTTCACATAAGGTCTTTTCTTCTTCTTCTAACAAGAATGCTAATCAGCTGTCCTCGCTAGATTGCAAGTGTACAGCTGGATGTGTCTGTGTCAACCAATTCAGTTTTTGTTTTTGTATCCCTTGTTCTGATAATTCTAAATCAGTCTGTTTCTCCCATCTTGTTACTTTTTCTCCTAAATCTGCCCATTTGACACTTTTGTTCTTTGTCAAGCTGACGTGGTAACCGATTTGATCTATACAATGCAAGGAATTCTTGAGGTAACGAACAGCTAACTACACTGTTCCCTTCAGTATCCCAGTACAAAGTACGCAAAACCAATCTAGTTGCATGATTTTTAAACAATTCTTGCTCATATTCTCTATCAGGTCCTGGTGTAGTACAGTAGTATAGAGTACAGTGTAACAAATGCTGTCGATCAGTGTCAAGGGTAAGGCTTTACTGATGGCTACGTTCATCAGTTCCTCGGTTACTGCCCCTGGACCAGTCGTGACTAGGTCCTGGCTGTACCAGTGAAACGTTTCACCCTCACGTCACACTACAAAGGTATCCATTTGTCTCTGTGCCTCCATACCTTGTACAGTTGGAACTACTGCTATGCCACATATCTGCATAAGGTCCCTGCCCAATAGGTTTACTGGACACTTTGCAGAAACAACTATTTTACTTCTCTGGGTCATACCTGAAACAGGGTCAGTTATTGCTATATCATGGGAAAGTGGTTCCCTGTATAGCTGTCCATTTGCGGCTTTTACTAGTATATAATCAGGTGATTCGGAATGTTCTGGTAACTTGGATGGGTGTATCAAAGTCCGTGACACTCCTGAGTCGCACAGGAATTTGACTTCCCTTCCCTCCACCAGAAGTGTAACTTCCGGTTTCATATCCGCTAAGTAGAGCTCTAAGCTCAATAATGCTAAGTCCAAAATTTCACTTTCTTCATCCTGCATATCTATTTGCACTTCCTCTACTCCTTCTATCACATTTACATTTGCTTTTTGTTTCTTACCTTTTCCTGATGATTTCTGACTTTCACTTGACGTATCCTCACTATCATATAGTCAGTCCTCATCTCCTTTATCTTCTGTAATTACCTTTTTGTTTTGCCTACAATCCCTTGCTAGATGCCCTTTTTTCCCGCATTTGAAGCATTCGCCTCTCTTTTTCCTCTCTTCAAAATCTTCTGATCGTTTGTCAGACTGTTTGTTTCCCTGGGCATTCTTCTGGCTGTAATACAAATACTTCAGCTCCGTCTTCAGCAGTGAAGACTTGTGCCTTCTTTTTCTTTTTACTATTAAAATGTCTCTCAGCATGTCTAGCATATTCGAATAAGGCTTGTAGCCTCCCTGTTCGATTATCTATCATATGCTTCGTAATGAAGCTACTAATAGGTGCAATGCAACCCTTCAAAAATGCATTTTTTAATTGTTGTTCATACGGGGAATCATTCGTTTGGTTCTCAGGAACTGACATACCGCTATGATTATTAAAACATTCTAATAATCTAGCATAATATCCATCTATTGTCTCATTTTCCTGTTGTATGCATTGATTAATGCAAGTCTAGTCTGCTCTAGGTTTCCATTTCTCAGAGTTTCGGTCTGTCAGACCTTTCACTCTGTTGTCTAACTCTGCGTCACTATGTGGGAGTGGTCTAAGCTCTGCATTATGAGGATTCCAGGTGCCACAAATCATGTGCCAATCTGGACCTATAATTTGTCTTACCACTTTTTCTACTTCTTCCCCATTCAAGTGGTAGCTTAACCTCATGCCTTGTAAATCTTCTAAAAAATTCGTAAAATTAACTTTCGGATGGGGGATTCCCTCAGTAGCCTTCCGGATGTCCTCCGGTGTCCATGGTCTATATACTAAGAGTGTTGGGTCTTGCCCTTCCTGTCCTGCCTGAGGATTTGGAACTTCTATAAGTGGGCATATTTCTTCCTCACTCTCATCCTGTAGATTTCTCTCTATTTGGTATGATTCTGTGTCCCTATGTGTTTTGCGTGTGTGGGACCTAGTCTCAATAGGATCTCTAACAAATGGTTGTGATCTTACTGAAACTTCAGGATAACGTGGAGGTGGACCAGCCTGTCCACTCGCTTCATATCCTGAAAAGGGTAAGGGAGGGGGTAAGGGAGGAGGAGGAGGAGCTGTCGCTATTACCAAGTTATTATCCTCTTTGTCTAAAAATAATGTTTTTGAATTTTTAAGCTTCTGTTCTCTACGATTTGCTTCCTCAATCCACCTGTGTGCTTGTGGAATGCCTAGTTGGCGTTGCTTTTTTGCCTGACCTCCTGCATCAGATTTAAGCTGTTTAAGGAGTTTAACTAGTGAAGGTTTATCTAGTTTACCATCAGATTCATATTTATTAACCCATTTCGTATAATACCTAACGTTATCAGAACATCGTAATTGCATGTATTTTGCATCTTCGGTTAGGGGCAGATCTCGCGAGGTTTTAGTGCACCGATTACCCATGTCAAAGAAAATGTTACATAACCCTTTTTTATCACGTGATATTAAGTTCTTAGTTCCTGTTTACAGTTTATCTAGAATGACTGTCTACCTTATTCTGTTACCCTGATCTATGACCAAATATACAGTACTTCTTTTTGTCCCTGATCTGCAAAACAAATCTTGACAACAATATACTGTAACCTAGTCTCTGATCTAAAACAGAAAAAAGGCAAATTCTTCCTACCTGAGCCTCCGGTATTGAAAATACCGCTTTTCGGCCACAGATCAGAAAGTGGCCAGCCTCTTTACACACGACAATTCAGTCAGAGGTCTTTTCACTGAAGAAGAACCATTTCGGGAACTTCTCCTGCGCAGTATTCGACCACCAATACGCTCTGATCTGCAGCTTACCAAGGGAATTCCAGTCCGAAGGACCAAACTGTTAAATAAAATTAAGAATTCAATACACAAGAGGTTCAGATTCAAAAGTTTACTAGTGTACACCAGGAGGCAAAAAACGTACAAGTACAGAATTTTGTCTGACATGAAACAGGAAGCACACAATTTTATATAGGTTTAACATTTAGCTATGCCCACCTTACTGACGTGATATGTCACAGGGCATCTACATCACTTTAGCTTACAATTCTTCATTCATTAAGTCTGCTGATGCTGTACAAATAAAAAAACTTTTCCTTTAGATACAATACGGCCTTGCTATCCAGCTGGTCAGTCATAATGTCTTTCTGTAAAGTTACTTATTCAAGGTTTCATATCAGTTCGAATACAATAGCAGCTTCAGTCTTTTAATGCATGTCTTTGTTCTGTTACACTTTCTCACACAGCTGCGTGCGATCTAAGTAACACATATACAAGGCCAGATCATTCCAACAGGAAAGAGCAGAAGATTTCATTATTTCACACATTTAATTTCCTATAATAATCACTTGTGAAAAGCATAAACATTAAAACTTGCTAAGCTAGCATTCTGCCAGGGTCAGAGATCAGCCTTGCTTCAAGCCACACTGCAGTTTCAAAACTACTTCACATTTAAACATGAATTCTTACTGTTATATGATTAATAGAATAAAATGCATTACATACTACTTTGCTTTTAAACTAGCATTTCTCATGTATTCAAATACACATTTTTCTAACATATATATATATATATATATATATATATATATATATGTATACATATACATATAAATAAATATATATATATATATATATATATATATATATATATGTGTATGGAGATGCATATACGTGGACAAATATATACACAATACATTATAAGAGAGAGAGAGAGAGAGATACATCCACATTCATATCCACATATATGCATACATGCATGTGTATATATATATATATATATATATATATATATATATATATATATATATATATATATATATATATATATAATAAAGGTTAATAAATTATATATATATATATATATATATATATATATATATATATATATATATATATAATATATGACAGCTACAAAGACATGCAATCAGAAGGTCATACTGCTGCACACTGGAATTCTAAATCTGGAAATTTACTCACTGGAAGTATTCCTTAAAATGTGGAATAATGACATCTGTGCTGTAACAGAGACCAGGTTAAAAGCAGCAGGAAGAACCCCTGCAGTACCAGCCTATAATTAATTCCACAACAGTTTGGCTGCAGAACGTGGACTGAAGCTCCAAAGGTGGTGGCATTTTCATATTCATAAAGGATGCCCACACCTCCATAGTGGTAGACCAACATTATGCATTACAGATACTGCAGGCATAGCTGACATTGGATAAGACAGTGGTTCAGGTCGTAGCCTGCTACAGGTCCCCATACATGTCTCAAGACTTACACTCCATGTCCATAAACACCCTAGAGAATATTAGTGTCCAACTTAACACTATCATACTGGTTGACTTCAAATACCTTTCCATTAAGTGGGAAAGCTACTCATGTACCGATGCACATGCTAATCACATCGACCTGGTCCTTCCTAACATGGGCAACTGTAGCTCTACATCAATAGTCAACACCTCCCTTGTTATATCTGAACACAAATTAATCACCTTTGGAAATCCACAGCCATCCTACCCCCACTGCACAGGTAACCACCTTGAAAAGCCTTTCCAAAGCTAACTATGGCCTCATAAAATCAGAGATGGCTAACCTCACGGCAGCCATACAAATAGAGACTAGTTGCATGACAGCTGAATCAAACAGCAATGCACTATGACCAAGTACACAGATGCATGGATCCTTATCCAATATAACCCAGACCCTCACCTCCAAAAAAAGGAAACTGATCTGGTGCTCTCCTGCCATAAAGAAACTGTTCAACAGAAGGAGGGAACTGATATGGATTAAGGTAAAGTCCCAAAACAGGAAATAAACCCTTATCAACCTCAATAAATAGTTGAGATCCCTCATCAAATACTACAAAGTTAGCTGTGAGAACAGAATTGAAGCACATAGTAAAGACAACCACAAGGTCTCATACAGTTATGTAAAGAATCTCCAGGGCAATACCAAGAATTGTTCTGAGCTACTAGACAATGGTACCTCCCAGACTGAGACAACAAATAATGCCAATATACTGGCTGGCATCTTGAGTGCAAACATTACCCCTCACCCCCCCCCCATAACATCAATCACAATACCAGTACACCACCAGCCACTCAGTTTTACTGCAGCACAAGTTAAAACATCACTTTCCCAGGCCAAGAATACAGCTTCTATGGGACCTGAGAATATCCCTGGCTGTGTTCTACGTGAACTACAGAGTGACATGGCATCTTACCTGTGTGTTCTGTTCAAGCACAGCCTCACCTCAGGCTTTGTCCCTACTGAATTGTACACTGCTACAGTCACCCCTCTCCACAAATGAGGTGTAACTACAGACCCTGGGAAATACCGCCCCAACTGCCTGACAAGTCTGTTATGCAAAGCTATGGAATGCATCATCATGCACCTAATAAACAGGGATATGGGAATCTTCAGACTCAGGATCCCACACAGTTTCCATTTTTGATGGGTAGGTCATACCTGCTCATTCAACCTGGTCAACTTCTTGCCGTCAGTCACCTAAGCTGTGGATGAAGGCAAGGTGACACATACAGCCTACATTGATCTGGCCAAAGCCTTTGATAACATTCCCCACTCACTAAGCTCGATATCAACCCCTATATCACTAGGTGGGAGCAGAGGCACAAACACAGGGGTAGATTGGACATACTGCTGTCAAACATTGAGACAGTTGCAGATGTCTCTAGGGTTGTTCTAACATCCTTTATGAGGAATATGACATTGCTAATACCAATAGATGTGATTATTTACTGACTGCATTCCCCAGAGTCCACAACTGATATAGCAAGGACACCAACTGTCTGATGAGCACACAAGACATAACAGGCAGACATGTGGCCACTCTGTGGACAGTTTGCCAATGGAGAGGTATGTCAGAGACATATCACTGTGATCGTGACGTCACACACTAAATGCATGTCCACACAAACCCTGTCAATCTATCAATCCACCATGTGTATAACAGCACTGATGACATAGAATATGTTCACAAATCTGGGGATATGCCCCCTATGTTGGTTGGCTGTCTCCACATGTCCTGTCCTGTGATGTATTGCCACCCACTGTATGTGAATCTGTTGGTCACTACCTCTGTAATGTCCCTCACACAGGCAAGGAAATGGTGCAAGGCCCACATTTAGGAATGTCCCATATGTTGAAACTAGCAGCAGTGTCCAGGCCCTAAGCACAATACAATGTGGCCACCTACATAGTGGGATTGTCGTAGCAATACCTGACATCTGCACATCTGTACAAATGACAGACAGAAATTAGATAACCAACAGGTTATGCATTAGGATGAATGTTTTGAAAGATGCATGTCTGAAACTGAAAGGTATGCCATTACTACATGACAGCAGTCCTCAATAACATGTCCAAAAAACATAGTAGTCTACAGTTAATATCAACATATGAGATCAATATCCAATAGGAGATACATGTAAACATACAGCTCAAACACCAAGAACAAGATACTCAGTACTCAGAGTCCAGCTTTGCATGCAGGGGGTATAATTCCAGTACTATCATCTGCAATCTACTCTTACTTGAAAAAGCACTGTTAAAAGTACTAATGTAATGACACCATATGTGTTAAGCTATTTCTGTCAACCAGTGCACTGTAGCTGGTGGAACATGCAAGTGTGACTGCATATAACCTGGGATACTACCCATGTATGAAACAAAGAGAAAATATTGTGGTACTACCCATGTTTACCCAGGTGTCCCATACAGTATCCTCACACCCCTTGCTACTGTAATGACAGCACATAGAAGCATATTATGTACAGGAAATTAAATACACTTATTAAAGATGTCATTACGCTGCTATATTATCAGAGTGAATTGTGATCACTGGTTACCAGGGGTAAGCTATGCTTAGCAGGTGCAAAGTCTACATGATGTAAGCCCCTTTTCATTTAACCATATGTTAGCAATCGTTACCATCACTCAAACCCATGCAAACACTCTCAAAGATGCTCAAAACTGCCTTAACCACTCTATATCCAACAGTTCTTGTTCTGCCTAGAAACAAAATAAACAGCCCTTGCAGGTCTTGAACCCAGGACCCTCCACACCATAGCCTATGCAATTTACCTGTATGTCACCTCAGCTGTATTATTTGAGGATGTTTTCTCACACATACTCTTCTTTACAGCCATTTTACAATAGGGAATAGACAAGTGTGCAATTAGGAAGGATTGGTATCTATATATATATATATATATATATATATATATATATATATATATATATATATATATATATCTGAATAGAAACATACATAGAGAGAGTGAAATATGTAGGGATATCCATATATGTGTACAACAGTATATAGATATATTACCAATAAGTAAAGGTATATATATATATATATATATATATCTATATGTATATATATATATATATATATATATATATATATATATATATATATATATATATATATATATATATATATATATATATATATATATATATATATATATATATATATATATATATATATACACATGTACACACACACACACACACATATATATATATATATATATATATATGTGTGTGTGTATATATATATATATATAACTATATATACACATATATATATATATATATATATATATATATATATATATATATATATATATATATATGTGTGTGTGTGTGTGTGTGTGTGTGTGTGTGTATGCATACATGTCCCAAAATGCTCATACAAATATATGCTGCTGATAGACCACCCACAACTGGGGCTACATGCACAGTTGAATACAAAAGCAGCCATGACACCCACGTCTGCCCCCCCAACAGTCCAAATAAATAAGTGAACAGTACACTGCTATGGAATCACGATAGGCCATACACAATGGCCAGACATACAACAACCTCTTAGCAAAACAAATAAAATGCCTGAGCATAGCAAAGAAAAATATAACCAGCCAGTAATTCACCCATGTTTATTATTCTCTGATGTCTTGGCCAAAGCTTTCAAGGAGTAAACATTTTCATAAATACATGCCTTAATCACAAGAAACAATAAACAACTAATTACATAACTGAATACACAGCCTCCAATTACACTTGTCATTTAACACTCTACAGGATAAAGTATCACAGTTAATATTAATAGATTGAATCTGTACATAACAATTGTCCTTTTTTGAATGTTTCATCACATTGAGGAACAGACATTTTCAGAAACAGTACCTTGAGACCCACTACTGTCCCCATGATGTGATTTATTCAAATGTATAGCTATAGAACTGACATATTTCTTATCAGTAATATGTCTAATATGTTCTAATAGCCTAGGTTTAAAACATGTGTTACTGTCCCCACATAAAATATGTTACAAGGCCATCTAAGAGCATTTTCTGTACACCTGCCTCTTGAATGCACAGACTTCAACATGTTTCCCAGCCATTCCCCTCAGCAGAAATTACAGCACTAAATAATGATGGACCAGTGTACCTATCCACCTACTATTGTATGACATCTGGACAAAGCCTGACATAATTGGTGGACAGAAGCCCAAATACATGTCCATGCATGAAATATTGCTGTTGTACACTGAGAAAGTTGCTGGTGTTATACGGTTTGTTGTAACATATCTTTTCTGAGGGATATAAAGTCCAAAAAACAAATGAATGTTACCATCTACATAATGCAATCACCAGAGTATGCTACTGATTTGCCAAGCACAACACCTGTCTGGGGAACAGCCCATACATAACAAGCTAACCTGTGGCCATTATGTGGATGGCCCTACAGTTGAGAGCTATGCAGAGACAGAACTTTGTCAGACTGAAACCCATGCAGAAGTAGCATGTGCAGAGAATCCATGTTAAACTAGCAGTATTCCAAACATATAACAGCAATACTCACATTCTGCTCCTTGTAAAGCTAAGACATCTATAGAGGGTGTGTGCATAGTAGAGTACTGTTGCAGACGTGTGTTGAACTGCATGTGATATATTGAATTAATAACATTCAACTGTACAGTGTTTTTCTGGAAAATAGCCACATTTGTGTCTGATATCTGTAGTCACATACGCGTATACCTGTGTTATGTCAGCCAAACCATTGGCAGGTCTGTGAGCAATGGCTTTCTAACATAATAGCCTACTTATGACTGTTGGATATCTTCCAAGTTATCACAGTGATGTCAAAACGTAGTGTGCAATCAATGTACTAATGTATGGTGAAGTTATATTAATACAGTATCAAAATTGATGTCCCCTTTGACACCAGTTTATGTGTGCCACTGTCCAGACGTACTGCTGTAACAGGTTGAGAAGTATGATTGAGCGGCAAGACTGTAACTACAGTGTGCCATACTAACATACAACAGAAATGTATACCAGGTATCCCCTGAGCACATGTATGTATGCTTATGTTCAGCTGGAAGGCACAAAACTAAATCACATGGGTTTCAAGCATTCAGGTACATAGGTTGGGCATGTTGCACATGTGTGTAATATCAGTGTTGGTGCATACAACAGACAGGAATGTGTAAAGTTACTGGTTGTTGCAGTGCCCTGACACTGATATGGGTACCAGAGTAGGCATGCTATTCAGCTATTAATCAGAGAAGTGTCCACCTGTGTTATGACCCTCTGTCCATGCCTACCACTACCAGCTATATTCACACCTATATACAGTGGATATCACAAGTGTACACACCCCTGTTAGACTGCCAGGTATTTGTGTTGTATGACAATTAGACCACAGAAGATCATTTCATAATGTTTCTCATCTTAATGTGACCCCTAACCTGTACAATTCCATTGAAATACAATCAAAGGTGTTTCTAGGAAAGTGAGCAACTATTGCCAAGTGAAGATGTGCCATGATGTTAGAGTCCAGACCAAGATGGATGAATGCTGTAACCATCTCAAGAGGTGCATACACAATATATCAGTTTAAAGGTGTGCACACTCATTCAACTGGCTTATTGTACTGAATATTATTTCCATGTTTTCACAGACCTGATTGTTATGTTTTCAATTGAACTGTACAGGCTATAGGTCACACTACAGGTGGGAATTGTTATGGAATTAGTTATTGTGGTGTCATGCTCCAATTGCACAAATTCCAGGCAGTGTATCAGGGGTGTGTAACCTTTATATCTACTGTAGCTGTATGAACACAGCTGTACCTGACCTGTATATCCAGTATCCACCAAGGTAGTGTCATCCACTTTGGCATTAGAACTCCTGCCTATTTAGGTATTCCTACTATAGTGCTACATAGTTATCAAACACGCTCCACAGACCTTATACATTTCTACCTCTTCCAAAGGTACTTCTGAGGTGGATGACATCAACAGGTCTACTAAATTGGAGTGAAGGGAAGTGTAAAGCATAGTACACAGGTCAAAAATGGTATGAGCCAGAAAGTACATGATTCACACACACAACATACACACACTTGCCAGTACTGGGATTAGAACTCCTGCCTATCTAGGTATATCTACTATACAGTGTGCCCCCAATCTAAGCCCCTAAGGCTAACCACCTTGCACAATACAGTGATCATGGGTAACTCAATACTGTGGCACAAACATCCCACTCACTAAGTTGAATATGGAGCAGGTAACAGCCAAATATCAATCACATGCCAGCATCTAACATATGACACAGCCAGTCATGTCACTCCATATCAACTATGGGTATCACTCCGTATCCATGTGGGTGTGAGTGACTTAGGACACACCTCTCTGGACTACATGACAGGAGAAATGGTTGACCTCTCTGATTATGCAGTACAGGCAGGTGTGATAGTAGCCCTGGGCAGTGTACCGCTGTCACTCAGAATGATGCAGTGGTACTATCAACAGATGGTTGACTGCAACATTGGCTTATGTGTTATGTGTCATTCTCAGGGGATCCAGAACCTCTCTGCTTGGGATGGCATGATTGACAGAACCCAATGACTTGCCATGGATGTCCTACATCTGTCACTGCTGGGTTGTCAGGTACTGGCTAAGTGTCTTGCCACCCCTATGGTGCCTTATTAGGCAGTGTTCCTAATGTTATTGCCACCATAACAGCTACACATGTATGCAATCTGAGGGTCATGCTGTTCAACAGTGGACATCTAACTGTCAGGATGCAGTCACTCATAGCAGTCGTTGGAATGGAGGACACATGCCTGCTGTAATGGAGAGGTGGTTCACAGCAGCAGACAGCAGACCTGCAGTATCAGGCTATGACGCATTCCACAGCTATCAGCCTCAAAACATGGACCACACCACACCTCTACAGGTGGTGTTGCCTCCATATTCATTATGGATAGGAACACATCCAGACTAGTATCCCATCATAATGCATTGGAGATACTTCTGGTACAACTGCCTTGGGCTAATAGTGCAATCCAGACCATAGCCTGCCATGGCCCAACACTTCTAGGATTAATTTCCATTGCCCTAGACCAGCTCATACTGACCCCTGGTAGAGGATGCAACAACCTTGACCTGTGTTCACCACTTACATATGGGACCGTTGCTCATTACCAGATATCAATCCCTGCATGGTGAGATTCACACAGGCTGTAAACAACATGGAACTCAGCATGTCAGTCACACCCCCCACAAAGATAACCAAGTGTCAAAACCTCTCCAAAGCTGACTTTGCAGCCATGAAAACAGGGATTTATGTCTTCACTGCACCCATGGCAATGGGACATAACTGCAAGTCTGTGGAATCATACACATAGGCACTGGACAAATGGGTACATGAATGCATGGTACTAGCCAGAGCCAACAGAACCCAAACACTGTCCTCCAAACACTGGGTGACAATGTGATGGTCCCCTGCCATTACTAAAGTGTACATCAGAAGGAGGACACTATTGCAGGGAAAGGTGGTGTCTCATTACTAAAGAAACACCAAGCAACACACCAAAAGATACAACCGGCACAATAAAGGTTTTGTTTTTTTTTTGTTTTGTTTTTTAATGTGTGTCGTTTCTTATTATTAACATCTTATTTTAAGTGTGTTTAAATGAACACTACCTACCTTTATGATAACATTCCATCTATTACATTTTTTTTTAAGCTATGGCTTTTTTGATTAGCTTTAGTTTTTAGTTTTTTTAATGTTTAATATAAAAAAGTAATGTTATGTAAAAGCACATTTGGGTTACATATTATATTGATGATGAAGTCTCCGTTGTAAGGAGATGAAAGCGCTTCGATCCAGGCTACTGTGTTATGGACTTTGTTTTTTCTAATGAGTGATTTTCTGGATTAAAGTTATTTGGTACCCATCGTGGTGGCCTGCCTGCTTTACTAATAGAAGGATAACCTTTATTGTGCCGGAGACTTTTTCGTTTGTATCTGTTGGTGTCTCATTACTGTTCAACTCCCTTATTAGCCTCAAACACAGCTTTGCATCCCTCATGGAATCCCTGACAGGTATCTATGGCAGCAGAGATGCAGCAGACACAGACGACAGTCACAACAGCCTTTTATAGTTACATCAACTACCTCCACAGCAATAAACACAAGTGCTGTGAGTTACTGCACAAAGTTAATACCTATCCTGAGACAACAGATATTGGGCACAGTCTTGGCAACACATTCAATGCCCGCTTTACCCCTCACTCCCCCCACAAATGAAGTGCTGAGTGAATGTGTTCTCACATGGTGTATCCCATTTCCATTCTAGGCATCTGTGTGTAACCAGCATGTGGCCCTGCAGCAAGGCCACAGGGTATGGCAATGTGGTGACACATCCACCACGTCATAGGCAGGGTACAGTATGTGCATGGTAATCCCTGGTCTATAACACAGTGATTGCATATGACTCACAGATTATAGGGCTGAGGGTTGTACATAGGTATATGTTGATGTACATCTGTTGTAGAATGGAGAATGGTACATGTTCACGTTTGGACACACCTCTGATTGCTAATAACCACAGCCACAGTGGATATTCATCAACCAAACACACTGGGATTACTATTCACACACACACACACACACACACACACACACACACACACACACACACACACACACACACACACACACACACACACACATGCCAGTACTGAGATCCATAGGTTCATTGCTTCATAGGTGTGTAGTAGGTGAATGGGCCTGAAGGCTCTACAAGGCTAGCCCAAGGGAATACCCTGGCATCAGGCCACATGACAATAGTCCCCAGTGAAGCTCAGGAATATAGTCACTGGAGTGGTCCCTAGGGGTGGGTATTGTATTCCCCATCCATTCATCCAGATTTCTATTGTGGCTGGCCAGTGATGTGCACTGCTTCCCATGTATGTGATCTATATTCCACAACATGGACAGTGTCTGGGTTGTGCACATATCCCACATGCATGTTTATGACATGTGGAAGTGTGCTTGAGGTCTCTGGGGCATGTTGTGTGGACAGATTGGTATCTTCTGATGTAGCATTCCTGACCTCATTTGGTGAGACCTGGCTATGTAACTGAGGTAGTGATTACACCTACATTGACAGTATGATATGAATATTCAGTAGAGTTAGTGGTGTCTCTCCATACAGGGCATGTGCATAAGACATGGTATTCCTTTTGTGGAGTACATTTGCAGACTCTACAGTTGTTGCAGGTGTCCAGTGGGAAAGATGGAAAAAGGGCCACTGTACACATTGATTGGGATACAGAGGGGATGAAACAGGGTGCCATGTCATTTTACTTGCTGGATAACACACACTCAGTCAGGAGATGTAACACATCAAAGTACTTTCTAATGTCAGTGGCACTGTTGTGGTCAACAGGCATGTAGTCCACTGCAATCACACCATAGGTACTATCTGTAAGGCAATATGCAGGGGAACTACCGATATAATGGTTGTTGCCTAGCTAAGTGTGTTTGTGTATGATACATGGGTGGAGAGTGGTCTCTGAGTATTAGAAGGGTTGCCTATATTGTTTACTAATCCATACTGTCATGTAGTCATTGCACATGGCACTAGACATTTAGGGCTGTGGATTGTCTTCACCAATGTCTATGGTGCTTGACAATTGTTAGCCTTGTAATGTGGACATTGTGACATATACTAGGTCTTCAACATAATAATTTAGCAAAACCCACCCCCAATGGATCCTGTTATTACACAACCACACCGACCCCCACACAGGTTACTGGTGACACGCACACACACACACACTTCACAGTACTGCATTTCAAACTGCTACCTAACTATGTATTGCTACTACAGTGTACCTCATTTATCACATGCACCACGGAGATTATAGGATGGATGTTGTCCCAAGGTAATTCTAAGGTGAGGAACATCACCAGCCCTTGTAAACACTGACATTGGGTGATGTAGTGGGTGACAGATTCCAAAAAATATTTTACCCTACAAACACATTTACTTTTGCCAGGGGTGAGGTTCAAACCTCTATCTAACTACTTTTTTGGACCATTATGGTTATGCATTTACCACATGCGCCACTGACCTTATATAGTTTAGTGTTGCCAACAGGTAATTCTAAGGTGGGTGATATCTGCAGGACTGCTAAAGTCAGGCACTGAGATGTGTACTGGGTGTAAATGGGGCCAACATCTTTGTGGTATGGACATACATATGTACACATACAAACACTTGCCCAAGGATGAGATTCAAACCCCTAGCTATGTAGTTATTGCTACTACATTGTTCCGCATGTATTGCATGCTCCATGGAGCTTAATGGGTGTAAATGGGGCCAACATCTTTGTGGTATGGACATACATATGTACACATACAAACACTTGCCCAAGGATGAGATTCAAACCCCTACCTATGTAGTTATTGCTACTACATTGTTCCGCATGTATTGCATGCTCCATGGAGCTTACATGTTGGAGAGCTGGTCAAAGGTATCTTTATAGGTGAGTGACATCAGCAGCAGTGCTAATGAAGGGGTAAGCGAAGGGTTGTAAGTGTGAATGACCACAAACTCAGGTCTCTACAAGGATACACACACTCTCTTACACAAACACTCACATTTATACAATTGCCAGGATCAGGATTGGAAGTCCTACCTAACTAGTTTGCTACACTACAATATTATGCAGTTATCACAAGCAACACAGAGCTTATATGTTGGAGAGTTGTCCAAAAGTATCTTTGAAGGTGAGTGACATCAGCAGCAGTGCTAAAGGAGGGGTAAGGGAGGGGTTGTAAGTGTGAATGACCACAAAATCAGGTATCTACAAGGATACACGCACTCTCTTACACAAACATTCACACAGTTGCCAGGATCAGGATGGGAACTCCTACCTAACTAGTTTGCTACACTATAGTACTATGCAGTTATCACAAGCACCACGGAGTTTATATGTTGGAGAGTTGTCCAAAGGTATCTTTAAAGGTGAGTGACATCAGCAGCAGTGCTAAAGGAGGGGTAAAGGAAATGTTGTAAGTGTGAATGACCACAAAATCAAATCTCTACAAGGAAGCACGCACTCTCCTACACAAACGCTCACATTTACACAGTTGCCAGGATCAGGATTGAAACTCCTACCTAACTAGTTTGCTACAATTTAGTACTACGTAGTTATCAAAAGTGCCACGGAGCTTATATGCTGGAGAGTTGTCCAAAGGTATCTTTGAAGGTGAGTGACATCAGCAGCAGTGCTGAAGGAGGGGTAAGGGAGGTTTAGTGAGTGTGAATGGCCTCAACCATATTCATCTAGAAACATACACGCACACACTCACATACAACTTTACATTTGACAGAACTGAGATTTCAACTACTACATGGAACCTATTTGTACTGTAATGTTACACCGTTATCACAAGCACCACTGACACTATAGGGCTGAGGGATAACCAAAAGTATTTCTACAATGAATGACATCAGCACATCATGTGATACAAGGCCAATGGGATGTGTAGTGGGTGGGACAGACCTCATAATGGGATTTTCTCTGTTGCTGTCTGTCTTTCTCGTCCCTACATATCTGTGTGTGCATGTTTGACATATTATATTATATTATGTTGGCCTTAGATATGTGCATGTATTCCTATCCAATGTGTGTGTGTGAAGAATTTGGTGTGTGTGCACAGACAGCTGTGAATAACCGATATCTGTAGTCCACTGTGTTGTGAGACATGGGCTTCATTTCTCTATGTGTAGGAGCATGCCCAGTATGGCCTTCTATATTGAGTGTGTGCATCCATTCCAGGGATTGTTAGACACCAGTTCAGGGTTTTGTGTACTACAGCTACACCTAGCAAACTGTTTCTAAAGGATATCTGTAGATAGGTTGCCAATATGGAGACACAATGGGCTTAACATACAGGGGATACTGTAATTATTGCTGTCTGTGCTGCTTGTGTGACATGTTTGGCTGTAACATAGATATTCTGACATATGTACTGTTTTACACTGTGATATGTCATGTCATCAACTACTGACAGTTATCATTCTTTGCTCACAGTTATTTACTGGGAAATGCAAGATGAATGAAGCTGAGACCAATATTCTGAGGTATATAGACTACACATTCTGGCACATACCTGCCATTGTGGAGGGGTAGCTACAGACAGTAGACTGCTGGTTCTGTGTAAATTGTGTAGCACCTTGTTAGTATGCTGGCTGGGGTTCCCCTCCTTGTGCTTTTCTCAACTTCATGGAATGGCCATATCCTGCTGGGGCCATACCTCTCAGCTGTACAGATACACCCAGATTATCCAGAGTCAGAACTCATATATCTGGTCAGTTTACCTTCACATTGTGGTTTACAAGCAGTTTTGTGGCTATGCATTCATGGGTTTGAAGTCGGGAGTAGTATGGGCAGATATTAGAGTTTCAGACGTCACACACTCCATGACATCAATACGTGTACAGCCCCCCCCATCTGTTATTCTCTCCTCCACCTAACATTATTTACACAATATCTCGGAGGTATCCATATAGTTGGATCTTTATCCGAGTAGTATTTATGGCATGATCCACAGTCCTTGCAGTAGGACAATGGGAGGGATGCTACTGGCATTTGTCAACATGGCCTTGCATTTGTATTCTATTTACTGTGTTAGATTGTTAGTTAGGACCCCCTGACATTCCATACATTGGCACTATGGGTGAGGCATGGGCCTTTGCCAGAGGACTGTAGGCCATTTGAGAATGCTGCAGGCCATCTGTTACTGCATTTCTACATGGGATTGTGGGGGGGTGCACACCTGCAGACTTTAACATTTGAAATGACTGTACTGGTACTTTGGTTACTCTGTTGGCTTCCATTTCATATTGTATTGTGACCTATTATGCAGACAGAAGGCATATCAGTAGAGTACACATGTTAGATCTTAATGACATATATTTCATTTTCAGACTTCTTACCCTTCAGAACTGGAATGCAACTGCCAGACCTGTTGTAGTATGTCTGTGTAGGTCTGGTGGGGGGCTGTTCACCATTGCCATCATTTGGGGCCTTAGCCCAGCCTTTCCTCATGGTCATCTACACCTGTCCTGCTGGGTGGGGCTGGTGGTGTGTATGTGACTCTCATTGACATCCATGTGTGTGACCTATTGACACCCAGTTATTTGGGCCATCAGATGTACTGCAGTGGGAGTTGTCACTTTGTGTAGTACTGACTAGTATGTTGATACCAGTATTTGTTATGAATTTCCTGCTGTCCCATATAGCTGTCAGCTGCTATCCTATTCAGCCACCCAATTCCCTTGCATGCTTGCATCCATATCATACATACAAGTATGAGAACATACTACTGCATTCAGTAATTGATAGGAAGAGTGACTTATCTTGTTGGTGGGCCAGTATTGAGGACAGTGCTGGAGGCTGACTATGTTGGATTCACATAGTACACTCCCTGTACATGGTAAAGCTCAGGTAGTGGTATGTTCTGCAGCCCTTTTACTGTATGTGCAAGTCAGAGAGAGGTATCAGTCCCTGGGTCCCTACAGTGTCAGTATGTGCTACGCATTGCCTCTTTGCCAAGGCTTGGGCATACTGTGCATGCTTCCTTCTGCCTACAGGAGCAGGCTCAGGATGTTTCTCCTTCGAGTCCCTCTGTGCCTGTGCTAGCCTTAGCAATAGTCGGGGGGTGTGGCCCTGCCCTGTGCTATTCCTGCTGCAGCTGTTTCTGCAGGATCATATTGTGTAACATGGTACATACTATGAACATTTATGTACATGTAGCTGGAGAGTACTGCAAGGCTCCACCGGATATGTTAAGGCAGCGGAACTGTGGCTTGAGCATCCCAAACACATGCTCTACAATGATCCTGGTTTGTGCGTGTGCCTCATTATGGAGTTCTTGTTCAGGTGTGTGTGCATTTCTGATGGGTGTCATCAGCCATGGCTCCAGTGCATAGCCAACATTCCTCTCTAGATGGCCATATGGGATGTTTCCCCTGGCAAATGCCTGATACAGCTGTGAGCAATACCAGATGTGGGAGTCATGATAGCTTCCAGATCTGCCAGCACACACATTCATGATAAGGCCCTGGGCATCACACATGACCTGGCAGTTGATGGAGGGGAAGCCCTTGTGGTTTATATAGACCTTGTCCCACTCACTGGGTGGTGCTTTGATGTGGATGTGCGTGCACTCTATAATGTCAACTATCTCAGGATATTCTGCTATACTGTGTAAGAGATGCATATGTGTGGTCAGCGCCTCACAGGCGGTGGAGAAATATATGTGCTCATTGGCACGATGTGTCATGGCATCCTGGAACTGGTGGAGTACCCTGGATGCTGGTACCTCTGAGACCCCTCATGATATCTCTAGTTGGTCTTTGGTAGGTACCTTTGGCTAGTATTCTTAAACCTAGACATACCTTGGTATCCACTGGGATGGGTTCCCCTGTATTAGTTCTGTATGTAAGGCATGGCCGACACAGCTCAACAATTTGCTGTAGAATGTCCATGTCCACCCTATAGTGCTCTACTATTTCCAGCTCATGTAGGCCCTGGTAGGTTACCCTGAGTCTGGTCACTCTTCTCCTCCTCCTCACTATGGGTCAGTTGTCAGCATTCTCCTCCTCACCACCCTCAGTCTCTAGCACATATTGATGAAGTAAAGCAGCAGCAGCCTCTAACATTTTTAGTTAGTTTTGCCAGTTAAAAATCCCTCATCTGTGTACACTGGTGGTGTAGATTTTGTGGGAAAAAAAGTTTGTAAGGTGTTTGTAAGGTGTTTGCATAGTTTATATTAGTGTGATGGGCTGCTGCATGTGTAATTGGCTGATTCTGATACATTCCACCTGCCAGCTATGCTAGTTCTACTTGATTGTCTTCCTAGTGCTGTTTCCACTTCCCAGTTCATCTCTATTTAAGCCTTGAGGATGCTGCACATACCCAGCGCTCAAATGTTTAAATCCCAGTGCACAGCTCTTAAATCCCAGTCCGCAGCTCGCACACCCATTTAGTCTATATACATAGTGCTCAGGCAAATCTGACACACACCCTTCCTTAGTTGTGCTTAGCTAAGGGCAAACACAGGCCACAGAGCTCCAGTGCACTTACAGCAAGCATGACACACCCCCTTATAAAGTCATTCAGCTCTTGCACTGTTGTATTGCTGCACCTACATGGTTAGGTACAAGCTGACACTTAAAGGGAATCTGTGATTCAGTATAAGTCCCCTCATTTGCATACCCCAGTGTGTATAAGTCATTAGTTACTGCACTTAAATGGACCCTTTCCCCTTGGCAACCAGTGCTCCCTGGTATTGTTTATATTCGTCATGCCATTGACTATAATGGTAAAATGTAAAATTAACTTAAAATTGACTTTTCTCATTTTTTTTTTCGGCACAATCCCATTTGCACGTCGCTGCCCTAAGGTTAAATGACCATAATTGGCCAAAAAAAAAAAAAGTTTAATTTAAAAAAATATATACTGTTGTTAATGCCAATGGCCTTATATTTGGCCATTGGCATGTGTGTTTGATTGTAATACATGCTTTCCATGAGCTGTCCTGCCTCCATTTGTTCAGATGCAGAAATGTATTCAGTTACTAACTGAATACATTTCTGCTCTGACACTGTTTCTGCACGGAGTCTAGCCAGCTTCGTGGATTACAAAATCACCTGCATGTTTTTTATCAGCAAATAAGGTGATTTGCATTCTGCAATGCTTTCCATGCAGAAGCAGTGTAGGGCCACTCATGCATGTGAAAATGGCACTTTCCTGGATCACTCGGTAGCCATTTTCATTGCAGAAGCTCTTACACTGTTCCTGCATGGAAATCAGCCATTCGTGAATCCTAGGGATATGTGAAAACATCTGTATGGAATCAAATAAAATATCACACACTCAACAAAATTTAATAATAGATGGTTTAAAGACTGCATACTAGAAAATCAAAACTTTGTGATCAATTGTTCATATATCTCTTTAATGTTGACTATTTTTAAAAATGTTGTTTATAAGAATCCTGATTATAAGGTACAGTTGTTTTTGATATTTCCCATAGCATATACACAAAATAGTATTGGTACTTTTGACATATACAAAATGAATGCATTTAAGGAAAATAATTTGGTATACTGGAGTCAGTTGATGGTGGGAGAAAAATTTCAATCCCTGGAATATATTTCTACTAGATTTAATTTAAATAAAGACTCTTGGTTAGATGTACAGAATTGTAGGATTTCTATTGAAAATAAAATTAAACTAATGCAACCTTCAATTAAAAATTCACTACCAAAATTTCATTGATTTTTTTTAAATTTTATTACATCAGAGAACAATAGAAAAAGGATTGCTATCAAAGATATACAAGATTATTAGGTATTCAGCAGAATGTTTTAAGGAAAGCTATTGTGAGTATTTAGAAACTATCCTTATGCAAATAAAGAAGATATAAAACACATGTTGACATCTTCAAATTACACTACTTCCTCTGTAAAGTGGAAATTGTTTACATGGAAATTTATGCACAGAACATTTTTAACCCCACATAGAATAGAATTAATCTACAAGAGAAAAGTAACATGCTGGAGGTGTAAAATAAGTACTAAAGTGGATTGGCAACATATGTTTTTGATTATG
>NC_056734.1:10577806-10595306 GCF_019279795.1 Protopterus annectens
TTCTTGTTCTGTTCAAACAATAAAAAATGAAGTGTTGTGTGGAAAATACATTTTAAATAGAATACATCTGTAACACTGCTGCAAATTATACCATACTCTCAAAGAAAGAATATTTTTTTTTCAGTTTATCCTTTGCTGGAATTCTGGATAATAGCAGTTAAACAGCAGTGCATGTGAAGGATGGATTGATGCATTACTTGCATAGATAGAACAGTATGGTATGTATCAGATAATCTCATGAGGCTGGATGCTTTCTGCTCATTCTTTCTAGTTATGCATGAGAGCTCATTAAGAACAACCTGCTGTGATTCTGTTGCTCTAGAATTCTATTATCACTTATTACTTTGCATAAAGAGTTCTCAGACTACCAGTTGTCTGTGATCATTGTCATATCTGAAGTTATACACGAGTACCTAACAACATATGCTCACTGCTTTCTTTAATTAATTCTGCTTTTTATCATAACATCTGTAACTCTCGGCAGTTCATTGCTTGAAGTATAACTTCTTCATACAGTTGACATGAGAAATACTGTATTAGAAAAATGTTATGTTGTTTATACTCAGAAGTAAAAGAAGGATTTGCAAGTAGACATTTGTATTTACTGTTACAGAAAAAAAAATGTCAAAGAAAATTTTGTAAACTGAGCTACAGGTGGTATGTCATTTATTGTATGCTCTAACGATGATTCAGCTGACATACTGGAATTCTTTGCATTTTCAGTTTTTGATTAACTGTGATTAATTGTTCACCTTTATAGTAGTGAGTGTCCATGCGCTTGTGTGTTCTGATGTGTAAATTTGTTTTCATTTGTGCTTGTGTGGGCTTTATGTTGTGATTGCAGGAAAAAAAAAAGATTAACAAAGGCAGACATTGGACTTTCTAATATGTACAGCATCAGATGCAGCAGAGTATTACAAAATAGCTTTGTTTCAGCAGGGTTGTACTTTTATAAGTGCTTTGATTTACACGTTTGAGTTTTAAGAGAAAACAAATGATGTAGAATGAGTCCCCATGAGTAGCACATTAGCCTATTAAAAAATAACTGTGCCTATAGTACAGAAGATTGAAAAACAACATGCCATTGCTGCATTGATCCATGGCATTTACTCTTCTATTTCTAAATTTCAGATTAACAGTCAGTATTTATTATACAAAACTTTTGATGTTTTCTGACTTGGATGATTTCTAATGCTAGCATGTTGTCTGCAAATAACATTTAGGTAAATAAATCTTTACTCAGCCAGAGATGCTGGAAATAATGCCTGCATCAAATACCTCTAACTGGAATGCTGTACATTTCCAGTGGCTTCCCATGTTTCAATAAGAAGCATGGAACATCGTGTGACTATTTACAAGGTAGTGCTCGTTGAATGTCCTTTTCAGCAGCCCTGCACAGTACTGGAGAAAAAAGCAGTGAGAGAGACAGAATGCAGTGCATAAGACTGCACAGTACAGTGTGAGTGGCAATAAAGCTGATGTACATACTTTCTGACAACTTTCCACCATCTCTTCCTTAACATAGTGACATAGTGCTTCTCTACATTGTCTATGAAGACTGGGTGAGGTTAGTGGTTCAAGATCTGTCTTGTAACTCTTGACATCCTTACTCTGTCATTATCGGTGTCTTTCTGATTTCTGAGCTCTGTTCTCCCCAACTTTCTTTCATCTGCTGTTACTATTCTTAAATGCTTCTCACATGCTACACTTATATTAATACTTTCTGTATCCCTAAACTCTATCTAGCTTTGGTACATCATGATTTCCATTTCAGTCCGCTATATTTTATTTATAGCTGTTATATTTTAATTTGTGTGTATTCTGTATACCCTCTTGGTACATCACAATTTCCATTCCAACCAGCTATATCTTATTAAAAACTACTATCTTTCACTTTGTGTATATTCTGTATACCCTCTCTTCTCACACTGTGTACAGTTTATATAATAACATTGTTCGGCTTCTACCAAAGAAAGCACATTTGCTGTTATATGTATATACTAATGCCATGATATTTTAACTGCATTTCATATGTATAGGCCAGTCATACCAGGGTGAATTTATGAATTCCCATGCAAATGTCTAATTTCTTCTTAAAAGATGCTAGTGCATCACAATGCTTGATCTGGAGAAGAAGTTTGTTCTAGAGAAGCAATAGTTATTGCGTGACAAATCTGACTTTCAACTGTGATTTGTTTATTTGCTGATGAAGCTTCAGATTTCTGCTTATAGTGTTCACTGGACTGTTTGATTTGTGGAGAAGTAAGAGGTCTTGGATTGTCAGATCCTCAATGGCCTGGAGGGCAAGGAACAGATCACAACTAAGGAGTCTGTAGGCCTTGGTAACTCAAGTCATTTAGAGCCATGGTCTTTTTTTTTCTTTTTTGTCAGAACCTTTGAGGATGTCTTTAATTACTTGATATGTTTAGTAATATATGTCCAAAAAGGGGCATTGTATTGAATGAGGATCCTGATCAGTGCAGAATATAAAGTTGTAAGGAGGAAATACTTTTTGTGATCAGCTGTGCCAGAGAGAAGGGTTTCCTGACCACTGTTTTAACATAATGATCAAAGGAGAGGGAGTTATCTATCGATGTTCCAAGGTCTCTCACAACATATTCATTTTGGAGTGGGGTGTTTCATATTCTACAAGGTGCATGATGGGCTTGTTTGCCAAATGCAAATATATTGCATTTTTAGCATTTGATTTTAGCCTATTTTCAGAATATTGCCGATTTACATGTATAAGTTCACTTTGTAGCTTCTGCACATCTGAAAAGGATTTTACATATAACACCTAGGTTGCAGTCACCTGCAAACTTGGTAAACTAATGATTCTGGTTGTTTTTTGCAGTACCTTTGATAAACTTTTGATGTTGAAATTGATTCATGGGTTTTTAATGTCGTTATATATTCTAATGCAGCTTTTTCCTTTTATTGTAATATTTACTTTTGCATGTGGAACGCCATGCTGATTTGTGCTTACCCTTCCCATTTTGTTTAGTTTTGGTAGAGGCTAACAAATTTAATCTGTTTTCTAAATGAACGTAGAATTTATTTGCACATTTACTAACTGCATCCACATTTTGGGAGCAACAATTAGACTTAAACTTTGAGAATTCATCATGGAATAGTAGGAATTTTGTACATTTGACATTTTCAAATACTGTGATATTTGCATCTACTGGTTTAGGGATTTTGAATGAAATGGTTAACAAATTGTAGTCAGGCTTGACTGGGTATGAGTATACCAGTGAGACAGTAGATATACATGCTTTATTTATAAGGACCTGATCAAGAACATTTTGTCTTTTCTTGGGCTATTTTGAATATTTGATCCAGGGACTTCTTCCTTATAAAATTGAGGAATTCTGGGGCATAGCCTGTACTTGAGATATAGGATAGCCTGCATTTGAGGTATAGCTCTCCCAGTTTATCAACAGTTAGTTAAAGTCTCCCATGATGATGGACTTTTGTGCATTTGAAGTTCATCTAATGTATTTAATTAATGGGCATGGTTTAGGGGTCACCAAGGAGGTCCTATAAAATTCTATGATGTGATTATTGCTATACATATCTTTAATAATACCATGTGTTATTAATGGTGGGCAGGCACAGATCAATGTACAACTGTCACTATGTAACTGTTGTATATGTAAGTTTCTTCAATTGCTGGTTATATGGTACTGACATATGAATCTTCTATGTATTGCTATATCTATGCTCATTTCTGTGGCTGTAGAAATTATATTTACATGCTTTTGTTGTAAATCTTGAGATGTCTGTAGCTATTCTTCCCAGTACTTAATTGTATATGTGTTGTAACTATTTACACACATCCCTTCAGGAAAGGGAAAAAAAACAACAAGCATACATACCTACATAAATGAATGAGTAAATAAATAAATAAATACATGGGGCAGTCTACAGCTATGACAAGAAGAATACAAAGTGAACAGAGAAATAATGGAAGCCTATGCACCCTGTAGCTAAGCAGGGGAGTTTGTGCTGACAGCTGTATGTATACAAAGTTAAGAGCACATAATGTGACAACCTGGATGTCCTATACATCAAAAGGGCAGTGTGTAGCCATGAATAGTGAAGTATAAAATGAATACAGCACAGCATAGCATCATGTGTGCCTTCTGAAAGCACAGGAAAGTCTGTATCTGTGATTAGACTAGGAGAAATGTAAGGTGCTTAGCATCTCAGGATGTGTGCATGCATCTGAAGAAGATAATGGGAAGCTATGACTAAGGGGCTGCAAACAGAATGGCATTGCATTATGTTAGACTGTGCACTCTGGGGATGTACAGGACAATTTGTAGCTATAGAAATATGTGCATCATGTACGACAGACAGCATGGCATCTTTGTACCCTCGTTTTGAACTGAAGAGACTGCAGCCATGAAGAATGGGGTTATGAACTGAGCATGCACTGTATGGCAGAATCTATAGTGTACACGAAAACAGGACAGTGTTTAGCTATGACTCTAGAGATACAAAGTGAGGGGTAAATAGCATGAAAGCCTCTGCATCCTGGATGTGTACTGGGAAGTTTATGCCTGTCACATGGGCAGTGCCTTATGTAATGTATACACTATGACAGACTGTGTGCCCACCATCTGAACAGAACAATAACTGACAAGAAAATGAGGCTACAAAACAAAGGCTACCCACATTGCAGGTTAGGTGTCCTGTAACTGATTAAGGCAGTCTATAGACATGATTAGCGGCCTATAAAACTGGAAGTGCATGACATGGGAGCCTGAGTACCCTGGTGTTCAATGGGGCAATATACACCCATCCAGTGTTACTGTGTCATATGTAGAATAAACCATGTGGTAATGTGTGTACTCTGGATGTCTATATGGCAATTTGTACCTAACTAATGGGGCAAAGCTATGTATGGCATTCACAGAGTGGTGATTTGTGTGCACTTTAGGTGCAGACCACATCTGCATGCACCCAATAAGAATAAATTACACACAGGATGCACAACATAGTGGTTTGTGCAAGCTGAACATTTGTGGGCAATCTAGACACATCTTATAAGTGGAAATCATGTGTAGGATGAAGAGCATGATATTTCATGCACCATAAAGGAGAATGAGACAATCTACAGCTTTACATGTTGAGAATGCCAAGTTAAGAATGCATAAGAACTGTATCCTGCACACTCTGAAGGCGTATTAAGTAGTCTGCATGATGAAGCTGTACCATGTGTAGAGCACATAACTAAACAGCATGAACACCCAGAAGATGCACAGTGCAGTCTGTGCAATTTACTAGAGAAGAAGGAAGAATATACTGAGGTCTTTTGTATTTAAAACTCTACCAGGCCTTTCAGTACTAAGCCTAGCAATTCCAGTTCAAGTTCTATTTGTATGTAATCATTATTACTTTAATGTGAGGAAGCACATCCCCTCTGAGAATTAAATAGAATGTACATGGTAGATAGTGGAGCACAATGTATATCTCCTGTAAGCTGCAAAAATGCAGAAACATGTTCAGAAGCTGATATTCAGACAGTGCGTATGGTTTTGTTGTGTATTTCTCAAAAACATACAAACATGCATGCATAAGCATGCACCCACACATGCATACTCACTAGCATGCTTGTATGTGTGCACAGACATGCACAACCACACACAGGATCATGCACAAACATACACACACACACACACACACACACACACACACACACACACACACACACACATGCCACGTGTGTGTGTGTGTGTGTGTGTGTGTGTGTGTGTGTGTGTGGTCTCACTGGACTGAGCAGTAGACGAAACATGATGTAAGCATTGTTTGGGTAGGGTAGGGAATACACTTGCCTTATTACTTGTGTTTGTGTACCAGAGACTGAAAACCAGTTAAATAAATCATAACTGATCCTGAACCCAAAAGAAACCCAATTTATACTATTCTACTCAATAAAGATTAATAACCTAACCATCTTTTCTATATTGTCTACCAATAAGACATTCATTACCCTAGCTACAGATGCAAAATTACTAGGACTTACAATTGACCAACAACTAAAATTCAGCAAATATATATCCCTAACTATCTCCAAAGTCCACAAAAAACTAGGGACCCTTTATCACTGCAAAAAGTACCTTACTTCAGAGTCTAGAAGTGCTACATTCAGAACCCATCTTCTATCAACTTTACTTTGTGCATCACCAGTGCTAACAAACCTAAACAAGACTGACCTCAACAAACTTTCCACATGTTACAACAACATTGCCCAATTTGCAACTAATACCAAATGTCATTCCCACCACTGCAAATCCTTACTTACTTTACAGTGGCTTGAATTCCCCAGTTTATTATGATACCAACAACTCAATCTGGCACACCAAATACTTCACTATCCAGATAAAGCCCCTACCCTGTCTGACCTACTAAACTCCCACAATTCAAACAGACAAATGCTATCCACCAATAAAGTCCTGATCAAAAAATTCCATGTAAATACAGTTCTGGGGAATCTGTCTTCCCCAATGAAGTTGCCAAAACCTGGAATAGCCTTCCTCCTGACATCAGACTACAAAACTGTACTCCCACTTTCAAAAAGCTCCTTAAATCATACCTTGTCTCCAACCAGCTTTGCAACTGTAATCGCCCACCTTGAGCCCTTACTACATTGCAGGGGTACTATTTCCTTAAGCTTTTTGTAAATATTAGTTTTTGAACTCAACCAATGCTCATTTCCTTATGGTCCTAGTGATTACTACTAATGTGCTATGCACACACACTTAATCACTAGCAACCAGCTTTTTATCTAATATCTGTATTGTCTTCGATGTGTTCAATTAGTTCTCTCCAACTATCTTCCTACTTTGTACTTTTTAATCATCTTAAATTTTTGTTACATTTACTGTGTACTCATTAATCATTTTAAACATTTGTAACGTTGCCAAAACTTGATTACATTTTAAACTTTTGTAAATATAACTTTTACTATTGACTACTGTTAATCTTGTACTGTGTGGAGCTTTTCTCTCTGGGCCTCCTCTGAAAATGGACACCAGTTGCCCAGTTGGATTATCCTGGTAAACAAATGTGAAATAAATAAATAAATCTGCATACTACCTTATATTTGCATATTATTAAAGATTTGTATTTAGTGTCTGACTTTTGTCTTTGGCAATGTTAAGCATCCATATTGGGCCATAATAGAAAAGTATAACCCTCAGCTGTATGCTGATATAACCTGGAAGTGGTTTAGAAGCATTGGTGATGGTGGTGGTTGCATGTGATTTATGCAATGCACAGCTTTGCTACTATAATGAGTGTATGTCATGTTTGTACAGTTATTACACCCACCACTTTTAGAAACTTCTTAAATTACACTTATCCAAATCATGGACTTGCTCTTGTACTCACCCTGGATAAAAACTTTCAACCCTCCTACACACATCCTACTTTCTTTTAACTAAGCTATCTCTTCTAGTACCACTACAGCACAAAAGCAGAGGAAAATGCATACTATCAGTATTAGGACCACATTCTCTTAAAGTTCACTGTATACAACTGTATCCCTACTTCTGCAGTTCAAAATATGCAAGTGTTATCAACTCTTTTACTTTGTGATTATTATTGCTATTGCCTGCTGTATGCTGTGTGTTCGATGTTGTGATTTCGTGGTTATGAGGTGTCAGTGTTTTAATGGTTTCAGCTTTTTACTGTCAAAATGCTGAAATGTGATATTTCAGCATTTCGGCAATATGAAGTGAAACCATATATATATATATATATATATATATATATATATATATATATATATATATATATATTTACATATGTGTGTGCATGTACTGTAATATATATATATATATATATATATATATATATATATATATATATATATATATATACACATGACTGCACTTTCAAATGTTCAAGTACAAAAACATCAAGCTTAAAAACAGATCGGAAAAGACTGAATGTCAAAATAAAAGAAACAAAAAGAAGAAAGAAAGCAACAGCTGTTTCTCGCAGCCCCATTGTAATCCTGATGTTCCTTGTTTACTATATATACACCAACTCAGAGATTGCACAACAACAAGATAATAACACACAATAATGCAGGTGGAGTCAATCATTTATTTTTATTTTTTATTTTATTTTATTTATTTTACATTTGTTAACCGGGCTAGTCTAGCTGGATATATTTCCATTTTCAGTAGAGGCCCGGGGAGAAAAGCTCCACATATAGAGATTACAGATTACAGATGGTAGGACTTAGACAAGGAATATTGTTATCCAAACAAGAGTAGGAGTTAAAAATTTCTAGACAATCTAAATGCAATCATAATGAATATTATTACATAGTTTAAAAACAAGGAAACAAAAAATTGAAAGACCAAGGACAGAGAAATGTACATTGTTACCAAAAGGAAAGGAGTTTAACTATCTGGATAATCTAAAATAACATCATATTGAACATTTTTGCTTAAGTTTAACAGCAGGTAAAGAAAGTGGAAGACCAAGGAGGAGAGAGAGACAACAATAGAGAGATTAGAGATACAGGTATATAGGAAAAGAGTCATAGCCAAATAGGGAGGAGAGAAATATGAGAGAGGTATGTAGGGTGGAGGGAAGCTAAGGGGAGAAATGAGGAGGCACAACAGAAGGGAGAGAAAAGAGGGTTGAGGGGGGAAACAACATTTAGTCAGGATTAGAGCAGGGACACATCCAGTGGCTTTTGAGGTATGTTCTGAGTTTTTGTTTAAACAAAAAAGTAGTTGGAATGGAAGTAAGTTCGGTAGGAAGTTGGTTCCAGTGTTTACCGATGGAGTTTGAGAAGAGGAGTCACCAGCTAGGTTATTAGATTTGGTTAGGGTAACTAGCAGTTTGCTAGATGAGCGGAGTGAGTTTAGATTAGCATATGGGGTTAAGAGGTTAGAAAGTACAGGTGTGTTAAGAGATTGGTAGAAAGCTCTTTGGACAAATGTAAGTTGGGAAAGAAGTAACATGTTTGACAGTTCAAGCCAGTTCAGTTGCTGCAGATTCAGACAGTGGTGAGTTCTGAAAGGTTTCCCAGTAACAAATCTAGCTATGTTATTGTAGGTAGTAGACAGTTTGGAAAGATTGTTTTCTTGAGGTTAGTATAGATGGGAGAAGCGTAGAGAAGAGTGGAAATGAGATGAGAGTGGGCAAGAGTAGTTTTGGCTGGGGAGGTTAAGAAAGTCTTAATTCTATAGAGAGCCGAGTTTCCTATTTACACATTTAATGGTGTTGTTGATATGACAGTCAAAGGTAAGATTGTTGTCAATTGTGACACCTAACAGCTTGGTAGTAGGGTCGGTGTTATAATGGTTCCATTGTTAGATAAGATAGTGAAATCTAAAGCTGGGGATCTGGTAGTAGGCTTAAAGAGTAAGAGTTTGTTTTTGCATTTAGGAGTAGGCAACGATTTAAGAACCAAGTTTCAACTTTTGAAAATACAGTTTGAGTATTTGTTTGAAGTTCAGAAATGGATTTAGCAGAGCAAATTAGTGTGGAATCATCAGCATATTGTATACAAGTAGCCTGGGGAATAGCTACTTGTAGGTCATTTATAAAGAGGGAGAAAAGAAGGGGTCCAAGGATAGAGCCTTGGGGGACTCCGAGTGAGATTGGGAGAAGAGATGAGAGTTTCTTATTCCAGAGGACGGCCTGTTTCCTGTTAGTGAGATAGGAACTAAACCAGTGGACAGCGTTAGGTTCTAAGGAAAGAGATTCGAGAATTTTTAAGAGGAGAGAGTGGTTGACCATGTCAAAGGCCTTGGACAGGTCAATAAAGAGAGCTGAAGATAGGATGTTATTATTGCGATTTTTGTTAATAAAGTCTGTGAAGGAGAGGAGAGCGGTGGTTGTGCTATGAAAAGGCCTAAAGCCATGTTGACAGTTTGTAAGAATGTTGTTTTTTTATTAAGTGGTTCATTAACTGATGGTGAACACATTTTTCCATGATCTTTGCTAGTGGGGATAAGAGAGCTATGGGTCTATAATTAGAATAGTCATAGGAGTTCCCTCCTTTATGTAAGGGTATAATGTGAGAGATTTTCCAGATATCAGGTATGGTTTCTTCATTAACAGTTCTATTAATGAGAATGGATATAGGATAGGCTATTTCAGAGGCTGCTTTTGAAGGAATTCAGATGGCAGTTGGTCAGCTGAGGGGAGCAAGGTTTGAGTTTGTGGATACATTTCAGAATAAAGGAAGTAGGGATGGGTTGTAGCCTAAAGGTTGGTAGTTTGAGGGATGGAAGGTCAGGGATATTAGTGTTGTCACTAGAGATGAGAGGCCAAGGAATTAATAGTATCAATAAAGAATGAGTTGAAGGTATTGGCTGTATCAAGGCGAATACTTTTCAGACCGGAAGGGGATGGAGTGGTAGTCTGTCCTGGGTGAAGAAGTTTATTTAGGGTAGACCAGAATTTTTGAGGGTTATTGTGATTTGCTTGCTGGAGATTACTATAATAACTCCTTTTATCAGAGAAGATAGCTTTTTTGGTAGTGTTTCTTAGGTGCCTAAATGTCTGATGGTCTATTGGAGATTTGCTAGTTCGCCATTTCGTCCAGGATTTGTTTCTAAGTAACATTTTTGTCTTGTATCTTTAGATAGCCAAGGGGCAGGTTTAGATTTAATTCGGATGGAGCGTTTTGGAGCATGATTATCTAGAATTGTTAGGAATGTGGTATTGAAGTAAAGGACAGCTTCTTCAAGAGGAAGTGTCTTTAGAGGATTCCAGTTGCAGGCATTTAGTTCACTTTTAAATTGAATAGGGTTGAATCGTTTGAGATCGCGGAGGGTCCTATAGATGGGAGTATTGTTAGCGGCGTGTTTTTGTCTTAGAATGTAGGTTAGTTTGTGATCACTAAAGTCATCGGGTAAAGTTCCAGATTGATATTTTAGAAGTGGTTTGTTAACGAGAATCCAGTCAAGAATACTTTCTTTGTTGTTGAGTTTGTTTGTCCTGGTAGAGATGTCTATTGTCTGTGTGAAGCCATAGAGGTTAATATGAGAGGTCGGGTTGTTAGTGTTTAACGAGGACCAGTCAAGGTTAAGGTCACCAAGTATTATGGTTTCTTGTGGGTAGGTGGAGGTGGCCCAACTGAGGATATTTTCTATGGTAGACGAGTTATTTCCAGGAGGTAGATAAATACAGATAATATAGATGGATTTTTGGGTTTAGTTGAAGCTTTGAGATAAGAAGTTCAGTCTTGGTAATGTCTAGGTTCTCAGAGGGTACTAATGTTACATTTAGTTCAGTTTTGAATAATATTGCCACTCCTCCTCCTTTTTTAGTTTTGCGGTCGAGTCTTAAGATGTTGTAACCTGGAGGAATGATTTCATTATCTGTAGTAAAGGGTTTTAACCAGGTTTCAGTTAAACAGAGAATATCAAAGGAGTGTTGTTCAAGAAGGAGTGGAGATGGGTGATTTTGTTATTGACACTTCGTATATTAAGGTGCCCTATAAGTAGAGTATTAGCATTGGAGGTTGGTATTAGTAGGGAAGAGTTTAGTGTAACAGGTAAAGCATCAGATATAGAGGCTAAGGGTCCTGGGTTTGGGTGAATGTCCCCATCTGCCAAGATGGAGTGGTGATATTCAAGGTAGGCTTTGTTAGAGGAGTTCAGTAAGTATTTTAGTTTCCTGAGCAAGAGAGTCTGGGTTTTATTATGAGACAGCCTATGATATCTAGCTAGAAGGTAGCTAGGGGTAGATGTAATATTTGCGTGAGTAAAGTTTAGGCTTTCAAAGTCAGAGGCTGTATGTTTGGGAGAGTAGATAAGGTGGCAGTTAAGGTGTGATTCATACCAGGTCAGGAAGTAGGGTAGAGTAAGAACAAGAGAAATACTCAGTAGAAGTGTTAGCTTTAATAGAGTTGTTTCTATTACAGAGGTCTTAGAAGATGATTTGTAAGCTTTGATGGACATGTTGTGGAGAGAAGGAAAGGAAGAATCAAAGGAATTAGACTCAGATAATATAATAAGTAAGAAAGGTTGGCAGGATAAGTTAGAGTAAGTATTTAACTTAGGGAGGAGGGAAGATAGGAGGGTAAGAGTGGGAGGTATAATTGGTAGGGAGTTGCTAGTATGGTAGGAGGTCTGGATAGGTGTAGATGTAGAGGGGGTGTGGTGTGTGAGGTATAAGGCTAAGGGTATGTGGGGTGGGTGGGATAAGGGGGTAGGGTAGGGGCGGCGGGCAGAAACAGTCAGAGAAGAGAGTGAGTCAATCAGCTTAGCAGGGAAGCTGAACAGTACATTTTCCTAAGCTATGTAGTTTAAGTAGAAGTTGGGGAGAGTTAGGTAGAAAGATGGAAAGGAGAAGGTAAAAGACAAGAGTAAATCAGGCTCAGGGTGTGTGTAGGATGTGTACAGTTTGCAATGGGACCCTGAGAGGGTACTAAAAAGTAAGTAAGCAGGAGTATTAGGATACAGTCAATTGGTGAAATTAAAATGTAGGAAACAAGAGAGAAAGGAGTGCAACAGCCAGGGAGGTAGAGTGGAGACAGTAAGAGAACAGGAGAGGCTAGATAAGCTGGGTGTTACAGCTATAGTAATGCTAGCGAACAAAGGGAAATCAGGTAAACCAGGGGCAGGAGGGAGAAGCAATGATAGATGAAAGGGAGCTTTTACACTGCAGAATAGGTAAGGGACAAGACAACCTTAGCTGGTGCCACGTGTGTGCTGTCCACAGGAGGACAAAACCATCACATAAGGTAAATAGATAAATAAATGGACGTACAGCCAGTAAAGATTAATGTAAATAGTCAATAAACCGTCACTCAGGTGGAGGTAGGGGTGCTTCCTGGGTGCCAATACAGCTGGTCTGCCTTGTAGCTTCTGGGTAACCAAAAGATAGGCCAGCAGGGAGGGACAACCCGATGAGGAGCACTATGCTTAGATGCTGGAATACAAAAAGGAAAAGAAGGGTTAGGAAAACAAGGTAGCAGATAGAACATAGGTGGTTAGCAAAGGATTGGGTAGAGAGGTACCAAAGAAGGAGTATGCAGAAAAAAGAGTGAGAAAACAATATATCTACAAGTCACAGAAACAGGTACATCAAGATATTAAACATTTCTAGCAGCAGCAGTTATAATGCATTAATACAAGAAGCATTGGTATTAAGGAAGTACAAATTAAATAGTTGTTCATAACAGGGTTCAATGCAGATGGAAACAGAAAGCTCGTTTACTAACAAATAAGGGTAGTTATGTGAACATACAAGGAATGGGGACAGTGCAAAATATTACTCAATCATTTAGAAATAGCACGCTGACCACCCTGTACTAGGCATGGACTAGACTAGGGCAGCGTTAGTGGTATCTCTGTTCCTGGAAGGAGAAACAACCTTTTAGCGACTGCAAACAGTAGTGTAGATCGGGGCAAACACCAATAGAATAATGCTTTCCTGAAGCAATAATTATGTACCTTTTAGAGACTAAAAGTCTACACACAAAGTTCTGATTTTAGGGATCTCAAGAAGGTAACACAGTAGTCAAGGCTATACCAATCACTACAGACTAAGTGCAGTGTATACAAATCAACTCCATACCATCACTAGACAAATTGCGGTGGATAAAACAAGGACAAACTGCCCTAGCACAGTTTTTGCAGTACGTAGACTGTTAGGACTTCAGCGACTGTAGGAAAACACACTACAGTAACACACTTGAACCTTACATAAAAAAATAGCGTGCTCAGGCCGTTAGAACCTTAGCGACTGCAGGAAAACACACTACAGTAGGGCACAGGACTATAATCAACGACGAGCAGTCACAGAATAGCGTATTCTGTACTCCGGTTTCCCGGACCTTAGCGGCTGTAGGATTACCACTAAGCACAGGTTTATAACAAAAAATATAGTCAAGAAAGCAATGTCTCAGCTGTAAATACAGACACAAAATAGCATTTGCTGTACTCCGGATACCCGGACCTTAGCGACTGTACGATTATCACTATGCACAGGTTTATAACAAAAAATATAGACAATAAAGCAGTGTCTCAGCTGAAAATACAGTCACAAAATAGCGTTTGCCGTATTCCGGTTGCCCGGACCTTAGCGACCGTGGGATTACCACTATGCACAGGTTTATAAGAAATAATAGAGGCAATAAAGCAATGTCTCAGCTGAAAATACACACATACATGGAGCACACCACGCGGGCAGCCAAGGAGAGTCTGCAGTAGTTCAGATGGAGTTTAAAGATGGCGCCTCAGAGAGGAAGCCACTACATGTAGACTTCAAGGGGGAAGGGGGGGGTGTAGACAGAAGGGGAAGCCAATAGCATGAAGGGAATAGGAGAGGGGCGGGAGGCGATAGCACTGGAAAACAGTCAGAGAAGAGAGTGAGTCAATCAGCTTAGCAGGGAAGCTGAACAGTACATTTTCCTAAGCTATGTAGTTTAAGTAGAAGTTGGGGAGAGTTAGGTAGAAAGATGGAAAGGAGAAGGTAAAAGACAAGAGTAAATCAGGCTCAGGGTGTGTGTAGGATGTGTACAGTTTGCAATGGGACCCTGAGAGGGGTACTAAAAAGTAAGTAAGCAGGAGTATTAGGATACAGTCAATTGGTGAAATTAAAATGTAGGAAACAAGAGAGAAAGGAGTGCAACAGCCAGGGAGGTAGAGTGGAGACAGTAAGAGAACAGGAGAGGCTAGATAAGCTGGGTGTTACAGCTATAGTAATGCTAGCGAACAAAGGGGAAATCAGGTAAACCAGGGGCAGGAGGGAGAAGCAATGATAGATGAAAGGGGAGCTTTTACACTGCAGAATAGGTAAGGGACAAGACAACCTTAGCTGGTGCCACGTGTGTGCTGTCCACAGGAGGACAAAACCATCACATAAGGTAAATAGATAAATAAATGGACGTACAGCCAGTAAAGATTAATGTAAATAGTCAATAAACCGTCACTCAGGTGGAGGTAGGGGTGCTTCCTGGGTGCCAATACAGCTGGTCTGCCTTGTAGCTTCTGGGTAACCAAGAGAGATAGGCCAGCAGGGAGGGGACAACCCGATGAGGAGCACTATGCTTAGATGCTGGAATACAAAAAAAGGAAAAGAAGGGTTAGGAAAACAAGGTAGCAGATAGAACATAGGTGGTTAGCAAAGGATTGGGTAGAGAGGTACCAAAGAAGGAGTATGCAGAAAAAAGAGTGAGAAAACAATATATCTACAAGTCACAGAAACAGGTACATCAAGATATTAAACATTTCTAGCAGCAGCAGTTATAATGCATTAATACAAGAAGCATTGGTATTAAGGAAGTACAAATTAAATAGTTGTTCATAACAGGGTTCAATGCAGATGGAAACAGAAAGCTCATTTACTAACAAATAAGGGTAGTTATGTGAACATACAAGGAGTGGGGACAGTGCAAAATATTACTCAATCATTTAGAAATAGCACGCTGACCACCCTGTACTAGGCATGGACTAGACTAGGGCAGCGTTAGTGGTATCTCTGTTCCTGGAAAGAGAAACAACCTTTTAGCGACTGCAAACAGTAGTGTAGATCGGGGCAAACACCAATAGAATAATGCTTTCCTGAAGCAATAATTATGTACCTTTTAGAGACTAAAAGTCTACACACAAAGTTCTGATTTTAGGGATCTCAAGAAGGTAACACAGTAGTCAAGGCTATACCAATCACTACAGACTAAGTGCAGTGTATACAAATCAACTCCATACCATCACTAGACAAATTGCGGTGGATAAAACAAGGACAAACTGCCCTAGCACAGTTTTTGCAGTACGTAGACTGTTAGGACTTCAGCGACTGTAGGAAAACACACTACAGTAACACACTTGAACCTTACATAAAAAAATAGCGTGCTCAGGCTGTTAGAACCTTAGCGACTGCAGGAAAACACACTACAGTAGGGCACAGGACTATAATCAACGACGAGCAGTCACAGAATAGCGTATTCTGTACTCCGGTTTCCCGGACCTTAGCGGCTGTAGGATTACCACTAAGCACAGGTTTATAACAAAAAATATAGTCAAGAAAGCAATGTCTCAGCTGTAAATACAGACACAAAATAGCATTTGCTGTACTCCGGATACCCGGACCTTAGCGACTGTACGATTATCACTATGCACAGGTTTATAACAAAAAATATAGACAATAAAGCAGTGTCTCAGCTGAAAATACAGTCACAAAATAGCGTTTGCTGTATTCCGGTTGCCCGGACCTTAGCGACCGTGGGATTACCACTATGCACAGGTTTATAAGAAATAATAGAGGCAATAAAGCAATGTCTCAGCTGAAAATACACACATACATGGAGCACACCACGCGGGCAGCCAAGGAGAGTCTGCAGTAGTTCAGATGGAGTTTAAAGATGGCGCCTCAGAGAGGAAGCCACTACATGTAGACTTCAAGGGGGAAGGGGGGGGTGTAGACAGAAGGGGAAGCCAATAGCATGAAGGGAATAGGAGAGGGGCGGGAGGCGATAGCACCGGAAAACAGTCAGAGAAGAGAGTGAGTCAATCAGCTTAGCAGGGAAGCTGAACAGTACATTTTCCTAAGCTATGTAGTTTAAGTAGAAGTTGGGGAGAGTTAGGTAGAAAGATGGAAAGGAGAAGGTAAAAGACAAGAGTAAATCAGGCTCAGGGTGTGTGTAGGATGTGTACAGTTTGCAATGGGACCCTGAGAGGGGTACTAAAAAGTAAGTAAGCAGGAGTATTAGGATACAGTCAATTGGTGAAATTAAAATGTAGGAAACAAGAGAGAAAGGAGTGCAACAGCCAGGGAGGTAGAGTGGAGACAGTAAGAGAACAGGAGAGGCTAGATAAGCTGGGTGTTACAGCTATAGTAATGCTAGCGAACAAAGGGGAAATCAGGTAAACCAGGGGCAGGAGGGAGAAGCAATGATAGATGAAAGGGGAGCTTTTACACTGCAGAATAGGTAAGGGACAAGACAACCTTAGCTGGTGCCACGTGTGTGCTGTCCACAGGAGGACAAAACCATCAAATAAGGTAAATAGATAAATAAATGGACGTACAGCCAGTAAAGATTAATGTAAATAGTCAATAAACCGTCACTCAGGTGGAGGTAGGAGTGCTTCCTGGTTGCCAATACAGCTGGTCTGCCTTGTAGCTTCTGGGTAACCAAGAGAGATAGGCCAGCAGGGAGGGGACAACCCGATGAGGAGCACTATGCTTAGATGAGCCAGTAAAGATTAATGTAAATAGTCAATAAACCGTCACTCAGGTGGAGGTAGGGGTGCTTCCTGGGTGCCAATACAGCTGGTCTGCCTTGTAGCTTCTGGGTAACCAAGAGAGATAGGCCAGCAGGGAGGGGACAACCCGATGAGGAGCACTATGCTTAGATGAGCCAGTAAAGATTAATGTAAATAGTCAATAAACCGTCACTCAGGTGGAGGTAGGGGTGCTTCCTGGGTGCCAATACAGCTGGTCTGCCTTGTAGCTTCTGGGTAACCAAGAGATAGGCCAGCGGGGAGGGGACAACCCGATGAGGAGCACTATGCTT
>NC_056734.1:10600306-10612806 GCF_019279795.1 Protopterus annectens
ATTATGAGTTCTAAGTAACTATCAACCTGAAAATGCCTCTTTCATTGATTGGATGCACTAGTTTGTATTATAAGTAGCTAGTGCTTTACTCTGTTTTTTGATCTGAAGAAGCTATATGCGAAAGCACGCATCTGTGATTTATTCTTTACATTAATCTACGATTTGGATCTACCTCTGCTGTGTACAACAGGTTGTATTTCTCATTTTTACTCCTTGACTTTGCTTTTACACACCAGTGGTTCTTTTGCCCAACATCATTTGTTTTTGGGTATATATATATATATATATATATATATATATATATATATATATATATATATATATATATATATATATATATATATATATATATATATATATATATCTAGAGTCACTTCATAACACTGAAAGCTCAAAACATTGAAACTCAAAACACTGAAACCAAAACACTGAAATTTCAAAATCTTGAAAACTCAAAACACTGAAACTCAAAACACTGAAAACACATATCATACATATACTGAGTTTAAACAGCATAAATCATAGCACTTTCCACCAAGTGTAAGCAGGGGGGCAAGACCCCTGCACCCCCATCTGCTACTTATAAGTATCAACTCCAAGATTGCACTTCACTACACTAAGTGCAATCTTGGAGTTGATATTTTTAAGTAGCAGGGGGTGTGGGGTGCAGGGGGTATTGCCCCCCTGCTTACACTTCGTGGAAAGTGCTATGATTTATGTTGTTTAAACTCAGTATATGCATGATATGTGTTTTCAGTGTTTTGAGTTTCAGTGTTTTGAGTTTTCAGTGTTTTGAAGTTTCAGCATTTTGGTCTTCTATATTATGAAGTTTTCTCATTTTTTTTCAGTGTTTTGAGTTTTCAGTGTTATGAAGTGAATCTCTCTCTCTCTCTCTCTCTCTCTCTCTCTATATATATATATATATATATATATATAGATATATTATTGAAACCTGGAAACTGCATGGGTCGACCGGTCACATGGCTGACACAAAATCTTGAATCCAGAACAGTGAAATTCTGACCAGGTCAAAACTGAACAGACTGACACCCGTAGTTCGATGTATTAGACATAGCAGGAGGTGATATCAGTCACTCATGCTATGCACCTTCACATAACATGACATTCCATAGCCAACGGTTTGTGTATTTCACTATTTTGTAGGTGGCAAGCCCCTCTGCACCCCCCCATGTGGTGGCTGTGCTCCCCACACCCCCTGCAACTTATATATATCAACTCAGAGATCGCACTACAGTAAGGAAAAGGGCAGATTCCTTGTTCCTCACTGAACCGTGATCTCAATGCACACTGCCAAACTGAGATACTGGAACTACACCACCCATTCTCTGTAGTGTAGTCGATGTATTTTTAGTCGATATTTTGCCTATTGGAAAACTGCCTTTCAAGCGCATGCCAGTTGACAGCAGTGACTTTGTGTGTTTAATTGTAAACTTATATACACACACACACACACACACACACACACACACACACACACACACACATATATATGTGTGTGTGTGTGTGTGTGTGTGTGTGTGTGTGTGTGTGTGTAAATATACAAAAAATTTAACAGATAACCCATTCTCTAAGTGAAATGATGCCCTTTAGGATGTGTGTTATTGTGTAAACAACACCCTTCTGGGGGTGTAGAGGCCCTAAGCCTATGGCATCGGACTTCAGAACACCCCTTGTCATGTGTTATTTACACAATAGCACACACTATGTTGGTATTATTGCTTGCTTACCACCTGTGTTATGTGGAATGTCACACCTCTTGCAGACAACACATATCCTTGCATTCTAGAACATTTTCTGAAAAACAAACTTAAAAAGCATAAGATATGTTATTATTTTGTGAACAATTAAAGGTTGGTGCAACACAAAAAAATAAAAATCTATTATTTATTTAACCCTTTATTGATTTTGTTAAGCACTTTCGTCCAAGTATCCAGACATCTTCGGAACCAAATAAAGGTAGCAGTGCCATACAAATAGCAATGTTATCAGTAAGAGTTACTCTTTACAGAGGTAATAGTCAGTGTGTCCATAGTCTTTTCATACATATTGTAGTATAATTTAATTCACACAAACCCAGAATTGAATTTTATTGTTAAACTTTCACAGACAGGTTATCATATCGTGGAAACTGTACAACCAAGATCTATACTGTTATAACACGTTTGTTAAGTAGGTGTAAGCTTTCATGTGCCAAGTTTATTGAGATAGTTATAAAATTCTGAAAACATATGATTAACCACATAATTAGTAAAATAATAACACTGAGTATCTGTACAGATCTGCAACTTGCAGTGCAAATATCAATGACAGTTTTCTTCAGCATCATCACTACACCGAACAAAATGGCAAACATACCATTCTATGCTTCATGATTGCATGTTTAAATTCTAAAAAAAATATCCTCAACCTTCTCTTAGAAACACTACTTCACTGTTAAAACATTATACAATTACTATATCTCTCTCTCTGATACTTACCAGAGTTTCACAGGTAACCTCAGCCGTATTCCCTTCTTGCTTGCTATACTACAACATAACATATCTTAGCGTAGTGAAGTGTGATCTCGGAGTTGATATATTTAAGTAGCACGGAGTGTGGGGGGGTGCAGCCCACCACATGGGGTTGCAGGTGTGCTTGACCCCCTGCTTATATTTGAAGTAGTGTAATATGCATTGCTTTTTATTTGTTTAAGTATGTAGTTGTGCTGGAATATAATACATGTTGCTTCCCTATGTTTTTTCAGTGTTATGGGATTCAATGTTTTGAGTTTTCAGTGTCCTGAATTTTCAGGTTTGGTCTCAATGTTTTGAATTTCGGTGTTATGGGCTTTCACTCTTCTAACGTGAATATATATATATATATATATATATATATATATATATATATATATATATATATAGTATATGTATAGATAGATACACACACACACACACACACACACACACACACACACACACACACACACACACACACACACACACACACACACACACACACACACACACACACACACGTATACATCATTCTAGCCTATAGCACCTTTTTTGTACATTTCCAGTTCACAACCATAGGTCCTTATGGTATGCACACCATTTTGGAGTTTGACTTCTTAACTTATAGGTTATAGGTTTTAATTTCAATGTTAAGAAACATTAATGTATGTTACATTAATGGCTAAATGTCAAAATTAAGAAATATTGAAAATAAATAAATTCAGACTTACAGTGATCAAATATCTCACAAAGAGGATTACCCTCCTCAAACAGATACCCTACGCAGACCATCTCAAAAAACTCCAGCATTACTCCGTTGCATATCGCCTACTCAGAGGCGATCTCTGCCTAACACGCAAAGCTATGTCAAACCCAGAGCTGGTGGACATGCTCCACTTAAAGAAATCCCAATCCCTCCAAGTTGCACGCTCTAGGGACCTAAACCTTGTCACCACAATAAACAGATCATGCTGGAGGGATAGATTCCTGTCCAAGAGACTTCCCATACTCTGGAGCAAACTACCTATCTATATCAAACAAAGCTCCTCATTAGCACTCTTCAAGAAAAATCTTGATGACTGGATGGAAGATAGGAAATTCACCCCCAGAGATTACGTCTGTGGCTCTGCTCAACAGGGGCACAGGAAAATAATCTTCTTGGGTGCCGAAAGCCAGGGTACCATTTGGTTAGGCTTATATAGGCCCTAGGGCCAATAGCCTAGTACCTACCAATGAACCTATGAACCTATGAAAAAAGTAGAGGAAACATTTTCCTTTTTAGGTCAATGAATAAAAAGCCTATCAGAAAACAGGAGCTTCAGACTTACTTTGTTTAATTAGTGATGTTGTTAGGGAAATGTGTTTTCATAAGCTATTGTACATGATTGGGGTTAGGGGCAGTGGTAGTATTACCTTTTTTGCTAACCCTAATCCTAACCCTATCCATGCAACTTCCACTAACTCTAGCCCTACACATTACTTATGGAAGCCCTTTTCTCTAAGACGCATACATATGCAGTCTCTCACACACACACACACACACACACACACACACACACACACACACACACACACACACACACACACACACACACACACACACACACACACACACACACACACACACACACACACACACACACACACACACACACACACACACACACACAATCAAGCCTCACATAATAATAAGTACACAAAAGTACACAACACTACATTTATCCCTTTATCTGATCCTTTCTCTAATCGGAACTTGCAAACACTAGCATGTACACTGCTACCCCTAATACTGAAAATGTTGGCATATGAACACATTTCAGCATTAGTAAACAACCCCACTTACATGCATGAAAAAACATTTTATACACCATACAGAACACTGATGTTGCCTGTATTTACATTTCTGGGATTAGAAAACAAAGCTTTCCTTTTTTTTTTTTTCTTCTTTAACACGTTTATTGAGTTATCACTTGTGACATAGGGACATTTACATTTATATAAAAGTAATCAAACTGTATTAACAAGTTGAAATTAGCAAACATTATGCTTCACATATATTGCAATATATCATATAACCTAAGCAACATCACATAAGTTATTCAATTCCTGTCCCTTTTTTAAACAAGAAATATCTTTTTTAAGCCATCACTTATGAAATAAGCAATCATATATCTGTATAAATGAAAAGAAAACACAGCAACATAGTCCTAGTTGTAAGCATTCTACATCACAAACCATACTTACACAGTCTTAGTTGCAAACATTTTACTTCACTTATAATTTAGCCAATCATTTTCAGTCAAACATTACATAGCCCATTTAAGTCCTGCCTTCTTTTAAACCTCATTCCTCCCCTGTATGTATTATTCCCACAATTCCCTTTTTTCTATGTAGTTTGCTCCTCCCTTTTTCTAAAGATCTAAATTCCATTTATTTTATTTCTGTTACTATATTCACTACTTTTAATATAGTTAGTTTAGATTTTGATTTCCATTTTATAGTAATTGCTTTTTTGGCAGCCAAGATAATTAGACAGCAAGGCCTTACCATGTCTAGGCAATTCCGATTCTGTATCATAGCTCAGAAAAGTCATCTCCCCGCATCACACCAATCTGCCCAACCAGCATCTCTCACAGTGAATCTCACAGGGAAACCAAAGGTCCACCAACACACCACACTGTCAGAAAATATGTTCCCAATTACCTCTTTCTTCCCTGTGACACCTCCAACACCTGCTATCTACCTGAGGAAAAATTCTCTGGAGTCTACTTAGTGTATAAAAATATCTATGTAAACATTTCCAAGCAAAAATCCTAAATCTTCTAGACTTTGTTGCATATTTGGGATACATCCATGTATACTCCCATTGTTTCTTTGTGAATGGCTTATCCAGTCTCTCTTCCCAATGCTTTCTAACCTCATCTGATTGATTCTTGTAGTTATCATGCAATATTTTATATACTGTACTAATTATTCCTTTTTCAATGGCAGCTTCTGTTCTAGATTCTACCAAAAACTCTAACAATGCTGGTCCTTCATTTAGGACCCCCTTATTACTTTCTCTTTGCCTATACTCTGATATCAGTCCTTAATAGGGAAGGCAGTCTCCAACCTGCAGTCCAAATAAATTCTTGGCATCTTCCCATTCTGTTACCTTTCCTTCTCTAGTTATTTGCTCCCAGTGCCTTGTTCCTTTGCCAATTTTCTCCAATAAATTATAGCCCCATCTTGGCTATTGTCTATATCCCTAATTTCAGTCAGCCCTATTGGCAGAATCACCTTTCTCCATCCCCCTGTTGCTTAGTTCTTATAATTGTTTCTGTTACTTTATGGATATAATATTCTGTTTGATTATTGTTACTCTCCTTAAAGGCCTGCATCCAAAATCTCAGTCTCTTCTTGTTTCTTGGGTTTCCCCCTGTGACAACATTATCCCTTTCCACTTTGAATTATAGTTTTCTGCTTGTGCTATGTATAGGAGATTTGACTGTGTAGCTCTGAAGTACCCCTTCAAATTAGGTAATCCCAATTCACCTTGTTCTACTGGAAGAATCATAGGTTCATAGGTTCATACTAGGCTATCTGCCCTAGGGCATTTATAAGCCTAGCCAGAGTGTGTTTGGCTTTCGCCACCCATTTTAAATTAATTTTGCTATGCCCTTTTTTGAGGTTAGTATACTGTGCTTCTGTCTAACAGTGACACAGAAGTGATACCCGGGGTAAACCTACGATCTCCCATCCACTCATCAAGATTCCTCTTGAAGAGAGTCAATGAGGGACTCTGCCTAACCTGGACTGGGATTTTATTCCAGAGTGAAGGGAGCCTCTGGGTTATGAATCTGTCCCTCCAGCATGTCCTATTTATTTCAGTGCTGAGGTTCAAGTCTCTCGAGTGCGTAGCTCGATGGGATTTGGATTTTCTGAGGTGCAGCATGTCCATTAATTCTGGGTTGGACATGGCTTTATACGTCAGGCACAGATCGCCTCTGAGCAGGCGGTATGCCACTGAGTAGAGCTGGAGTTTCTTTAACCGGGCAGCATATGGCATCTGTTTGAGCCCTTTGATCCTCTTGGTGAGGTACTTTTGGGGTCTTTCCAGTTGCTGCAGGTGTCTGGTAAGGTACATCCCAAAAGGGGCATTGTACTCAATTATGGGCCTGATGAGGGATGAGCAAAGAGGCACGATGACCTCCCCTGATCTAGATGTGAATCCCTTCATGATTAGATGGGCTATATAAAATGTTCTTCTAACCACTTTGGCCACGTGATTGTCAAATGAGAGATTGCTATCAACTTGGGTCCCCAGGTCCCTAATTACTTCTTCTGTACTTAATGGATTACCACCTATGTGGTAATTTGTGGGCACTTTGTTTTTGCCAAAGGGGATGACTATACACTTTTTGGTGTTTAGCTTGAGGCCATGGCTCTGCCACCAGTTGTCTGTTTCTATGAGGCCCTTTTGGAGGATGCTTGTGTCGGCTGGAGAGTTGATTATGGCACCCAGTTTGCAGTCATCTGCGAACTTGGTCAGCCACAGTCCTTCCATGTTGGCCTGTACCTCCAAGAAATATATACCGAACAAGAGAGGTCCCAGGACTGAGCCTTGTGGGATGCCACTTGTAACTGGTTTGGAGTCTGACATGGCTCCAGCAATTCTAACCATGTGGGTTCTGTCCTTGAGCCAGTTTGCAACCCATCTAGTGACATAGGCGTTTATATTTAAGCTGGTGAGTTATCTATAATGCCCGAGTGGGGTATTGTATCGAAGGCTTTTGCGAGGTCCAGGTAGGCTGTGTGGACCACCTTCCCCTCGTCAATGGCCTTGGTGACTGTTTCAAAGAAATTGACCAGGTTTAAGAGGCAGGATCTGCCCTTAACAAAGCTGAACTGGGTAGGATCCAGTGTCTGTAGGTCCCCAATATCTTTATTTATGAGGTCCATGATGATCCTTTCCATAGCTTTGCAGACCAAGCTAGTCAGGCTTATGGGGCGATAGTTTCCAGGATCCGTTGAGGCACCACCTTTGTGGAGAGGGACCACTGTTTCTGTACACCACTCTTTGGGTACATATCCTGTAGTAAGGCTGAGATTGAACAGTAGTTTTATGTTTGGGTTTAGCTCTTCTTGGAGTTCATGTAAGACGCAGCCCGCGACACTGTCTGGTCCCATTGATGCTGTGTTTTTTGCTTTGGAGAGGGCGGCTCTTACCTGAGCATCTGAGATGTCAGGGGGGCAGCACTCTGCTGGGATAGATATTTGCCCTTTTGGTGGGGAGGGGGGTGAGAAATTTGCTCTGAACCTGTCAGCTAGGATGTTGACAATGTCTGTGGGTTCGGTGTATTTTTTGTCATTTTGGACTAATTCTGAACATATCTGGGAATTCCCACCCAGGTTCCTAACATAACTAAAGAAAGCCTTGTGGTTATCCTTAGTGTCCTGTGCAATTTTTCTCTTGAAGCTGGCCTTAGACAATTTTATGAGTGCCCGTAGTTTTTGGCTAATACTGATCAGAGATGCCTTCCCTTTTTGGGATTTTGCTCTATCATGTAGTAGCTTCTTCCTTCTATTGTATAGTTTGTTTATGGCTGGGGTCCACCAGACAGGACATCTGCCTTTGGAGGATTGGTCTTGGTTTTATTTGGGATTGCAAGATCCATGCATTCCTGAAGGTGTTCATAGAATGCGTTTATAAAGGATTCTGCAGTCTGGGCCATATTTTCCACAGGCCCGGGGGCTTTGAAGGATTTCACCTTGGTTTTGAGGAGTGTGAAATTTGCTTTAGAGAAGTTTTTCACTGTGGTTTTCTGGGCAGGGGGTGGGGTTGGGATGTGAATATCCAGTGAGATTAGTTTATGGTCTGATCTTACCAGTGAGGGATACACTTCTGGTCTGGAGCATAGAGTCCCCATGTCGGTGATGATCAGGTCCAGTATGTTTTCCCCTCTTGTGGGAGTGGTAACAAGTTGTTCCATAGCATTTGAGTTTATAAATTCTAGGAACCTTTGGGCTAGGGTGTTGGAGCTAGAGTAATGCTCCCAGTCTATATTTGGGTAGTTGAAGTCGCCCAATATAATGGTGTTTGGAGAGACCTTCATATTTTCCAGTGTTCTTAGGAAGGCCGAATGGGGTTCCTGGGTTTGGGAGGGTGGTCTGTAGCAGGCTATAAACTGGAAGGCAGTTTTACCCACTGTTAGTTGCACATGGATAGTCTCTGATGCTTCGTGCTGTGTCACCAACCTGGAGGTGTGAGTATCTTTGGCGAATATTGATACTCCCTCCTTTTGTGGTTCGGTCCAAGTTTTGGGGCTGAAAAGCATGGTATGAGGTATAACCTGGTAGTGCTGGGGCTCTCAACCTGAACCAGGTTTCTGTTACTGCACAGATATCAATGTTCTCCATGCTAAGGAGAGTTTCAAGTGCGTGCATCTTGAGGTTTAGACTTCTGGCATTGAGTAGCATTACTCTTAGTTTCTTATCTCTGGTGATACCTATGGAGGTGGGTTTGTCTTTTAGCCTTGCCTAAAAAGGCACTATGGGGTAGCAAGAGCCTTTGCCAATATCCGAAAGCCCAGGGGTGACAGGTGCAAGCCGTCCCTAGCGAAGCATCGTGGCTTGCCGAGCATGTCATCCCAGGCTGACATTAATTCTGGGTTGGACATGGCTTTGCGTCAGGCACAGATCGCCTCTGGTGAGCAGTATGCCACTGAGTAGCTGGAGTTTCTTTAACCCAGCATATGGCATCTGTTTGAGCCCTTTGATCATCTTGTCTTCAGGTACTTTTGGGGTCTTTCCAGTTGCTGCAGGTGTCTGGTAAGATACATCCCAAAAGGGGCATTGTACTCAATTATGGGCCTGATGAGGGATGAGTAAAGAGGCACGATGACCTCCCCTGATCTAGATGTGAATCCCTTCATGATTAGTTATAAAAAATGTTCTTCTAACCACTTGGCTACTTGATTGTCAAATGAGAGATTGTCAACTTGGGTCCCCAGGTCATTCATGGATTACCACCTATGTGGTAATTTGTCACTGTTTTTGCCAAGGGGATGACTATACACTTTTGGTGTTTAGCTTGAGGCCATGGCTCTGGCACCAGTTGTCTGTTTCTATGAGGCCCTTTTGGAGGATGCTTGTGTCGGCTGGAGAGTCGATTATGGCGCCCAGTTTGCAGTCATCTGCGAACTTGGTCAGCCACAGTCCTTCCATGTTGGCCTGTACCTCAGAAATATATACTGAACAAGAGGTTCCAGGACTGAGCCTTGTGGGATAGCACTTGTAACTGGTTTGGAGTCTGACATGGCTCCAGCATTTCTAACCATGGGGGTTCTGTCCTTGAGCCAGTTTGCAACCCATCTAGTGACATAGGGGTTTATATTTAAGCTGGTGAGCTTATCTATAATGCCAGTGGGGTATTGTATCATCAAGGCTTCGGCAGGTCCAGGTAGGCTGTGGACCACCTTCCCTCGTCAATGGCCTTGGTGACTGTTTCAAAGTGACCAGGTTTTGAGGCAGGATCCCCAACAAAGCCGAACTGGGTAGGATCCAGTGTCTGTAGGTCCCCAATATCTTTATTTATGAGGTCCATGATGATCCTTTCCATAGCTTTGCAGACCAAGCTAGTCAGGCTTATGGGGCGATAGTTTCCAGGATCCGTTGAGGCACCACCTTTGTGGAGAGGGACCACTGTTGCTGTACACCACTCTTTGGGTATATATCCTGTAGTAAGGCTGAGATTGAACAGTAGTTTTATGTTTGGGTTTAGCTCTTCTTGGAGTTCATGTAGGACGCAGCCCGCGACACCGTCTGGTCCCATTGATGCTGTGATTTTTGCTTTGGAGAGGGCGGCTCTTACCTGAGCATCTGAGATGTCAGGGGGGCAGCACTCTGCTGGGATAGATATTTGCCCTTTTGGTGGGGAGGGGGGTGAGAAGTTTGCTCTGAACCTGTCAGCTAGGATGTTGACAATGTCTGTGGGTTCTGTGTATTTTTTGTCATTTTGGACTAATTCTGAACATATCTGGGAATTCCCACCCAGGTTCCTAACATAACTAAAGAAAGCCTTGTGGTTATCCTTAGTGTCCTGTGCAATTTTTCTCTCGAAGCTGGCCTTAGACGATTTTATGAGTGCCTGTAGTTTTTGGCTAATACTGATCAGAGATGCCTTCCCTTTTTTGGGATTTTGCTCTATCATGTAGTAGCTTCCTCCTTCTATTGTATAGTTTGTTTATGACTGGGGTCCACCAGACAGGACATCTGCCTTTGGAGGATTGGTCTTGGTTTTATTTGGGATTGCAAGATCCATGCATTCCTGAAGGTGTTCATAGAATGCGTTTATAAAGGATTCTGCAGTCTGGGCCATATTTTCCACAGGCCCGGGGGCTTTGAAGGATTCCACCTTGGTTTTGAGGAGTGTGAAATTTGCTTTAGAGAAGTTTTTCACTGTGGTTTTCTGGGCAGGGGGTGGGGTTGGGATGTGAATATCCAGTGAGATTAGTTTATGGTCTGATCTTACCAGTGAGGGATACACTTCTGGTCTGGAGCATAGAGTCCCCATGTCGGTGATGATCAGGTCCAGTATGTTTTCCCCTCTTGTGGGAGTGTAACAAGTTGTTCCATAGCATTTGAGTTTATAAATTCTAGGAACCTTTGGGCTAGGGTGTTGGAGCTAGAGTAATGCTCCCAGTCTATATTTGGGTAGTTGAAGTCGCCCAATATAATGGTGTTTGGAGAGACCTTCATATTTTCCAGTGTTCTTAGGAAGGCCGAATGGGGTTCCTGGGTTTGGGAGGGTGGTCTGTAGCAGGCTATAAACTGGAAGGCAGTTTTACCCACTGTTAGTTGCACATGGATAGTCTCTGATGCTTCGTGCTGTGTCACCAACCTGGAGGTGTGAGTATCTTTGACGAATATTGATACTCCCCCTCCTTTTGTGGTTCGGTCCAAGTTTTGGGGCTGAAAAGCATGGTATGAGGTATAACCTGGTAGTGCTGGGGTGCTCTCGGGAACCTTGAACCAGGTTTCTGTTACTGCACAGATATCAATGTTCTCCATGCTAAGGAGAGTTTCAAGTGCGTGCATCTTGAGGTTTAGACTTCTGGCATTGAGTAGCATTACTCTTAGTTTCTTATCTCTTGTGATACCTATGGAGGTGGGTTTGTCTTTTTAGCCTTGCCTAAAAAAGGCACTATGGGGGTAGCAAGAGCCTTTGCCAATATCCGAAAGTCCAGGGGTGACAGGTGCAAGCCGTCCCTAGAGAAGCATCGTGGCTTGTCGAGCATGCCATCCCAGGCTGACAGGCATTGGATCCCCTTTGAATGACACCAATACTTAAGCCAATTGTTGAAATTGATCATCTTGTCTTCATATTGTGGCATCATTCTTGGTGAGGTAAGATGCTACTCAAGGTCAGGGTCATATCGGCCTGGGCTACATGCTCAGAGAGCTCCTCTATGTCTCTTTCATGTAGTCCAGGGAGGTACATCTCAGGTCATTCACACCAGCATGGACAATGACTTAGTCATATTTGTACTTGCCTTGGAGTGACCTGAGTGCTTGTGTTATGTGGTGGATCCTAGCGCCCGACAGGCAGCTCACAGTGACCTTCTCCTTGTTCAGCCTGGTGAGCAGGACGTCAGTGTGCCTGACGATAGAGTCACCTATTACAAGTGTATCAGGTGTGTTGTTTAGCCTTAAGGGCTGTGACTGTTCAGCACACTGGCTTTGTGAGCTAAGTGTTGCATGTGTTTTGTTTTGGGATAGCGGTTGCTTGGGTGTCTGCTTTGGAGGTCTCTGCTGCTTAGGCAGATTTTTATTTAGAGCCTCCGAGTATGTTTTTGTGTGTTTATGTGTTTGGTTTGCTGTCATGGTAGGTCTATGTGAGATTGGAATTGTAGTGAGTGTGGTTTCCTTCTCCTGACTGGTTACGCCAGTACTGAGTTGAGAGAGCTTAGCCACCAGTTTGGCTATATGGTTGCATCTCTCACATGT